>NC_135246.1:3458945-3772036 GCF_947623445.1 Clavelina lepadiformis
CAGCTACTAAACCTATAATTAGTTAAATCTACAAAATATAAGTTAAAAAAGCGAAGTTAAACAGACGAGCAGGTGGTGTGTTCAAGCAACAGATGATTGAAAATCGCTTCAATGCTGTACATCAGTGGAATGAAAGTGCTAACTGTTACCTCGCCTTAATCGCGACAGTGTGCATTTAACTTTTGTATGTTATCATCGCTTAGGTTGTAAGCAGTTGTTTCTCTGTATTTAGTGGTGATCAATTGAAGGTTATCGTCAAGTTCAAAGAACTCAGGCAACCTTCGATAACGTAGTTTGTGAGAAACGCACAAAAGCGTTTTTGTTGTTCTTGTCCGGCTTGTTTGCTTTACCCCTTGTGAGTATGCATTTACACAATTACTGTACAGTCTTCGTTAAAGTAAACTTGTTGAGATTAGCTTTTGTATTTCTATTTCGCTAAAAAAACTGTAAATTACTTCTGTGATTTATTTAATTCACACTTCTCAAAGTTGTCACAGTTAACAATTTTCCCGCACTGAATGACACGTTAACATTTCCAGGCAAAACTTGTTTAAAACCCAAGCCCAAAGGCATGTAGTCTCACCTGCACAATATGTATGTGTAAAGACTAAAGTTATTTTCAAAATAAATACATAAAGTGCGAATGGGCTAAAATATTTACTTAAATGATTGATCACTGCGTTGATAGAGCTCGACTAAACAGCACGATTCATACGCACTCCATATACCGACAGTTAAACCTACCTCTCATCTCTTTTACTACAGTTACTATACATTATAATTACGAACACTTTAACCCGCTCTGCCAAACTTTTCACATCGGGAAATTAAAAAATAAACTGTGTGATAGAGTGACAGTGAAAGTTGAAGTTATTATTTGGTTAAAGGTTATTAATTATAAGTCGTTGTTTTCGCGTTGTAGTCTTAACTGACACTGGTGGAAGAGGTTTGACATAGTAAGTGTTATTTAGCATAAACACACCGAGTTGTAATCATAGCGAAGCTGTTCCTGCTAGATTTGTCAAACTTTGTACTAGAAGCATTGGTAAAACTATATAATCGGCTTCAACACTACCAATGATGTCTTAATATGTCATCACCGAATTGGAGTTCAACAGGAATGAGTCACATTTTACAAGAAGATATACACCCACTTTATAAAAGGCTTATACGCGTTCCAGGCTAATCGCATACGGGTCATATAGCCTACTCAGCTAAGTCGAGACAATTAAAATCAGGAAATAGATTTGTGGCAATTTTTCGATTTTATTACAAAGTTTTCCCAAAACTATACCACACTCTCCGTAATGTTCTTTGATATGAGAATTATCAACAAATTTCAAGTTTCGCGACGATTCAGCCTATACTTTGTGTAGTTATTCCGGTGGAAGTATGTACGTGATCCCTTGAATACTCAACAATTTTACGAAAGCGGTCTGAAAAGAGTTGTTGGCGTAATTGACCGAGTCACGCGTATAGTTGAGATTTTGAGCAGCATACCTGCAAGTTAATAACGCATAAAATCCCCTGTTCCAATCAAGCGTCACGGCCACAAAGGGAAAACCAGATAGTTTTGAACACCTTAACACAACATACGTTTTGTCCACGCTGCCTACAGTAGACTCTATGACCTATTCAGAAGTCTGGAAACTCAAGAACGCGGTGTGAAAATAGCGGGGATTAACTGGACTATGGGCAATTAGGACATTAGCAATTTTAAGCCAAAAAATACCAAGTGGCCAAGTGGTAGTAGTGAAAATATTTTGTTGAAGTGCTCACATTTACGTCCGATGTCATCGAATTTTTAACATGAAAACAGGAAAAAAATTGAAAATTTGCACACCCTCGTAAAAATGAAAAACTCCAAAATACTGTCCCAGTATACAGCAGATTGTCGAAAAGAGCGTATTCACAAACAGCAGACTGTAACACATGAAGCATCGGGCCCATATAGTTCTTGATTTTGCAAAACAACTGCAGAGAAATTTAAGTTGGTGTTAATGTCAGTTATTCCCATGCTAATGCGCTTTTTAACCTACGGTTTGAAAGCGATCTATTCATCAATTTGTTTTGCACAAGGTCGGTAATAGAAGACAGTTTAACCCGTCAACCGCACCTACTTCACGCCTGATTAACCACTAAAAGCTCGCTTTAAAGTTTTTCGGCCTTGAACTGAAAGTGGTACCGACTGGGGAATTGGACACAACATATTTATAAATATCATCTACTGCTGCAAATATGCTTTGCAAGTATCAAGCAGCTGTTAGTTACCCGGCAATTTGACACGACAAAAATGCTTATGAGTTAAGTATAACATTAATGCTATCTTGTATACTTTATGAGCGTATGTCCTATTATAACTTAAAAAAAAGCCATTGCAGTAACATGGCCTGTCCATATTGTAAGCGTGGGCCGACAAAACTGTGTAAATAACTATAATAACGTCAAAATAGCATCTCACCTTCGTCGTCTTGAGCGACTGGCGTCCGTTGCGCAGAGAACGACGATGACTAAACACACAAGTACCAGCTTGAAATTAAAACCATTACAACAAGGAGACTTCATTTTGCTTACTACTTTTTCAATAACTTTTATTATTACAGCTAATTGTGCAAAAGCGAATTTTAGCGTTAATTTAATGAACCTAATAGTTCCTGCAAACAAAACATTGATCAGTAAACGCTGCTTACAGGGCGTCTTTTCAAGCCATGTATCACACCTTGGCTGTTACTTTGTCCTATCACTCTGACTAACCACGTTGACATAATGAACTCGCGCCTGACGAAGCAACAAGGGCCCTTTTTTCTTTTCCAGTTGAATCGCAAAAGACAGGCCATGCAGTGAGTTCTCAAAACCGATGGAGATATTCACTCATAACTCGCCTTAAAAGCTGTATAAAAGCAACAGGCAAAGCAAATATGTTTTAACAAAACTTTGATCAAGAGATACATAAATATACCTACACCGGAACAATCTCATCACACAGGAGATAAAAGATTAAAAATAGAAATTTGTCATAAATTCCTAAGTTTGTCGATAATTTTGAGACTTTCGTCTATAGTTCGGGCAACAGTATTGAATAAAATTGAAAAATTGCCAAAAATGTTTAGTTGGATAATTCCGGCGCCAGGATTAAGGCACTTACGCTTAATACTTATCGAATAACAGCAATTAGTTAATCATTACACTAACGTCTTTATCAAAAAAGCACTGATAAGGCATCTAGGGACCGTTGGAAGCTTTTTATCCTAAACATTAACATCTACTCTTGAATTAATCAAAGACAACAACAATCTCTCTAATTTTGAGATAAACATGTGCGCAAAATTTCTATTCGAAAACATCTCTACTACTAAAGACGAAAACCAATACTTCAACCATCCATGAAACAAACAGTACGCGTGATACCTTAGCATATTCATACCAATTCTAACCTATTTAGCTCCACGACAAATTTAAGAAGGAGAGGGCGATCGCTGACGAACTAGTTTTTCGCTTTTGTTTGTTCAGTGAGATTCTTCCGACAAAGGTGAAGCCTGGTATTATACTTAAAGTTATTTTATTTTGTTTTTATGAAACATTTGGCGCATGAAACACAAAACTGATAAAAGCTGAAAGGTAAAAAGATTAATCAATTGGGATATTCGCGGTCGCGACATTAATTACGGAAATTCTCTTATAACTGTGCAGCTTATATTTTTGTTTATTGATCAAGGAAGAAATTGATGGGAAATTGAAAATGGTCCACCCGAAGTTTACCTGAGTGACAAATTAGTCAAAAATATGCATCTACAACAAGTCGAAACGCATTTTTCAAACGACCAGATTTTGTTTCATTTGTTTCCAACAAAATTGCACGAAAAAAATTATACGATTTGACTTGATCAACGTCTGTTCTGGTTCATGTTTTTGACGTTTTAGCAAAGAAGTAAACATATTTTATTTGGTTCTGTCTCAACGCATTTGTTTCTGGGCAATTTTCTCTATATATCTAAGAACCATGCAATGTAATCTAAAATAGAGTGATCTTTTGTACAAGCGCATATATACTAAATACCAGTGATGCAATTTTTGTAAAACGTGCAAAAAGTTTAGCTGACAAAAAGGGAACTTTCCGTTTTTCATTACTTGTATTCATTCGGTTTCAGATAACATCAGGTTCAACTCTACTCGAGTTACTTTTCCCAAAACACTAGACGTCATTCGAGTCTTACAAATTAAGTAACTTGACTTCAAGAATCAATCATTTTGAAAGATCCTGCAAGTACAAAAGAGTTAAAATAGCAAAAATTTTTTTGTTTGCTCTATTTAGCGATCGTGTTACAAAGTCTTGCTTTGATTACATAAGTTTAAGCTTAAACTATTAAGTTTGTTACGGCAAATGCAATAAATACCGTCCTGATTATTGAGAAGAAGAATTTTGTCCATCAGCAATTAGCAACAATATATGTATACAGTATATATTTCGTTATTACCATCATACACAGAGGCACAAAGAAAAAATACGTACAAAATGGAAAGGTAAATTGGTAATCAGCACCGACGTCATCTAAACTCCGGGCAAGGTGGGCGGGCATCTCACTTGTCCTGGTGATCTTTCATCTTGCCTAATCTAAATTGTTTTTATTCTTTCAGATTTTTCAATACAATTCACCATCAGTTTAACATCTTTACACAAAGTTTACATTTTAAATATTTGGCTTTACAATTTCTAAGTCGGGCAATAAGAAGGAAACAGTTTACAACTTAACTCAGAAATACCCAAAGAGTAGATTGTTTACTTGAAGAATGTGTGGCCATCTCAAGCGCTCAGCCAACCGATTTAAAACATTTTGCCAGAATAAAGGAATTTGTGTGCAATGTTTAAATACACGTAGTATAGTTTCAACATTTCTGTCGCAGAACACGCATAGCTCAGTCTCAGATATTCCAAAGGCGAAAAGCGCCTGATTTGTAGCTATTGCCTTCAAGGTAAGTTTTATTTGAAAAGAGCGAAGCTTTCTTCTTTCAATTGTTGCGCAATATAATTCGTTTCAAAGTTGTTCGGGCGTGAATCTACCCAGTTTTTCTGGACCTTGCTTATAGTTGACACCGGTGTTTTTTTTATTGTTTTATTATTTATTTATATTTATTTTTTTTACTTTTTCGTATGTTAATTGTTAACGTGTTGTTGTCGTGTTTGTAGAACGCTTTAACGTCACCTAGCGGCCGATTTTCCATGACCCTTATCCTTCAAACGTCATCCTATGTTCTACCGCAGTGGTCGGCAAGCACCGGGCCGACCATTTTGGATTGACGCGCCTCGAATAACAAACTTTACTTATTTCATTTTCCACATATTGTAAGTATGAATTATCTTGCAAAAATGAGTTATTAAATTTCCAGTAACCTTTCCCCTTGGCACGGGATCCATATTGATAAATAAATAATGTAACTATGCGATGTTAGCTAATCTAACAAAAATCTAGTCTTGTTGCAGTATACGGGTGTATCTCTTCAACGTGGGGTGTTTATTGTTGAAAACGTCGCAAAAACTGAGAGATTTTCCGTCGCTCAATACACATCTCTGCGCTTGACGATTGGAGGGGTGACCACCACCATCTTTGTCTAAGTTTTCGATTAGTTTACAAGATTGAAATCTCTACCTTTTACCGAATTACTCAGGGAAA
This sequence comes from Clavelina lepadiformis, assembly GCF_947623445.1. Classification (NCBI taxonomy): domain Eukaryota; kingdom Metazoa; phylum Chordata; class Ascidiacea; order Aplousobranchia; family Clavelinidae; genus Clavelina; species Clavelina lepadiformis. The sequence continues at coordinate 3,464,615 of NC_135246.1, forward strand.
ATCCGCTTTATAGAGCAAAAAGTCTTTGTAAAATTCAGGTTTGTCTTTATGGGCTGCATTTGCCAGCGTAATAACTATTTCGACCAGGTTTACTTTTAAAATTAGGCACGTTCCAAGACGAAATTTTGTTTGAATTTTGCATTTTTGTTTGACGCAATCCAAGACGCAAGACGCAAGACGCAAGACGCAAGACGCAAGACGCAAGACGCAAGACGCAAGACGCAAGACGCAAGACGCAAGACGCAAGACGCAAGACGCAAGACGCAAGACGCAAGACGCAAGACGCAAGACGCAAGACGCAAGACGCAAGACGCAAGACGCAATTTAGGCACGCCTGACGCAATTTTGCTACATGTGTTGGAGATATTTTTCGAAAACAATATACCTACCCCCTCTCGAGTTTGCCACAATTTTTCGATACTGACAAAGCTATGTGTTTTCTGTAGTAACACAATGTTATAATTTTTACCTTTGAAAAATACATTTTTTTCTTTGGATACTACACCCATCCGATCGCTACACATGCCTTGTCGTTTCGTATAATTTCACGCTGCTGATTGCAGCATTTTCCTTAACTTTCTCGTAGAGTTCAAGTTCACTTGCTCTGTTTCTACATGTAATGTCAATTGCACTTTCTCGGTGCCCTTCAATACCCACGAGCTTGGTTATAAATTTCATTCATTGGCATTTCTAATTCTGATCGAAGACTAAGGCAATTTGGCCTTTTAAATTTCTTTTTCTTCTGATTGCTTTCAACTGCATTAAAATAGTTGGTTGCTGCAGAACTGACATCAGACTTGCCTTTAATAATGATATGCTACCTGTATGGCAGCCAGACGTGGGAATGGAATTAACGACATGTAGCTTGGTTGTCAACGTGACTATGGCAGCTCAGCGCCCACTAACGTCAACTAATAACAACCAACTAAACATTCAATAAAATGATTTTACTTTTTTCATCGATGTCGTAGCGGCCTAATCTGCTTCGTAGCATTTTTTTTATCGAAACTGTAACAAAAATTTGAAAAATTCTCAACACCAGAGATGCTTATTTCTTTAAATTGGCTATACCTTATATTTCGTTTTTTATTGGCTCAGATAAGTTTGTTCAGTCAAAAGCAGGAATAGAAAATGATTTTGCAATTGGATCTTGGATTGAAGTAAATTATCTAGCAGAAGACAATTTGAACATGTAATAGTTAATACAGGCTACGATGATTAGAAACCAGGCGGTTCGTCCTTTGGCAAAAGTTAACCCTAGTTCATGACCCTGAAGTTGTTTTTCCGGCAGGATATTTTTGTTCTAAACTCAGCAAGAAAGAACCACCACTGTACCAGTAAGATAGTGCCTTTCAACCTTTTTGGTGACGGTTCGCACTTGATACAGCCAAGCCCGTGAAACATTTGACAACGTCATTCGACTTTTCTTGGTACATTCAACTACATTACTTACATACATTCAACTTTTTCTTGGTACATCGAATCAAAACACTTAATAAAAAAATTCGCACCAGATCTCGTGTGTGTGTCAGCATTTGCAACACCAATTCGTCCCGTACGGAAACAAATTAAAACACACCCAACATATATCGTCTTGAAACCTTACTTGGGAATTTTACTTTGCCTTAACTACGAAAGGCCAATTGCGATATCCCATTGCTGCATGGTGTAAATTCATCGAGCAAAGTGTGAACGACGCTTATTTTTGTTCCCGGCGGACTTTTACTGGCCTGCATGTGTGAGGCTTAAACACCGCCATTTCCGCTCAACTTTGTACAAATGGTTGTGGCAAATTCTGCTGCGCAGAGGAGTAAACTATGTTATGACCGATTATTCTATCTAGCATGCTTCGTCCGGGTGGCCGACACGACGACTGTTTCCGTCAACTTACAACATAATACACGAGAATATTACAAATAACGAGCGTTTCTCTACATACATCACAAGAGTTTGACACAGAGTGTTCGGAAAAGTCAGTGTATAATTGGTTTTACCTCAGCTTTAGTGCGGTCTAATTTGGGAAATGTTTCAGAGTTTGTGTGATGCATTAATTGTTCGTCGAATCATGTTCCAGATAAACAATGTCTGCCGCCTCTGTTAAACTGTCTGTTATAGCAAAGGGCAGCACACGTGTAGTCTCCATGTGCTGTGTTAACTTACGCTGGTACAGGTTTTAAACTAAAATCACGGACTGAAGAACCGACTTTTCGTTCCTCGTTTGACGTCTGTAGCTCATATAATATCATACATTCATACACCATAGCTAGCTGGCTTGTAAAGTTTAATGCAAACAGAGTGTATGATCTGGGCAACTTTTAGGATCTGGGCAACTTTTAGGGTGTTTTTGTGGTCGACCAGATTTTTAAGCTTCCTAGAAAGTATTTCTGCGAACTGCAATCGCATTTTTTCACTAAATAAATAATCGTTCGGAATAACCTTCGTTGCGAAAAATCACGATTTCAGCATGCTATAAACATCGGAAAGTAACAATTCTTAACCCATTCTAGTGGGTTTTTAAAAACTTCAAAATAACTAAAAAAACAAGGTATAAAAATAGGCAGTTGGAAAGTGATTAGAATAAACTCGCACATAAATGATTCAATAAGTTTAATTTGTTACGCAATAAGAACAGAAACGACAATTCAAGCACGGTGGCCACGACTGTACAGTATTCATATGTCGATCAAATTTGTCCTATGATAACCAAAAAAACTATACAATCGCATGTAAGATAGCCAGACATTTTGATGAGGTGTTGATTAACGGTGAATGAGCGTAAAGCGCTTAACCCTGACTTTCTACTTTACGCTCATGTTTTTGACGGATTAGAAACCTTGGTGGTCCGGCATTTTATCACAGTAGCATGATAACCAGGGAGTGATTCCCACACAGAACCCATCTTATAGTCAACTTACGTCCAACGAACGCCAGTTGCCTACTACTGAGTGGTGCAGTTGTGGTCAAATCAGAGTAAGCAAGTTTAGAATTAGCATTTCAACAGCTTAATAATTATTAATTAGAGCAGTATGTTATGTCGAAAGCAAATTTAACTTAAATTACATTTCGGCAAACGGACAAAGTTAGGTGGCGTTGAAATAATGAGAAGGTAATTGCTGACTTTTGCACAGGGCTTCGGGTAATTTTCCATGAAATAAGCGCAATGACAAGCCAGTTAAAAGACCAAAAAACTGCGTTTCTTTTCTTTATATTTATTGCCGGACTTCTTGCCACGGTCGCTCAAGACAAACTGGATGAAAAAACTCTTGAAACCTTTCGCCGATCTGACGAGTTTGACGACGTCACTGAGGTAGACTATTTTGGGGGAATTCCCTGCTGCATCTCTGTCCATGTTCCATAGAGCGTGGCGTACGAGTGTGTAACTTAGAATTGTGCTGATAAACCTATTCTATTCAGGTAGTTACACTTCTTTTATTAGATGTCTTTAATGTTACGTCACAGAAAACTTGCGTTCTGAAAAAGTCGATCCGCTACAATATCACGGGAAGGTGCTACCAGCCGAGACGAACGACGGAAGTAGTTTGTATGCTCCACAACAACAGGTGACGTAAGATTTACGCTTGTTTCACAACACTGCTATCAATGAAATTGTCGCCTTTGCAGTTACTGCTCAAACTATCAAAAATAGGCTATATCATACAAAGTCTAGCACATTTTCTTGTGTACCTAGGTAAAATTACCCACTCCTAACCTAATCGCAGATCTTTAACAGGCTGTGTAACCTACATTCGGTAAAAAATCACTTTGTTATGTCAAATGTCATACGTAGAATATCGCACTCCACCATTCGGTGACATTGCGTTCTCATACTAACATTTTCATGTGTTTAATCAGGACGCGAGTTTCCTTTTCAAGAATTTCGCACGAAGACTGCAAGGGATTTGACCCAGGTAGTTTTAGGAGAATGTTCCAGATTTTAAGATATTATTATTTGCTAGAAACAGCTCATGTTATCATTTTATTTTGACATTAATGACGTCGTATCCTCTTACTGCAATATTTTTTATAGCCGGTCCGGTCAGACCCTGCCGCGAGACATCTTTTTACCGAGTCAATGTACCCGGAATTTGCCTGCTTAAAAAAGGGGAAAGCACCTATTCCTGCAAGGGGATCAACTTGACCCAGGACCACCACTATCATTGTTTGGAATTCACCCGGCCTATTGTTACTACCGCCCGAACCAACGCTTCTTGCATGACTGTGTGCGGGAAGTCTGTGCTTGTTCTTGTGCTTATTGTTTTCATCTACATCCATAATGCTCATTTGCTTTGAATTTTCTTCTGCTTTGTGGAGAAATTGACTGTTCGAGAATTAAATGTTAAAAATGAACTGATTTTGACAAATTTCTTTAAAATTAATGGGTTTAAATCTACATAAAAAAAATTTCACAGACAGCTCCAAATCGACGTTGCAGTAGGACCATTGTTGACTTGGACCAAGTATATCATAATAAGATATTACCAATGAATCAAATTTTAACGTATTTTTGACTCACAAGTGTAATGTAAGAAAAGAAAAAAACGCAACAGTGGGTCGAAAAAGACCAGGCGTCGGAAAACTTATCGAATCCCGAATCAAATCACATTCTTGTTTACATTATATGTGATGGTCTAAACTCTAAGATAACAAATTTGACAATTAGAATAAAAACAACTTTTAAGGGATATTTCTAGTTTGAGGAGAGTTTTAAATTGCATTTAGATTGAAAGCAATTCTGATATATTTAACTTGTATAATAACTGTTGAACAAGAAATTTACTCTATTGTACTAATCCAGCAGTAATTGTGCTTTTTGTTGTGTATCAGTAATCGTTACATACAGTACAACCTTAAAATTAGAAAAACGTGTCCTGCGTCACAATTGTAGTTTTTTTTCGTTCCTTACAATTCTGTGCAACGTCATAAAAGATCGAATTGCTTTAGCTATGTTAGTTTTTGTTTCAACTGAACAAGCAAAACACATCATAAATTCATTACGAAAGTATTTAGTTTTGAGTTTTTCACTAAATTTAATCAAAAAGTACAGTTTTTAGGATGGTGTCGTTTTCGACACCACCGGCTGTTGGAGGTAAACTTGATTTCCGGCCGTTCTAGTGTTAAAGCAAAATATGTCTAAATTTTGCAAAGACTTTATCAGCAGCCAAATGCACATTACAAGAAAATCATTTTTTGGCTGCTTTCAAAATGTGTAATTGTTGGAAGATAGCAAATCTTCACCCAACTTTGTGTCACTGATTCCAAAAACGCACATATAGTTTTTTCCCCGTCAAGTCTAATTCACTTGCCCAATGCACTCGGTTTTTTATTGAAATAGTCAGGCTCAAAATAGTGATGAAATGGTTTTTGCAGGAGGTGAAAAACACGTTTAAAATTCTTCCACAATTCAGTAGAGTGCATTTGATTGGGCAGGGCGGCCGCAAATATTTTAAAAACCGTCGAACATAGAATGACATGAGAAGCGTCACGATCAATATTAGTCCATCTTCTTTGGTATCGTACAGTACTTCCATTTCACTAATGTCTCGATATAGACGCCTTAAAGCCAAATGCAATCAATTCTCACAAACCGGATTCGACTGATTCGAAGAACAGTCGCTTACTCAAACTGTTGTATCAATTCCAGTTCTATGTAACGTTAATAGGATTAACTGATGGAGAATGCAAATCTCCGATTTTAAATTCCATCGCTTTCTGACCAGTTTTCCAAGACCCCAATTGTTCCAAAGCATAAGGGTAGTGCCCACTTTGCTGCCCAGGCAAAAAGAGATGCATGTTAGTTTCCATTACCGGACAGCACACACTCATTCACAGCCCAACATATTCAAAAGATCCTTTGCAGGAAGCATTTTCTCTGCCACAGTGAAGTGTAAGTTTGATAGAGCGCGAAACAGGTGTTTCATTGACTTAACCTACTTGCCAGCAACTCGGCAATTTGTTTATGTTTGAAGTTTATGAACAAAATAGAAAACGATCTTAAGCAATTTGGTTAAATACTTTATGGTAATAAATATTTGCGCACAATATTTTATTAATTTATTATTTTTCTGAGTAATTGAATAGACTGTCTTATTTCAATGTGCTGTACACAAGGAAGAGCGGTTTTATTGGTCGCATATCTGCCCGCGTTATATTCGGACGGTTATTACATTGGGGATTATCCGGATAAGGACTATTACATCGGGAAAAGATTTTTGCCGAAAATGTTTTTCGCAATCAACAAAACCGGTTCATCTCAGGATAATCTGTTGGAGTGTGGGATAGCGGAGGTAAAAGCAAATTTAAAGTGAGACACCTCGCAATTTTTTTCGCTATCAGCTTTTCAATATTTCTTGTTGAAAGTTATGTTACTGTTTTCAGTAAACAAGTCCATTGTAAATATTTTCACTATCTATCTAAACATGCAACCAGTCATCGCGGCCTTTGGTCTACAATTACGTAAAAGTCCAACAAAACCATCGAAGTCGCAAATGTCAGGATGTATTGCTCCTTAATGCCGCCCATCCAAGTCATTACGAAGAACTCCAGATGTTTTTGGAGGGCACTTTAGGATCCTTTCGGAAATCATGAACGTTTTTGCTCTGATGTACATTTCTTGTGAAACTTTGCAGACAGAATTAACATTTAAACAGGGTTTTCCCATAGTTTAGTCTTAGACTCAAAAACTGAAGCGTCAAAAAAGCAGAACGATCTCTTCCGTCATTCAACTGGCTTTAAAATTTCCAGCACTGATCACACTTAATCAATTGCAGGGAGAATGGTCAGCATTGCCATACTCAGAACAGGCACTAGAAGCCATTGCTGATATTGGTAACAAGAGTTTTGGCAAAAACTGAAGTTGGTTAAGGAAACCAAAATTTATGACAATTCTTTTGTCATTGTCACACTCTCTTTTCTCAAGTCTAAAGCGATATCACGTCGAGGCAAGGCTGCCACTTGTAGGGATTTTACCCTACGCTAGGGTTTTTTGGCCCCTTGGGGTTTTTCACCTTTATTCATAGATTTCCTTTTGTTTAAAGTAAAATAAAAATAAATTCAAACAATAAATTTACTGAATAATGACAAAAACATAGTCTAAGCCAGGGGTGGCCAAACTGCGGCTCTCGAGCCGCATGCCGCTCTTTAATGAATTAACATTGTTGAATTAGACATGCATTTTCCCAGTCTAGTCGAGTTGTTTGATCAGATTATGAAACAATGCGTTTTATCTCATGTAGTAACAATGGACTCATTGTTGTAACAATGGACACTTTAGTTAAGTAAATTGTCAGATTGAAGCTGTACGTCAGGGCTGACCTATGGTTATACTAATAATTAATTGTAAATTGCAAAAAGAGTTGGAGAAGCCCAGCAGGTGGAGACTGGAGAGTGAGACAGCAGATGAGCAGAATCAGCAGATTGAACAGACAGGATTACAGGAATCAAGTGATCTTGTTTTGATCAAGTCAAGTGATCTTGAATACGATACTTTTATCATTAAATTACAATAATTCTGGTTGTTGACAAGTTGACAACGGTAATGCCCAAAGAGGTGAGATCCATAAATTCTAGGTTTCGATCGCAAAGCTACAGAAAAGAATGGGAAAAGGAAAACTGGGCACAAGGATGGTTAAAAATTTCGTCTCAGGTAGCATCAAAAGCATTTTGTCAATTTTGTGACAAAAACATTCTTGCTAGGAAATCAGAACTAATGAGGCATGCAAAAACTGCTCAACATTGTCAAAATGCTGCACAAGTTCTTGGAAGCACATCGATGGAGCAATATGTCACAAGTAGTCAAGGCTGCATCAAAGCTGAATTAAATACTGTGGCCTTAATTGCAAGACGCAATATTTCTTTCAATTTCATGTCATACATGGTACCAACCCGGAAGCATATTGCTAGTGATTCCAAAGCAATAAAAGATATGACCTCTGGTCGGACAAAAACAACATATCTACTAGGCTAACAGAATGTATAGCTGTTGATGCTCATGAAAAGTTAATTCAAGAGCTACAAGAAGCTAAAGGCTTTTCAATTCTCTGTGATAAAGCATCAGATATATCAATGAATAAAATCTTTTTTATAAACGTCCGCTACTTATACAATGGATCACCAAGAACACAGTTATACCAACTCATTAGGCTAAAAAGGGGAAACGCAGAAGCTCTATTTGCTGCCTTGGAAGAAGCATTGGTTAAAGACAAACTCACATGGCAACAAGTGGTTGGATATGCTTCAGATGGAGAAAATTTGATGCAAGGTGGTAGTAATTCATTTTTAACTCGGATGTTAGAAAAGATTCCTGATATTTTTATATTGAAGTGTTATTGCCACAGCATCCATCTAGTGGCAAATCATGCTAAATATGATTGTCGAAACGGTAGTGGAGCAAAACAAGGCGGAAATTAGTTGACAGTGAGCAAGTTGCATGAACCGAATTAACAGCCAACAAAGTTAGCTAAAAAATGGGAATCAACTGCCAACAATAGACACTTCGAAAAATAGGTTCAATTGCGTACTCGGCGAATCAAAGTCAAGAACCAGGCTGGCTTTGGGCTCCGAGCTGATCGCCGACCTGACGAACCCGAAATAAACTGCCTTCAAGATAAGGTTCTGGACCAGGCTTTAGTAACCAGCTATCGTCGATCAAGCAAAACAGAAAGAAACCGTAATCAATTGCCAACACGGCAGGCTTGGCAAACTAACGGTTGCCAACTAATAACAAACCGGATTCGACTACTTCCACTGCAGGGTTTGGCACTTAACTATAGCCGGTTAGGCTAAAACGGAGAATGGGTCAACTACCTATGCGGCAAGGTTTGAAACCTGTAGCCGACTAGGCTAAACCAAAAAAAGGAAACAAAGATCTACGTCTTCCAGGAAGGCAACTGGAACGCCAATCCTGCCGACCGGCAGCCAATAGTGGAGAAAACTTGGAAAACAATTTAAAAATAGGCGCTTGTGACAAATGTATGGAAATGCTAACAAAACCAAACGACCAATAACAGGACGGTTTTACAGCCATGCTTGTCGCAGCCGTCAAACTCAGAAATAGCATACCAATGATACTGAATCACGAAAGCGAACAAATTTACCTCCATCAATTAACTCGTCGCGCACGCGACGCTCTTAAAGGTGATTTGCCCACAAACGTAAATTTGTTAGGTAGGGGAGCCATCTCGCTGCTAGAATTTTACACCATGTTTAATATCCATATTTCTTATCAAGCCAGCCGAAATAAATCTACCGGTTAAGCTCGTATTGATATTTTGAAAAATTAAGAAACTGAAAAGAGAAAACAATCTCAAGCTATTGCTTTCACTGCATGATTGTTAATAGAAAATGTGGTGTCAAAACACAATATTTAAAGCAGGGATATAAAGAACATGATGGGAAACTACCTCCTCGTTTGTTTCTTTTTGATGAAAAGAGAAAGTTTTGTTTCTTCCTCGTCACGCATGGTTTCGTACACTTACTCGCCCACACCTTCACACCATAGATTAATTTAAGGTAATCCTTTAAAGTAATCTATGTTGACATCTTCGCCAGTAGTGGCGATTGGCGAAAAGTTTTACACATTATCATGGTTTGTTCATCGTTGTCGTGACGTCGATTACTAAAAGTGGAGTTGCTGTTTTCGTTGTTTTGACGATTCAAGCGTGTGCAGCCTGTCAGTTGCTAACATGACGTCAGAGACTTTTTAAGTAAATGGTGCTTATAGCTTTAAAAGATTTAGAAACTCTCTCATAGATCAGGAAAATAGAACACTGGATGCATTTGATGGCAAAAAATTATTTAATTTGTGACACGTTTTGTGAATAACATCGCGGTGGGCAATTGGGAAGAAATATGGTAGAAGTTGAGGGTACCATGGATTACGTAGAACTCACGTTACGTAAATAAACATAGCACGACACCAGCGGTTAACATAACATCAAACGATATCAAAGAAAGATTAATTGTTTATAACAATTCTTTGTTGGGTAGAGCTGATGCTAGAGCTAGATGTGTTTACAAAATAACAACAGCTAATTTCCTTTCATTTGGTGACACCAAGAAGGTGCATAAAACACAAAAAACTGCACAAAACTACACCTACCAACTAGTTTAGAATTTTATTCTAACTTTGGGGCTATTGGTCGGTTTCCGTTTGTTAAGCTTTGTTCACATTATATGCCGTTTATTGTTGTTGCGCAAAATTGTTCCACAAATCAAGTGTGTTGTCTTTTGTTTAATAATATTTTATTAAAAATTAAACGAAATGAAGCTGGACACGATAAAACAAAAAATAACATATAAAATGCGCGAAACATGACACATTACTAAAATGGTATGAGGATAGAATACATTAGATGAACGGACACTTTAATATTTGTTCATAGGTTGGAGAAGGCAATTTTTCAAAAACTTTCCGTCTGCAGTGAAGTTTGAGCCGTAATTTCATCGTTTCGAAGTCTTTCTCCAACCTCTTCAGATATTGCCGCGTTGTGACCGTCTTCCATAAGGACCCAGAGCGTTTGAATCTGCGCTTCTTTATCGTGGTAAGGGTCGGAGACGATTTGTTAGTGGATACAGCTTTTAGGCGTCTTTCCAACATTAACTTTGTATCTGCAAATACAAGGGAAAGTTCAAAGCAAATAATGAAAGAAAAAAATGCTTTATATTGCAGTTCAAGGCTTTGTTTACATTTGTACATGTAGCATTGCGAACCACAAGATGACGTAAAATAGTAACTGCGATTATTAAAAATGAAAAATATATCGAATACTTTGAAACTAAAATCCAAACAGATTCTAGATACGTTTGATATTAGATATAAACAAGCATCCCATATTTAGCCTACTCACCTGTTTTCGTTGGCTCCGTATTAAAGTTCATTTCTCAGGAGTTTGGATAATTTTCAAATAAGATGTATAAAAATATTATGATTAACAAAATGACAACAGCTGCAATTAAAGCGACACATCAGGAAATCTCCAACAAAAACATTCAGCAGTCGAACGCACACGAATACAGTCATTGGCTGTGGCAGAAGATGCACAACTGTAAAAAATACCAAATTAGCTATACCTAGGCTATTTTCTGGTTGATGTGGACAGGCTAGGCTACCTTTCCGTAAATCACCAAGTTCGTGTGTTTCCAAGAATATTGAACTTGTAACCTATATAAAAATACAGGCCTAAACATATACATGCAGCAGATCTGAATACAAGTAACAACCAAAGTGACTTTAGTCTTACAATTTTCCCTGGAAAACGCGAAACTTATTCTGCTGGATTTCAGCGAAATTCTCTCCTATTTACAGCCTATATACCAGACAACCAATGTTTTATAGCTGAAGTTTTCGCACCGACCAACAATCGAGTCCAGTTGGTAAACAAAAGGTGCGATGACTGACAAGTAGATAAAAAATTTTCGCACCTGCTGCTGAGGTCGCGTAAAATGTTAAGTACAAGACAATGGATAAATTTGCACTTTCCAGCACGAGACGGTTTAAACCCTGATTGAGTATTTGCGATAATTAGTGTTGAACTTATCCTACATTACCTTAGTCTTTACAAAAAACACGTGTTGTGATTTCAAGAATTAAGTCGTGTCAAGCGAACGACCACATATAGGCTAAGTGTAATTGTTTTTAAATGTATATTTTTATGTCCAGTCGCTGATACATGTTTTGACAAACTAAAGATTTTTTAGTTAGAAATAAGTGTAGCCTAAAACATTGAACTTTTTCGTTACGGTCGGAATTGAAAACGTCAAAATCTTTGATCGAAATAACAATCACTAAAAAAATAGCACAGTACCAACTATTACGCGAAAAGTTGTTTCATGATGAACTTGCAAAGATTTCAATTCAATGCAAATAGAAAGAAAATGACCCAAAATTATCCAATCGTTTATTTGTAGATAGAAACATGAGCCGCAATAGTTCATAGGAATGCGCTTACATGATTGTACACATTTTTCCCAGTTGGTTTTGCGCACAATTGTAGTACAATGCTCGCTTTTGTTTCAAATTATAGCTTTTTGGGATTACGATTTTTTGGATTACGATATTTTTGGGATTACGAAACTAGCTTTACTTTGATGCCTTGTTTATTGATCAAGCGCTCAAGGGTTTTGAAGGTGACGCACAATTGAAACATTTCTCCGATAGCTTTTTTGTTTATTGACTACGGAAAGTTTTGAATCTCGTCAATGCAGTGGTTCTCCGTTAGATTGTAAAATTTTTTATGTTGCAAGCAGAAAGACGTTTCATAACAAAGACTTCGTGGCAGGTCCAACTCAAAGCATCAGTTCTGGTTAGAAATTGTCGGGGACCCGGACCCTTGCCTGGCTTTGTTTGCTGCGACCGCAAACTCTTCTCATGGTGAGGATCCGGGCCCCGATGCCTCCACTACTTTTCTGGTGGGCTGATTTTTGAATGCAGTGTTGTATAATGATGAAATGTTCAAAGTTTTCAAGGTTTGCCTTATTTTAACTTTTAGTTTTACAAGTAATGGAATTGCATTGCGTATTCATTCGGTATGCACTGCTGTGTAATGCGATTAACTGAAACTAATTGAAAACCGGATGCACAGTTCCCTGACAAAAGACTTTTTATTTTCCCACCACGAACCCAATTTTGTGTGGGCTTCAGTCGTTTTTGCATCTTCATGACAATAAATACAGTAGCTTTACTTACAATAAATATGACAATGGTTATCTCCTCAACGCAATTCAAAATACGTCACTGCGTCATACGCATGGAGTGTGATATAAACTTGACATCTGTCCCTCAAAATTTTGCATACTTAATGATACTGTTATATTTAGATTTATTATGCGTAAAATCATATCATCTGAAATAAGAATATGCAAAGTAACGCAACCTCATAGCTCAAGGAAGTTCGCTTGTCACAATGCAAACCGTGTAAACTACAACGAAGTAAAAACACTTGCCCAAAGCAGAAACAAAGCGCAAGGAATAATTAAAATAGATCGAGGCCAGTTAACAAAGGGAATATTCATTACAAGGTTCTTTGCATTTTCTTAACTAGTGAAATCAATACAAAAACAATTGCATGGTTGTTCGCACAAGCAAATCCAATAACATTGACACACTCCCAAGTCCTAGTAAGTGTTTTGTAACGTTAGAACAACTCGCAACATGCAAATACTTCTTATTTAAGTTGGGCCTAACAAGTGATCAATCATCGCACCTTTAGTTTACCAACTGGACATAAAGGTTATTGGTTGGTGCGATAACTTTCACCGTTTATGGGGTAAAAAGTTCGTTGCAAACTAGAGGAACTGGTATCGTATGTTACCGTGCACCGTGTGTCTAAATTGAAATCGCAACCTTAAATCGAAACTGTCCGAGTAAAAGTTCCAACAAGTTGTAGCGAGTTTTCGTTGAGCGTACTCAGAAGGTCTAACACGACATGTTGTAACCGGAAAGAAAACAACCCCCACTGGAAGTTTAAACTTCCATCAGATTATAAAAAGACAGGGAGGTCTCAGTAAAACAATCGAACCATTTAAAGAGAGCAGATGTCTACCAGATCCTAACAAACGCCAAAATTGAACACGCCAATCGCACGCAAATCACACGCCAATCGCCACAGATGCCAAAATTGCTTTGGCCGCCATAGAAGGCATAGTGCAAAGACCAGGGAAAATTGTTGAATTTACATGCCATTCAAAAGAAACTCCTCTAAAAGAGTCGAAGGGATATCGAACGTAATGGTATACAGATATGAGCATGTAAAACTAACAGTTGGCTGGGTTCCAATCGACTTCCCACAAAGAGCTCTAGATATGAAGCCTTCAAAAGCATGGGCTACGTAAAACCAGCGATTCATGGCGCAGATTCAATATTGAGAAAACCAGACGGCCGAAGGATTTTTACCTTCCAAATTGAGTCTCCGAATACCACCGCCGTTACGAACAAATAAAAGCGTTGGCCTTCTTGCTCTATTAGACGATCGGAACATTTTTGGTGTAACTTATAGAATGTGTCGATTAATTATTTCTTTTTCTTACATTTTGTGTTATCTCAGAGTAATTTTTGTAAGAGATTTTTCCACCAAACAACGGCAACGTATTGACCGGTCGGTCACTGGGTGTCATTGCTTGACCCCAACGCCCCGGAGTTTTTTCCCCGCTCTGCGCGAAAATATTTTACGGCGACCAAAGCTTCGAACAGTGCAGGAATGTTGCTGAAGTCCTGCAATACGTCACAGATACCCAAGTAAGTTCATTGGGCTTCGTTGGAACTGGTCTCTGCATGGTGTATGATCTGCCCCGGCTTGTATTTATGAAAGTTAATTCTAACGATGCCGATCCAATCAACATTAGCTTACTTAAAGGAAATTTTATGCAATTTCTACATTTCCAGACTTGGGCGAACGCAGCGAAAAGTCAAAAACTAGACGCCCCAGCGCACTTTTGAAAGCGACCGGGAGATGTCGGTATCGGTCGACGTGTACTTTTGCCCATGACGAAATAGAAAAACGGGTTGATATTTTCAAGGTTTATAGATACAAGACGAAGATATGTGAACGGTAAGTGAATGTTTCTGTTAAAAATTAACACAGCGGTGTTCGTTTATGATTTTGCAACTTGAGCACATCACAAGAAAAACGATTGGAATTGTTTCATTTACTAAGAAAAGACGACGCCCATGTACACCTCTTACAAGAAACTTGATGTTCCTCACATGATGAGCAAAAACGGCGTTCGGAAATCGGAATGGGGTAAGGACAAAGCGCTTTTAGTTCGTGTACCGGTAAAAAATTGCCGAATAAAGGAGTGGCAATCCTAATCAACGACCTAGCCATAAGCTTTAAAAAATGGGATCAAGACCTGGAAGGTCGCCTAATCGCAGCAAATCTACAGATATATAACGACGAACTAAAAATAATCAACGTATACATGTCACGGGATTCTTTTATGCACCCGTTTTATAGCCACCGTATCGTTTGTTCGCACCACTCCTATATATCGCGACCCCTAGGAACTAATTGGTGTTTAGCGTCCCCCGTTGATTCTATGATTGCGTGGAATTTGCTTTGGTGTGGTGTTGCGCTCGGGTATAGAGTGGTGGTTTAGTTACGTTTGGGTTTAATAGCAAAAAGATGATTGTTTTTACCTAAGAAAATGCTATTAAAAGTTATTAAAGCAAACAGAGCTAATTGACTAGCTGTCGAGCGGGAATTTCCTGGTAGGGAAAAAGTTTGGTTACATACGCACCAAATTTCAAACCCGGAAAAACAAAAGAAAACGACAGATTTTTCGAAAACGCCCATCAGTTTTTCGCAGAAAACACCCCGACAAACCTCGCGGGTGACTTTAACATCGTAGACGACCCCCCGATGCTGATAAACGCAGGTAATAACGAACTGAAAATGTTGTGCAAAACGTACGATCTAAAAAACTATTTTCGAAAACTCGAAGAGCAGGATAGACAGTTCTCGTGGCGAGATGGGAAAAAACCAATCGCGAATTGACAGATTTTAACGACCAAAATAGAACACATCTCTACCCATTTATCTGACCACAAGAGTGTTAAAATCCACATCAATGTTAAAGCCCCGCCGCCTCAACGGAAAAGAGATTGGATAAACAACGCCAAAATATATAGATACGATCCGTTCTTAAACGCACTAAAGGAAAAATGGCCGTCTTGGGCCACGCTCAAAACCCACCTTTTCGAAAATCCAAGCGCCTGATGGATCGAGATTAAACGGAAGCTTACTTCCAACATAACATAAAAATAAACGCTCAGTATAACGAAACTATAGCCTCTCCCTGCTAAAGGAATATGAAAAAGCGACCCTACTGCTGAGTACTAATGAAACGGCGTATCGCGAATATCTAGACGCAAAAAGAAAACAACACCAGCACAATAAACAACAAACAAAAAACTGGCGAAGAATAGGAAAAGCGCAGCAGTAAAGCCATTTTCGAGAAATATAAAAATAAACAAAAACAAACGTTCAACAACAAACAAAGTCAACGAAGCGTTGTAAACAACAAAGTCAAGAACCAGGATGGCTTTGAGCTCCGAGCTGATCGCCGACCAGACCAACCCTAAATAAACTGCCTCCAAGGTAAGGTTCTCGACCAGGCTTTAGTAACCAGCTATCGTCGATCAAGCGAAACAAAAACAAACCGTAATCAACTGCCAACACGGCAGGCTTGGCAGATTGTTGCCAACTAACAACAAACCGGATTCGACTGCTTCCAAGGAAGGATTTAGCACTTAACTATAGCCGGGTAGGCTAAATCGAAAATGATACTGGGTCAACTGCCTATACGGCAGGGTTTGAAATCTGTAGTCGACTAGGCTAAACCAAAAAAGAAGTCTACAAGAACGTAAACTGACCCGGTATTAAAACACGCTGAGGCTGCTTTGATCTCAGACGGAGCTTAAATGAAAACAGGGGGGGAGGACAAGCACCTTCACGTGGTCCCCCCTGTCAGTAACGTATCTAACAAGAAGATATGCGAAGCGAAGCTTGTCAAAACCGAGCAATTACTCAGACAAGAGTTCAGCGCAGGGTGGCGAGGGAAACGCCCTTCTCAGGGCGCGGCAGCTCCTCTGTCGACAAGTACCGTAGACCCACCGTCCTGCAGCTAAACACCGAGGGCACCACCGCCAGCAAAATCAGTATCATAGAACACCTGGCCAACAAACATCAAGCCCTCATAATCGTCCTCCAAGAGATCCTCGAAAGACTCATCTACGCCCATGTCGAACCGATAATAAACCCACAGCACCCTCGGGAACAAGCTGGCTTCCGACACGGAAGATCAACCGTAGAGCAGGTCACACTTATGACCCAAGACATCGAGGACAGCTTCTCAGCTAAGAAGAAGGCCGGCGCCGTGTTTGTTGATCTCACGGCTGCCTATGACACCGTGTGGCACAACGGTCTCACCTGCAAGCTACTCCGCCTACTCCCTGACAGGCACATGGTCCGCATGATTATGATACTCGTACAAAACCGTAGTTTCACCCTCACCACCAGCAGCGGCCCACGAAGTAGACTACGCCGACTCAGAAACGGCGTCCCACAGGGCTCCGTCTTGGCTCCCCTCCTGTTCAACACATACACCTACTATCTGCCCAGCACCACCTCCAGGAAGTATGCCTATGCAGATGACCTGGCACTTCTGCATTCTGCCGGAGACTGGCAGGCGATGGAGAGGAATTTTAGCCAAGACATGCAAACACTAACAGCATATCTCCAGAAATGGAAGCTGCAGCTCAGCAAGGCAAAGACAATGTCGGCTGCCTTCCACTTTAACAACAAGGAAGCACAGCGTGGGATAAGCGTCACTATTGACGGGGCAACCCTGCCCTACAGGGCCGAGCCCACCTACCTCGGCGTGACCTTGGACAGGGCACTCACGTATCGTCGACACTTGGAGTTACTGCGCAATAAACTATCTGCGCGCGTTGCATTCCTAAGGCGGCTGGCGGGCTCAGGCTGGGGGGCTGGCGCAAAACCCTCCGCACAGCCAACCTGGCACTTGTCTACTCCACCACCGAGTACTGCGCACCAGTGTGGTGTCGTAGCTCCCATACCCGCCACATCAACACCGCCATCAACGACGCGCTGCGTATTGTGACTGGTTGCCTGCGTCCCACTCGAACGGACTACTTACCAATCCTTGCCAGCATCCAACCTGCTGAGCTACGCCGCAAAGGAGCCATGATTTCTCTCGCCCGCCGCGCTTTGGACCCTAAACACCTTCTCCATACCCCACTCCAGCGACCATCATCTGGAAAGCAGCGACTGAAATCAAGACAGCCCTTTGTGCCGGCCGCACAACAGCTACTCAGTAGCGCAGAAGAGCTTGGACTAAGTGCGTCGCACTGGACGAACCACATGTGGAGCACGGAGTGGCAAAACAACACCTCCAGACTCTGTGAATTCATAGCCGACGCCGACCCAAATCCATCGGGAATGTCCCTCGCAAGACCTGCTTGGGTCAGGCTCAACCGCCTGCGCACCGGCGTCGGACGCTTCCGTTCAGACATGCACAAATGGGGACTGGCTCCCTCATCAGAATGCGAGTGTGGTGCCACAGAGCAGACAGCAGACCACGTCATCAATGACTGCCCAATCCATCGGCCCCCACATGATGTGCGTGGTCTGAAAAGATTGGACGAGGATACGGTCACATGGCTGATGAACTCATGCCCGGAAATCTAGTCTGGAAGGAAGGAAAAAACGCTCAAACGAAGAAGAATGAAAACAAGAAGTTAAATAACCACAATCTAGAACGGTTCCCACTCCAGCGGGACGCTTTTTTTCGGCGCAATGTATAAAACAGGAGAGTCCATTCTGGAATGTAGGACGTACTGTCGAGGTTGTCTGGCTATCACAAGCAATACTGACCATCGCTTGTAGCGATTTAGTAGATCATTCGGTCGCACACTTTACAGAAATCGAGGTGTCGCTTGCAGTATGTTTTCTCTATACTCTATATCACCACTTCGATATCTTTTCATAGTCCTTGGACGAATTTAATCGACAGCCCTTTCGAAGAGCTTCCGGCAAGTTGCGGCGCCCCCTTGTGTGTATGAAACTAAATATGATTGTCGAAACGGTAGTGGAGCAAAATAACGCGGAAATTGGTTGACAGTGAGCAAGTTGCAGAAACCGAATTAACTGCCAACAATTGAGAATTCTTAATCTAGGTTCAATTACGTACTCGGCGAATCACAGTCAACAAACAGGCTGGCTTTGAGCTCGGAGCTGATCGCCGACCAGACCAACCCAAATTAAACTGCCTCCTGGTAAGGTTCGGGGCCAGGTTTTTGGCAGACTAAATGTTGCCAACTAAAAAGAAACCGGATTCGACTGCTTTCACGGCAGGATTTCGCACTTAACTATAGCCGGTTAGGCTAAAACGGAAATGAGATTGGGTCAACTGCTTATACGACAGTGTTGGAAACCTGTAGCCCACTAGGCTAAACCAAAAAAGGAAACCAAGATCTGATACCTCTACGTCTTCCAAAAAGACAACTGGAACGCCAATCCTGCCGACCGGCAGACAACAATGGAAAAAAGTTGGAAGACAATGTAAAATGAAAATTACCAGCTCTGTCAATAGGATTGGCAGGAAAACGGTATGACGACGATTCGAGACTTTCTGATCTGGTACGTTAGAAAAGACGTGGAACCATTTTTGTGTACTCTACAAATCCAAGTCAATTTTTATTGGATCTTGTCCATAGATATGCTTGAAGACAGTATATCTATTCCTTTCATCACCTTGAAATATTTCCTTTCTACCCTTGAAAGAGGTGTGTTCTTCAGTTTGATCGAGAAGCGCGATGCTGATTTACACCGTTTGATACAAAGGAACATCACAGGTGGGGCTTTTATCATCTTCACGCGCTATCATGAGAAAGGTGTCACAAGGTTTAGGAGTCGACAATACCAACAACAGGCAAAACTGTGTCAGACTGTGTTAGGTGTAGACGTAAACGGGTTGTACCTATATGCTTTAGGTTAGCTCAACGTATGCCAAAACACCACCAGTACCTACATTCTTTATCAACGGGACGGGGATTCCGATCGCTTTATTCCAAAAATTGCTAATTTTTATGGACGGCTGAGTTACGAGTGGTTATCGTTGGAAGAAGCCACCCGTGGCTGCACGATTCGCCATATGTTCAATGGACCAGAAAAGACATCGGGGATCGTGCATTGCCGTCGGATGGTTGGCTAGCATCAGAAAACACAATATTCAGTTTTTTCAGTAAGTGATGGTTTATGTGTATAGCTTACGTTTTCGACTTCATGAAACAATACTTTCCACAAACAGGTTACTACTGGCACGGGTTTTTGTTGTCAAGAACAAACAGATCTGATGAAACAACGTAGTGAAGAGACAGAAAAAATCTCCTGTATCTGCGCCATCTCGGTTTCACGGTGATAACGATGCGAGAATGGTCTGGAAACAGATCACAATGCACGAAGATGTTCAAACGATTCTCAGAAAACGCGTCCACTTGACACAGGCTTTCAGAAATCTCACGACATCCAGAGCCTTGAAGAAGGTGCGTGATGGAATTTTTTTGGTTTGGTGAGGTGCGATATCAACGTGTCCACACCTACATGAAGAGTTTGAGGACATCTCTCCGGTTAACAAGAGCACAAATATTTGTCTTGATGACATCGGACCCTTCATGAAAACGTACGCAGAACAGAACGGAATGTTAAAGCTACCTAGAAGGTGTCTTATTACGAGTTATTACGGTAAAGACGTGCTTTTAATCACTCTTATGCTCAGGTGGTACTTGGAGAAAAAGGTCTCCGAGTAACTACGATCTACGAAATAGTACAGTACACACCTAATGCCTGTTTTAAGACCTTCGCCGACACGGTCACAGATCATCGGCCAAACGGAAAGGGGATCGATCTTACCTGCAGTGTTCAAGCTTATGGGAAATTGTTCTTATGGTAAAACTCTTCTCGCGAAAGACAAGCATCTCACGATAAAATATTGTAGTGAAGAATCGGCTCTCGACTCAGTAGAAGATCCGCCCTACATCAAAGTGAACCAGATCGATGAAGATTTGTACGAGGTGACAATGAAGAAAAAGCGTGTGATTTGGAATCTTCCCATCCAGATAGGTTTTTTTGTATATGGATATTCCCAAGCTCCATATGTTACGTTTTTATTACGATTTACTTGTCTCAACAACCTCCCGTCACTTTCTAGATCTGGGAAATCCGCGGTAAGGTGATCAGTTTGCATTTAATACTGTAAAGAGATAACTTAAATTACTAATATCTCGATAAACAATGAAACTTAATCGCAATGGAATACAAACAGTTCGTTGCTTCTTGATTCTTCTCACTACCCTATCCCCACAAATAATATAAAAACGAATTAATGCATAGAATTGGATACAAGTTCTTTTGGAATGTCAAACAGCAGGAAATACATCTATTTTGTGTCTCATTTTCCCAGGAGAAAAGTGATTGTGAGCGGAAACGACCAGAAGTTTCAAGCCTATTTGGTGGATTTGTCAAAATTAAAAATGAAATTTCGGGTTGAAATGAAAATCGTTTTCGGGTAATGGTTGTTGTTGTGGATCGTCGAGGGTGTGAGGAATCGAAGCCAAATAGCTACAGAAACATTTGACGACGCCTGCAAACATGGTTGTCGTCGAAAGTAAAACTGTGTCTGCATCTACAAAAACGTAAATTGACTCAGTATTACAAAACGCTGGAGCAGCATTGATCTCAAACAGAGCTTAAATTAAAACAGGAAGTCAATCAATCGATCACAAGCGCATGCTGAAACAGGGGATACTATCCTGGACTTAGGCGTTGGAAATGTAGGACGTACTGTCAGGGTATTTGGCTATCGCGAGCAATCCTGACCAAAGCTTGTAACGATTTAGTAGAGCATTCGGTCGCACACTTCTCTGAAATCGAGGTGTTGCTTGCAGTATTTTGGCCCTACACTATGTTAGCACTTCGATATATTTTCATGGCCCTTAGACGAATTTAATCGACCGCCCTTTCGAAGAGCTTCCGGCAAGTTTCGGCGACTCCTTGTGCTTTCAAGGAACGAAATATAATAGTAGAAACGTTAGTGGAGCAAAACAAGGCGGAAATTAGTTGACAGTGAGCAAGTTGCAGAAACCGAATTAACAGCCAACGAAGTTAGCAAAAAAAAAATGGGAATCGACTGCCAACAGTAGACACTTCGAAAACTAGGTTCAATTGCGTACTCGGCGAATCAAAGTCAAGAACCAGGCTGGCTTTGGGCTCCGAGCTGATAGCCGACCTGACGAACCCGAAATAAACTGCCTTCAAGATAAGGTTCTGGACCAGGCTTTAGTAACCAGCTATCGTCGATCAAGCAAAACAAAAAGAAACCGTAATCAAGTGCCAACACCGGAGGGCTTGGCAAACTAACTGTTGCCAA
Source organism: Clavelina lepadiformis (assembly GCF_947623445.1). Taxonomy (NCBI): domain Eukaryota; kingdom Metazoa; phylum Chordata; class Ascidiacea; order Aplousobranchia; family Clavelinidae; genus Clavelina; species Clavelina lepadiformis. The sequence goes on from NC_135246.1 coordinate 3,486,557, forward strand.
CTAATAACAAACCGGATTCGACTACTTCCACTGCAGGGTTTGGCACTTAACTATAGCCGGTTAGGCTAAAACGGAGACTGGGTCAACTACCTATGCGGCAAGGTTTGAAACCTGTAGCCGACTAGGCTAAACCAAAAAAAGGAAACCAAGACCTACGTCTTCCAGGAAGGCAACTGGAACGCCAATCCTGCCGACCGGCAGCCAATAGTGGAGAAAACTTGGAAAACAATTTAAAATTAGACGCTTGTGACAAATGTATGGAAATGCTAACAAAACCAGACGACCAATAACAGGACGGTTTTACAGCCATGCTTGTCGCAGCCGTGAAACTCAGAAATAGCATACCTATGATACTGAATCACGAAAGCGAAAGAATTTACCTCCATCAATTAACTCGTCGCGCACGCGACGCTCTTAAAGGTGATTTGCCCACCAACGTAAATTTGTTAGGTAGGGGAGCCATCTCGCGGCTAGAATTTTACACCATGTTTAATATCCATATTTCTTATCAAGCCAGCCGAAATAAATCTACCGGTTAAGCTCGTATTGATATTTTGAAAAATTAAGAAACTGAAAAGAGAAAATAATCTCAAGCTATTGCTTTCACTGCATGATTGTTAATAGAAAATGTGGTGTCAAAACACAATATTTAAAGCAAGGATTAAAGAACATGATGGGAAACTACCTCCTCGTTTGTTTCTTTTTGATGAAAAGAGAAAGTTTTGTTTCGTCCTCGTCACGCATGATTTCGTACACTTACTCGCCCACACCTTCACACCATAGATTAATTTAAGGTATTCCTTTAAAGTAATCTATGTTGACATCTTCGCCAGTAGTAGCGATTGGCGAAAAGTTTTACACATTATCATGGTTCGTTCATCGTTGTCGTGACGTCTATGACTAAGAACTGAAGTTGCTGTTTTCGTTGTTTTGACGATTCAAGCGTGTGCAGCCTGTCAGTTACTAACATGACGTCAGAGACTTTTTAAGTAAATGGTGCTTATATCTTTAAAAGATTTAGAAACTCTCTCATACATCAGGAAAATAGAACACTGGATGAATTTGATGGCAAAAAATGACTTAATGAGTGACAGGTTTTGTGAATAACACCGCGGTGGGCAATTGGGAAGAAATATGGTAGAAGTTGAGGGTATCTTAGATTATGTAGAACTCTAGTTACCCAAATAAACATAACACGACACCAGCGGTTAACATATCAACAAATGATATCAAAGAAAGATGAATTTTTATGACAATTTTTTGTTAGGTAGAGCTTGAAATGTTTACAAAAAAGCAGCTAATTTTCCTTCATCTGGTATAACCAAGAAGGTCGAATACATAGAATAGGGCTGTCATACGTCAGGATTTTCCCCGACATGTCAGGGAATTTAGTGTTTAAATCTGTATCAGGGAGAAATGCTAAAATGTGCTTACCAAGTGTGTGAATTTTTAAAATTGGAATTTTATGTGTTTTTGAAGTCCAACAAAAGCTTATTGCGTTGCTATTTAGAAGAAAAGTTGCATTCGTGCATTCGTGCAACTTTTCTTTGCTCTTTTTAATTTTTTTCGTGTTTATCCTTCTTTCACAAAAAAGCAATGGCGGAAATTTACTTTGGTAATATTCTAAAGTTGGTCAATGAACTGAGGTAAAATTGTCAGGTTTTGCGCATTATCAAATATCATGACTAGAACCTAGAAGGTCCTATCTGCATATCACAAAACTACCTACCAATTACTTTATAAATTTAATCTACTTTTTCTGTTTTTTTTGGCTTTGGGTCGGTTTCCGTTCGTTAAGCTTTTGTTTGCATTATATGCCGTTTATATTTGTTGCGCAAAATTGTTCTTAGTATTCCGTTCATTTCCACTAATAAAGTATGTTTTGGCTTTTGTTAAATAATATTTTATTCAAAATTAAACGAAATGAAGCTGGACACGATAAAACATAAAATAACATATAAAATGCGCGAAACATGACACATTACTAAAATGGTATGAGGATAAAATAAATTAGATGAACGGACACTTTAATATTTGTTCATAGGTTGGAGAAGGCAATTTTTCAAAAACTTTCCGTCTGCAGTGAAGTTTGAGCCGTAATTTCATCGTTTCGAGATCTTTCTCCAACCTCTTCAGATATTGCCGCGTTGTGACCGTCTTCCATAAGGACCCAGCTAGAGCGTTTGAATCTACGCTTCTTTATCGTGGTAAGGGTCAGAGACGATTTGGTAGTGGATACCGCTTTTAGGCGTCTTTCCAACATTAACTTTGTATCTGCAAGTACAAAGGAAAGTTCAAATCAAATAATGAAAGAAAAAAAAATGCTTTATATTGCAGTTCAAAGATTTGTTTACATTTGTATATACAACATTGCGAACCACAAGATAACGTACAATACAGTAGTAACTGCGATTATTAAATATGAAACTATAATATATCGAATACTTTGAAACTAAATTGTAAACAGATTGTAGATACGTTTAACTTTGGATATAAACAAGTATCCCATGTTTAGCCTACTCACCTGTTTTCGTTGGCTCCGTATTAAAGTTCATTTCTCAGGAGTTTGGATAATTTTCAAATAAGATGTATAGAAATATTATGATTAACAAACTGACAACAGCTGCAATGAAAGCGACACATCAGGAAATCTCCAACAAAAACAATTCGCAGCGGAACGCACACGAATAAAGTCATTGGTTGTGTCTGAAGATGTACAGCTATATAAAAATAACAAGTCAGCTATACCTAGGCTACTTTCTGGTTGATGTAGACAGGGTAAGCTACCATTCCGTAAATCACCAAGTTCGTGTGTTTCCAAGAATATTGAACTTGTAACCTATATATAAATACAGGCCTAAACATATACATGCAGCAGATCTGAATACAAGTAACAACCAAAGTGACTTTAGTCTGACAATTTTCCTTGGAAAACGCGAAACTTATTCTGCTGGTTTTCAGCGAAATTCTCTCTTATATACAGCCTATATACCAGACAATCAATGTTTTATAGCTGAAGTTTTCGCACCGACCAAGACTGGGATCCAGTTGGTAAACAAAAGGTGCGACTACTGACAAGTAGATAAAAACTTTTCGCACCTGCTGCTGAGGTCGTGTAAAATGTCAAGTACAAGACAATGGATAAATTTGCACTTGCCATCAGGAAGCGGTTTAAACCCTGATTAATTTTTTGCGATAATTAGTGTTGAACTTATCCTACATTTCCTAGGTCAAACACGTGTTGTGATTTCAAGAATTAAGTTGTGTCAGACGAACGATCAAATATAGACTAAGTGTATTTGTTTTGAAATGTACTTCTTTATGTCCAGTCGCTGATACATGTTTTGACCAAATTAATGTTTTTTTTTTAGTTAGAAATGAGTGTAAAACTTTGAACGTTTTCGTTACGGTGGGGATTGAAACCGCATGCAGTGCTGTATAATAAAGAAATGTTCATCAAAGTTTTCAAAGTTTGTCTTATTTAACTTTTAGTTTTCCCAGTATTTGAATTGCCTTGCGTATTTATTTGGTATGCACTGCTGGGAAAAGCGATTTACTTAAACTAATTGAAAACCGGATGCACAGGTCGCTGACAAAAGACGTTTTGTGGGCTTCAGTCGTTTTGCATTTTCATTGCAACAAATGCAGTAGTCCTACTTACAAATAAATATGACAATGCTTATCTCCTCAACGCAATTCAAAATACGTCACTGCGTCATACGCATGGAGTGTGATATAAACTTGACATCTATCACCCAAAATTTTGCAGTTTGAAACACAACCAAAAAACTTTTCTGATGATTTTCGCTTTTTGGACCCGAAGACGTTATTCAAATTTTATTTTGTCACAATATCAGCGTATATAACAACAACATATGCTTGGCAGTAGGGGTCAAGGTTACCGCTGGAAGCAGTTTATTGCTCCCGAAATTTCATACTTGTATACGCGTGTGTATTCGGTTCATACAGTGCTGCTGGTAACAACATCTAGCTCTAATATGCTTGTTTTGAGCGAGTTTTGGCAAATAAATATGCGCTTGAATGATAGGGTCCCCACCAAAGCTGATGCCTAATTACCCTACGTAGTTTATTGGTCTTGTTAGGAATTATACTTTCGGATTTGGGGTTTTTACTAAACAAGACAAACAAAATATTTAATTACGTTTCTTAACGCCTTCAGTTCTCAAAACGTGAACAACCTGAATGAATGTCAATCTAACAGTATCTCATACAGTAGTTGGTTAGTTCTGGACATTTTAAACGTAAAATGTTATAAGACAAAATTTTGCGAAACATTTCAGTAGGCTGAGTAATTAACATATTGCTAACGTTTTCAATGAGAAAACGATGACTTTTCGATTTTTTTGTGATTCGTCGTGATGTGACAACTGGAGAGTTATGATCCGTGTTTTTAAAACCACAATTTACTTCATATTGCATACTTAATGATACTGTTATATTTAGATTTATTAAACGTAAAATCATATCTTCTGACATAAGAATATGCAAAGTAACGCAACCTCATAGCTCAAAGAAGTTCGTTTGTCACAAGGCAAACCGTGTAGTCTACAACGAATAAAAAACTCTTTCCCAAAGCAGAAACAAAGCGCAAGGAATAATCAAAATATATCGAGGCCAGTTAACAAAGGGAATATTCATTACAAGGTTCTTTGCATTTTCTTAACTAGTGAAATCAATACAAAAACAATTGCATGGTTGTTCGTACAACCAATAACATTTCCTATAAAATTAACACACTCCCAAGGCCCAAGTGTTTTGTAACGTCAGAACAACTCGTAACATACAAATACTTCCTATTTGAAGTTGGGCCTAACAAGTGGTCAATCATCGCGCCTTTAGTTTACCAACTGGACATTAAGGTTCTTGGTTGGTGCGATAACTTTCACGGGTTATCGCGTAAAAAGTTCGCTGAAAACTAGTGGAATTGGTATCGTATGTTACCGTGCACCGTATGTCGAAATTGAAATCGTAACCTTAAATCGAAACTGTCAGAGTAAAAGTTCCAACAAGTTGCAGCGAGTTGTCGTTGAGCGTACTCAGCAGGTCTAACACGACATGTTGTAACCGGAAAGAAAACAACCCCCAATGGAAGTTTAAACTTCCATCAGACTATAAAAAGACAGGGAGGTCTCAGTAAAACAATCGAACCATTTAACAGATGCCAAAATTGCTTTCGCCGCCATAGAAGGCATAGTGCAAAGATCAGGGAAAATTTTTGAATTTACATGCCATTTAAAAGAAACAGCTCTAAACGTGTCCGAAAAACTGAAAAGAGTCGAAGGGGTATCGAACGTAATCGCCCATGGAGATGAGCATGTAAAACTAAGAGTTGGCTGGGTTCCTATCGACTTCCCACAAAGAGCTCTAGATATGAAGCCTTCAAAAGCATGGGCTACGTAAACCCAGCGATTCATGGCGCAGATTCAATATTGAGAAAACCAGACGGCCGAAGGATTTTTACCTTCCAAATTGAGTCTCCGAATATCGCCGCCGTAACGAACAAATAAAAGCGTTGGCTTTCTTGCTCTATTAGACGATCGGAACATTTTTGGTGTAACTTATAGAATGTGTCGATTAATTAAATATTTTTCTTACATTTTGTGTTATCTCAGAGTAATTTTTGTAAGAGATTTTTCCACCAAACAACGGCAACGTATTGACCGGTCGGTCATTGGGTAAGTAAGTAAGTTCATTGGGTGTCATTGCTTGACCCCAACGCCCCGGAGTTTTTTCCCCGCTCTTCGCGAAAATATTTTACGGCGACCGAGAGCTTCGAACGGTGCAGGAATGTTGCTGAAGTGGACATATTGGGACGTTGCCTTACTTGTCCTGCAATACGTCACAGATACCCAGGTAAGTTCATTGGGCTTCATTCGAACTGGTCTCTGCATGGTGTATGATCTGCCCCAGCTTGTATTTATGAAAGTTAATTTTAACGATGCCGATCCAATCAACATTAGCTTATTTAAAGGAAATTTTATGCAATTTTTACATTTCCAGACTTGGACGAACGCAGCGAAAAGTCAAAAACTAGACGCCCCTGCGCATTTTTGCAAGCAACCAGGAGATGTCGGTATCGGTCGACGTGTACTTTTGCCCATGACGAAATAGATAAACGGGCTGATATTTCCAAGGTTTATTGATACAAGACGAAGATATGTGAACAATAAGTGAATGTTTCTGTTAAAAATTAACACAGCGGTGTTCGTTTATGTTTGCAACTTGAGCACATCACAACAATTTCAATGATTCCATGGGGATTGAAGTTTTGGACCGTACTTGAGTAAACGTGTGCTCAGATGTTTTCTGTATTATCTAGTGTTTACCTCGCGGTGCATACAGGAATTACTTTACACTCAAAGTAGACAATTCCTGCTCTTAACTTCACGGTACTTACGAAGAACAGTCGCGTACTCAAAACTGTTTTATCAATTCCAGTTCTATATAACGTTAATAGGATTAACTGATGGAGAATGCAAATCTCCGATTTTAAATTCCATCGCTTTCTGACCAGTTTTCCATGACCCCACTTTGCTGCCCAGGCAAAAAGAGATGCATATTAGTTTCCATTACCGGACAGCACACACTCATTCACAGCCCAACATATTCAAAACATCCTTTGCAGGAAGCATTTTCTCTGCCACAGTAAAGTGTAAGTTTGGTACAGCGCGAAACAGGTGTTTCATTGACTTGCCAGCAACTCGGCAATTTGTTTATGTTTGAAGCTTATGAACAAAATAGAAAACGATCTTAAGCAATTTGATTAAATACCTTATAGTAATGATTATTTGCGCACGGTATTTTATTAACTTTGAATAGACTGTCTTATTGCAATGTTCTTTACACAAGGAAGAGCGGTTTTATTGGTCGCATGTCTTCCCGCGTTATATTCGGACGGTTATTACATTGGGGATTGTTCGGATAAGGACTATTACATCGGGAAAAGACTTTTGCCGAAAATGTTTTTCGCAATCGACAAAACAGGTTCATCTCAGGATAATCTGTTGGAGTGTGGGATAACGGAGGTAAAAGCAAATTTAAAGTGAGACACCTCGCAATTTTTTTCGCTATCAGCTTTTCAATATTTCTTGTTGAAAGTTATGTTACTATTTTCAGTAAACAAATCCATTGTAAATATTTTCACTATCTATCTAAACATGCAACCAGTCATAGCGGCCTTTGGTCTACAATTACGTAAAAGTCCAACAAAACCATCGAAATCGCAAATGTCAGCATATATTGCTCCTTAATCCCGCCCATCCAAGTCATTACGAAGAACTCCAGATGTTTTTGGAGGGCACTTTAGGATCCTTTCGGAAATCATGAACATTTTCGCTCTGATGTACATTTCTTGTGAAACTTTGCAGACAGAATTAACATTTAAACAGGGTTTTCCCATAGTTTAGTCTTAGACTCAAAAACTGAAGCGTCAAAAAAGCAGAACGATCTCTTCCGTCATTCAACTGGCTTTAAAATTTCCAGCGCTGATCACACTTAATCAATTGCAGGGAGAATGGTCAGCATTGCCATACTCAGAACAGGCTCTAGAAGCCATTGCTGATATTGGTAACAAAGAGTTTTGGCAAAAACTGAAGTTGGTTAAGGAAACCAAAATTTATGACAATTCTTTTGTCATTGTCACACTCTCTTTTCTCAAGTCTAAAGCGATATCACTTCGAGGCAAGGCTGCCACTCGTAGGGATTTTACCCTACGCTAGGGTTTTTTGGCCCCTTGTAGGGTGTAGGGTGACCCTACGGGTTTTTCACCTTTATTCATAGATTTCGTTTTGTTTAAAGTAAAATAAAAATAAATTCAAATAATAAATTTACTGAATAATGACAAAAACATAGTCTAAGCCAGGGGTGGCCAAACTGCGGCTCTCGAGTCGCATGCCGCTCTTTAATGAATTAGCATTGTTGAATTAGACATGCATTTTCCCGGTCTAGACGAGTTGTTTGATCAGATTATGAAACAATGCGTTCTATCTCATGTAGTAACAATGGACACTTTAGTTAAGTAAATTGTCAGATTGAAGCTGTACGTCAGGGCTGACCTAGTTTTAAGTCTTGGTTATGGTTATACTAATAATTGTAAATTGCAAAAAGAGTTGGAGAAGCCCAGCAGGTGGAGACTGGAGAGTGAGACAGCAGATGAGCAGAATCAGCAGATTGAACAGACAGGATTACAGGAATCAAGTGAAAGTCAAGTGATCTTGAATACGATACTTTTATCATTAAATTACAATAATTCTGGTTGTTGACAAGTTGACAACGGTAATGCCAAAAAAGGTGAGATCCAAAAATTCTAGGTTTCGATCGCAAAGCTACAGAAAAGAATGGGAAAAGGAAAACTGGGCACAAGGATGGTTAAAAGTTTCGTCTCAGGGAGCATCAAAAGCATTTTGTCAATTTTGTGACAAGAACATTCTTGTTAGGAAATCAGAACTAATGAGGCATGCAAAAACTGCTCAACATTGTCAAAATGCTGCACAAGTTCTTGGAAGCACACCGATGGAGCAATATGTCACAAGTAGTCAAGGCTGCATCAAAGCTGAATTAAATACTGTGGCCTTAATTGCAAGACGCAATATTTCTTTCAATTTCATGTCATACATGGTACCAACCCGGAAGCATATTGCTAGTGATTCCAAAGCAATAAAAGATATGACCTCTGGTCGGACAAAAACAACATATCTACTAGGCTAACAGAATGTATAGCTGTTGATGCTCATGAAAAGTTAATTCAAGAGCTACAAGAAGCTAAAGGCTTTTCAATTCTCTGTGATAAAGCATCAGATATATCAATGAATAAAATCTTTTTTATAAACGTCCGCTACTTATACAATGGATCACCAAGAACACAGTTATACCAACTCATTAGGCTAAAAAGGGGAAACGCAGAAGCTCTATTTGCTGCCTTGGAAGAAGCATTGGTTAAAGACAAACTCACATGGCAACAAGTGGTTGGATATGCTTCAGATGGAGAAAATTTGATGCAAGGTGGTAGTAATTCATTTTTAACACTGATGTTAGAAAAGATTCCTGATATTTTTGTATTGAAGTGTTATTGCCACAGCATCCATCTAGTGGCAAATCATGCTTGCAAAAAACTTTCAAAAACAGCTGAACAACTTGTGCAAGACATCTATAACTATTTTAAAAATTCATCCAGCAGACAGGAGTCATTGAAAGAATTTCAACATTTTTGCAAAACGGAACCACACAAGATGTTGAAAATGTGTCAAACCCGGTGGCTTTCTTTACAAATGTGCACCTCAAGGATAGTAGAACAATGGAAACCACTGCAATTGTTTTTTACTGCAGAGGTATTTGAGGATCAATCAGCAACTGCTGAAAGAGTGCTCAATGGTCTAAAAGCACCTTATCTGAGGGCCACTTTTGAATTCATGAACTTTGTTTTAGATGAACTCACTGGGTTGAATCGTCTGTTTCAATCCAATGAATTCCAGCTGCACAATCTTTATCCCGAAGTGGTCCGTGTGATGAAAATGTTTGCTTTGAACTTTATGAAGCGATCTTATATCAAAGATAGTCATATCCACCATCTTAATGTTGACGACAGCTCCCGCTGGTTTTCTATCCAAGAGGTTTATCCAGGCTTGATGGCAAGTGACACAATCAAAGAATTGCTACCTCATCAGAAAGAAAGTTTCTTGGAAAGATGTCGGGAATGGTATAGGGAGGCAGTGAAGCAATTATATCGAAGGATCAATTTAGATGACCCTGTACTCCATTCTCTTTCGCATTTGAAACCATCTGCTATTGTTAACGAAACTTCTTCAATCACTGCTGCAGCCACGATTGCTAGTGGACTTCCTTGCATTACAACTATGCGCAATGTTGATGCACAGCAGATTGACCGACAATGGAAATCACTTTTAGCAGATGAAAATATCATCTCTGGTCAATGGAAAGGCAAGTCATTTGAAAATTTTTGGCTTGCTATGAGCAAAATTGATTCTTATAGAACTCTGGCAACATTTGTGCTGCAGGTAGCTGCTCTTCCACAGAGTACTGCAGTGGTGGAAAGAACATTCTCCAAGCTGAACTTAAACAAAACCAAACTGCGAAACAATCTTGGTGTAAATACTCTTGAGGCAATTATAACAGTGAGTGAGAAATTTTCTGATAATTTTGACGTCACACCAAGACTAACTCGGCTGCTTGCAAATGCTAGACGATCATATATGAATAAATATTCTGCTGATGATCGTGTTGCTGCGGAAGAGGTGGAATTTATGGACAATGATGATTTTCCTTTTTGTTTTTGATCTCAGAAGATCACTGCCTAATTAGTTTCTTAGACAACTTTGTGATTTATATTCATTAATGTTTGTCATTTGATAATGGTACAGTAACTATGGGTATGAGACACTGTGTTAACACTGCCTATTTGCACGTATGATACGGTAACTAGTTTATTTGTTGTAATTTATCATTTCCGTGATTTTAACACTATGAGTCTATGACAAGTGCTTCAATGTTTTGCAGACAGTATTCCACTAACTGTAAAATTAATATTGAAATTGTTTAATGTTTTTGTGATGTTAGTTTGTACTTGTAAAGGAATGTTTCGTACTGTGAGTTGTTTACTGTGATGCTGTATCGTACTGTGAGTTGTTTTATTATTTTTTTAAATATTTTTTGGGTTAGAAGATGTCTTATGATGGCCTTGCTTTAGTTTGATAGAGTTTGTGATCCAGTGTTTTTGTGATCCAGTGTTAATTGTTTTATATGATATCTAGCAACAGTGGTAACCGGATTCATAACATAAACACTTTTCTTTTACACCTTCGTCGAAAAAATAATTGAATGCAACTGATTCCACAATCAACGCAGGGAAATATTAAACATGAAAGAAACTGGCTACCACAGCTAATTCGGGTATAATAAAAAAGTTGCCTTCGAATATAAAGTTCAAACTTTCTTGTTAAATTCAACAGTAAAGTAAAATCCATCTTCTTGCCTTAATCCAACTCTGCTAAAAGCAACTTTGTGCCAACTCATTCTCCTAACCAAACCAGGCCAGATGTCCTGCGTACGGTGAAATAGTCACTTCCAAAAAATTGAATGTGACTGGTTTCCACAAACAAAACAGGAAATAACAGAAATATGTAAAACTGTTTTCAGAACCAAAAACTTTTGCCACTGTATCATTGAAATTAATAGCTAGTTTTGAAATTTCCTTGTTAACAGTGACCTAACTAAATTTTAATCTTACATTTACCTAATTTCAATTTTTGCATCTAATTCCCGTGACTGCTTATCTTTAACATGCTGGGTGACCTATTTGAACACGTGGAATTAAAAATTTGAGCGTATCAGGCTTCCACAAACACTGCAGGGACAAAATGTATGTAAATGGTTTCACAGCAAATGAAGAAAATATGCGACTGTATTGGTGTAGCAGGATTGGCCGAAACGGAAGATCTTTAATTAAATCAACCCAGACAAAACCACAGAAAAAAAACAGTATCAGGATCATCCTCGAAGGAAGCTTCTTGTGGCTTTTGCTATTGGATGTACCATGTCAAAACAAGGTTGAAAATGGAAACGTTTGTCCACCAAGTGTCAATGAGCTTTATGCCAATAACGATTCGTGAGTTGAATGGGTGAATAAACTAATGCTTTAAAACTATGCTTTCTAAAAAGGATTCCAACTCCTGCAGCCAACTCAACATTCATATACCGGTAAGGCAGCCAAAAATAAAGAAGAGATGGCAAACAATCTAAAATCTGCAGTTCAGGGATGGCTGGTGTTCAACAGAGCTGTGTCCAGGTTATGTCCCTGACTCCTCACTTGCTTTTTCACCAGTGAGGGCCAGGACTCTTTAAACCGTGGTTTCTGTCTGGCAGTCAAAACAGTATTGTAATGAATCAACGCCCAACTATGTGAAAAAGAAAAGCGCATACTAACGTCATAATTAACGCTGCTGTGATAGAGGTGCTTTAAAGGCGAACTGTCCACGACGCATAAATATACAAATAAATAAATACCAAGGAAAACTCAATGAATATTGGTCAGGTGTGGATGCCATCTCGATACTAGAATTTTCACTCTATCTCAGTAATTAAAGCAGCATTAGTCTTATACTAAACGCAGCCATTAACCTTTTGTGTTTTGAATAAAAACCAACTGAGCCACACAAGCAATCGATATACATAAAAATATATTTCATTTTATATGTCCATGTTTATATGTTCATTAAATATATGTTATATAGCAATATTTAAATATAATTAATACAATTTAGGAAGATCATGCACTAGCTTTTTCAACGCAATTTGGTTAAATATTGGTTTTTGCAAACTTTGATTGGAAGCGAAATCATCGTTATCATAACAATCAGATTAAAAGCAATATGTAGGCTACGTCAATGCCGATACAAACATTCTTCAAAGTCCTCGTTGGACTTATATTAGAAGTCAAACGGCCACAGGCACAACAGCAAGGAGGACAGGCGCAAACTGAAATGCTCCAAAGCGTGTACAAACAATCACGGTTTTGAAAAGAGCATAAGTCTAGCTGAGGATTTGGTATCATTCAACACTTACAAAGGTAATGTTATTAATTTTTGAAACCTACCTTTTTGTAAATTTCCCTAATTTTTTTAATCATATTGTTACACTTGTTTTTGCCCTGTATCTGTTACGTTTCTCCCTGGCGGCCGATTGCGCGTTTCCGTGGTTAATTAAGCACATGTGTCTTTTTATCGACGTGTGTCCGACAAGTAGTTGCACTGACAGTTTTGTATTGGATCTTCTGAAATGAGCTGTGTGAACGAAGACTTGACCTAACTGCTTTTAAATAAAACACGTGCCTGTAATTCTAAGAGTGAGAACAAGAAAACGTAACAATATCATTTAAATTAAAAAATTTGAAATATTTTCTAAACTCTTGAGAGTACTAAACACGAGACGCTACCATTTCTAATTGCAATAAAAAAAAAACATCCAACGCAGCAGCATTGGGGGCCTGGCTGGGTCAGCCATCAGAGATAGATTTAAACATATCATGTTTGAAAATTATTCTTAGGTTTTAATACAGAGTCACGTAGACCAAATAAACATGAAATGCTTGTTTATATCCAAAATTAAAACGTGTTACATGCTACAGTGTTTGTTTTATAGAATTTGTTTAGTTTATTAATCGACTGTGCAACGCAATGCTGCATGTGCAAATGTAAACAAAGGCTTGAACAACTGCAATATAAATCATTTCTTTCTTTCAATATTTGCTTTGAACTTTCCTTTGTACTTGCAGATACAAAGTTAATGTTGGAAAGACGCCTAAAAGCTGTATCCACTACCAAATCGTCTTCGACCCTTTCAACGATAAAGAAGCGCAGATTCAAACGCTCTGGGTCCTTATGGAAGACGGTCACAACGCGGCAATATCTGAAGAGGTTGGAGAAAGACATCGAAACGATGAAATTACGGCTCGAACTTCACTGCAGACGGAAAGTTTTTGAAACATTTTACGACCAATTGAAATGTCCGTTTATGTCAATTTGTCCAGTTTCATTTCGGTTCGTTTAATTTTTATTAAATTATTACTCAACAAAATAATATATCGTTGTTGGTGTAGATCGTCAGGATGTGAAGATTCGAAGCCAAATGGCTACAGAAACATTTGACGACGCCTCCAAACAAGGTTGTCGTTGAAAGTAAAACTGTCTGTTTCTCCAAGAACGTAAACTGACTCGGTATTACAAAGCGCTGGGGTTGCATTGATCTCAAACGGAGCTTAAATAAAAACAAGAAGTAAATCAATCACAAGTGCAATGCTGAAAACAGGAGTATCCATCCTGGAATTAGGCGTTGGAAATGTAGGACGTACTGTTAGGGTGTCTGGCTATCGCAAGCAATACCGACCACCAAAGCTTGTAGCGATTTAAATCATTCCGTCGCACCCTTTACTGAAATCGAGGTGTCGCTTGCAGTATGTTGTTTCTACACACTACATCAGCACTTCAATATCTTTTCATGGCCCTTTGAAGAATTTAATCGACCGCCCTTTTGAAGAGCTTCCGGCAAGTTTCGGCGCCCCCTTGTGTATTCATGAAACTAAATATGATTGTCGAAAGGTAGTGGAGCAAAACAAGGCGGAAATTGGTTGACAGTGAGCAAGTTGCATGAACCGACTTAACTGCCAACGAAGTTAGCTAAAAAATGGGAATCAACAGCCAACAATAGACACTTCGAAAACTAGGTTCAATTGCGTACTCGGCGAATCAAATTCAAGAACCAGGCTGGCTTTGAGCTCCGAGCTGATCGCCGACCTGACGAACCCGAAATAAACTGCCTTCAAGATAAGGTTCTGGACCAGGCTTTAGTAACCAGCTATCGTCGATCAAGCAAAACAAAAAGAAACCGTAATCAATTGCCAACACCGGAAGACTTGGCAAACTAACTGTTGCCAACTAAAATAAACCGGATTCGACTACTTCCACTGCAGGGTTTGGCACTTAACTATAGCCGGTTAGGCTAAAACGGAGACTGGGTCAACTACCTATGCAGCAAGGTTTGAAACCTGTAGCCGACTAGGCTAAACCAAAAAAAGGAAACAAAGATCTACGTCTTCCAGGAAGGCAACTGGAACGCCAATTCTGCCGAACGGCAGCTAATAGTGGAGAAAAGTTGGAAACAATGTAAAATTAGGGGCTTGTGATAAATGCACGGAAATGCTGAGAAAGCTAACGACCAATAACAGGACGGTTTTACAACCATGCTTTTCGCAGCCTTCAAACTCAGAAATAGCATACCAATGCTACTGAATCACGAAAACGAACAAATTTACCTGAATCAATTAACGCGTCGCGCACGCGACGCTCTTAAAGGTGATTTGCCCACAAACGTAAATTTGTTAGACAGGGAAGCCATCTCGCGGGTAGAATTTTACTCCATGTTTAATTATATTGATATTAAAACTTTAATATCCATATTTCTTATCAAGACACTCCAAATAAATCTACCGGTTAAGCTCGTATTGATATTTTGAGAAGATAAGAAACTGAAAAGAGAAAACATTCCCAAGCTATTGCTTTCACTATATGATTGTATCCAAATTTTATTTTATTTAATATCCATATTCTTATTAAGCCACCCAAAAAGAATCCGTAATCAATTGCCAACACTGAAGGCTTGGCAGACTAACTGTTGCCAACTAATAACAAACCGGATTGGACTGCTTCCACTGCAGGGTTTGGCACTTAACTATAGCCGGTTAGACTAAATCGAAAATGAGATTGGGTCAAAGGCCTACACGGCAGAGTTTGAAACCTGTATCCGACTAGGCCAAACAAAAAAAAAGGAAACCAAGATCTACGTCTTCCAGGAAGGTATCCGGAATGCCAATCCTGCCGACCGGCAACCAACAGTGGAGAAAAGTTGGAAAACAATTTAAAAATAAGCGCTTGTGACAAATGTATGGAAATGCTAACAAAACCAAACGACCAATAACAGGACGGTTTTACAGCCATGCTTGTCGCAGCCGTCAAACTCAGAAATAGCATACCAATGATACTGAATCACGAAAGCGAACAAATTTAACTCCATCAATTAACTCGTCGCGCACGCGACGCTCTTAAAGGTGATTTGCCCACAAACGTAAATTTGTTAGGTAGGGGAGCCATCTCGCGGCTAGAATTTTACACCATGTTTAATATCCATATTTCTTATCAAGCCAGCCCAAATAAATCTACCGGTTAAGCTCGTATTGATATTTTGAAAAATTAAGAAACTGAAAAGAGAAAACTGTCCAAAGCTATTGCTTTCACTGCATGATTGTTAATAGAAAAGGTGGTGTCAAAACACAATATTTACAGCAGGGATATAAAGAACATGATGGGAAACTACCTCCTCGTTTGTTTCTTTTTGATGAAAAGAGAACGTTTTGTTTCGTCCTCGTCACGCATGGTTTCGTACACTTACTCGCCCACACCTTCACACCATAGATTAATTTAAGGTAATCCTTTAAAGTAATCTATGTTGACATCTTCGCCAGTAGTGGCGATTGGCGAAAAGTTTTACACATTATCATGGTTCGTTCATCGTTGTCGTGACGTCTATGACTAAGAACTGAAGTTGCTGTTTTCGTTGTTTTGACGATTCAAGCGTGTGCAGCCTGTCAGTTACTAACATGACGTCAGAGACTTTTTAAGTAAATGGAAAGATTTTAAAACTCTCTCATACATCAGGAAAATAGAACACTGGATGCATTTGATGGCAAAAATGACTTAATTAGTGACAGGTTTTGTGAATAACATCGCGGTGGGCAATTGGGAAGAAATATGGTAGAAGTTGAGGGTATCGTAGATTATGTAGAACTCTAGTTACCCAAATAAACATAACACGACACCAGCGGTTAACATAACATCAAATGATATCAAAGAAAGATGAATTTTTTATGACAATTCTTTGTTAGGTAGAGCTTGAAATGTTTACAAAAAAGCAGCTAATTTTCCTTCATCTGGTATAACCAAGAAGGTCGAATACCTAGAATAGGGCTGCCATACGTCAGGATTTTCCCTGAAATGTCAGGGAATTTAGTGTTTAAATCTGTATCAGGGAGAAATGCTAAAATGTGCTTACAAGTGTGTGAATTTTTAAAATTGGAATTTTATGTGTTTTTGAAGTCCAACAAAAGCTTATTGAAAAAATTCAGATCTTTGCAAAAGAACGTTTGGTATGAGGAAAAGTAGAGTATTGTTCAGAAACTGCTATACGTTTATTATTTGTAATTACCTTGGATCGTATTTTTTAAAACTTCTGTGCTAATTTTCGTTTTTATAAACGTTGCTCTTTAGAAGAAAAGTTGCATTCGTGCAACTTTTCTTTGCTCTTTTTAATTTGTTTCGTGTTTATCCTTCTTTCACAAAAAAGCAATGGCGGAAATTTACTTTGGTAATATTCTAAAGTTGGTCAATGAACTGAGGTAAAATTGTCAGGGATTGCGCATTATCAAATATCATGACTAGAACCTAGAAGGTCCTAGAAGGTCCTATCTGCATATCACAAAACTACCTACCAACTACTTTATAAATTTAATCTACTTTTTCTGGCTTTGGGTCGGTTTCCGTTCGTTAAGCTTTTGTTTGCATTATATGCCGTTTATATTTGTTGCGCAAAATTGTTCTTAGTATTCCGTTCATTTCCACTAATAAAGTATGTTTTGGCTTTTGTTAAATAATATTTTATTCAAAATTAAACGAAATGAAGCTGGACACGATAAAACAAAAAATAACATATAAAATGCGCGAAACATGACACATTACTAAAATGGTATGAGGATAACATACATTAGATGAACGGACACTTTAATATTTGTTCATAGGTTGGAGAAGGCAATTTTTCAAAAACTTTCCGTCTGCAGTGAAGTTTGAGCCGTAATTTCATCGTTTCGAGATCTTTCTCCAACCTCTTCAGATATTGCCGCGTTGTGACCGTCTTCCATAAGGACCCGGAGCGTTTGAATCTGCGCTTCTTTATCGTGGTAAGGGTCGGAGACGATTTGGTAGTGGATACGGCTTTTAGGCGTCTTTCCAACATTAACTTTGTATCTACAAATACAAACGAAAGTTCAAATCAAATAATGAAAGAAAAAAAATGCTTTATATTGCAGTTCAAAGATTGTTTACATTTGTATATACAGCATTGCGAACCACAAGATAACGTACAATACAGTAGTAACTGCGATTATTAAACATGAAACTACAATATATCGAATACTTTAAAACTAAACTGTAAACAGATTGTAGATACGTTTAACTTTGGATATAAACAAGCATCCCATGTTTAGCCTACTCACCTGTTTTCGTTGGCTCCGTATTAAAGTTCATTTCTCAGGAGTTGGGATAATTTTCAAATAAGATGTATAGAAATATTATGATTAACAAACTGACAACAGCTGCAATGAAAGCGACACATCAGGAAATCTCCAACAAAAACAATTCGCAGCGGAACGCACACGAATAAAGTCATTGGTTGTGTCGGAAGATGTACAGCTATATAAAAATACCAAATCAGCTATACCCTAGGCTACTTTCTGGTTGATGTAGACAGGCTAGGCTACATTTCCGTAAATCACCAAGTTCGTGTGTTTCCAAGAATATTGAACTTGTAACCTATATATAAATACAGGCCTAAACATATACATGCAGCAGATCTGAATACAAGTAACAACCAAAGTGACTTTAGTCTGACAATTTTCCTTGGAAAACGCGAAACTTATTCTGCTGGTTTTCAGCGAAATTCTCTCTTATATACAGCCTATATACCAGACAATCAATGTTTTATAGCTGAAGTTTTCGCACCGACCAAGACTGGGATCCAGTTGGTAAACAAAAGGTGCGACTACTGACAAGTAGATAAAAACTTTTCGCACCTGCTGCTGAGGTCGTGTAAAATGTCAAGTACAAGACAATGGATAAATTTGCACTTGCCATCAGGAAGCGGTTTAAACCCTGATTAATTTTTTGCGATAATTAGTGTTGAACTTATCCTACATTTCCTAGGTCAAACACGTGTTGTGATTTCAAGAATTAAGTTGTGTCAGACGAACGATCAAATATAGACTAAGTGTATTTGTTTTGAAATGTACTTCTTTATGTCCAGTCGCTGATACATGTTTTGACCAAATTAATGTTTTTTTTTTAGTTAGAAATGAGTGTAAAACTTTGAACGTTTTCGTTACGGTGGGGATTGAAACCGCATGCAGTGCTGTATAATAAAGAAATGTTCATCAAAGTTTTCAAAGTTTGTCTTATTTAACTTTTAGTTTTCCCAGTATTTGAATTGCCTTGCGTATTTATTTGGTATGCACTGCTGGGAAAAGCGATTTACTTAAACTAATTGAAAACCGGATGCACAGGTCGCTGACAAAAGACGTTTTGTGGGCTTCAGTCGTTTTGCATTTTCATTGCAACAAATGCAGTAGTCCTACTTACAAATAAATATGACAATGCTTATCTCCTCAACGCAATTCAAAATACGTCACTGCGTCATACGCATGGAGTGTGATATAAACTTGACATCTATCACCCAAAATTTTGCAGTTTGAAACACAACCAAAAAACTTTTCTGATGATTTTCGCTTTTTGGACCCGAAGACGTTATTCAAATTTTATTTTGTCACAATATCAGCGTATATAACAACAACATATGCTTGGCAGTAGGGGTCAAGGTTACCGCTGGAAGCAGTTTATTGCTCCCGAAATTTCATACTTGTATACGCGTGTGTATTCGGTTCATACAGTGCTGCTGGTAACAACATCTAGCTCTAATATGCTTGTTTTGAGCGAGTTTTGGCAAATAAATATGCGCTTGAATGATAGGGTCCCCACCAAAGCTGATGCCTAATTACCCTACGTAGTTTATTGGTCTTGTTAGGAATTATACTTTCGGATTTGGGGTTTTTACTAAACAAGACAAACAAAATATTTAATTACGTTTCTTAACGCCTTCAGTTCTCAAAACGTGAACAACCTGAATGAATGTCAATCTAACAGTATCTCATACAGTAGTTGGTTAGTTCTGGACATTTTAAACGTAAAATGTTATAAGACAAAATTTTGCGAAACATTTCAGTAGGCTGAGTAATTAACATATTGCTAACGTTTTCAATGAGAAAACGATGACTTTTCGATTTTTTTGTGATTCGTCGTGATGTGACAACTGGAGAGTTATGATCCGTGTTTTTAAAACCACAATTTACTTCATATTGCATACTTAATGATACTGTTATATTTAGATTTATTAAACGTAAAATCATATCTTCTGACATAAGAATATGCAAAGTAACGCAACCTCATAGCTCAAAGAAGTTCGTTTGTCACAAGGCAAACCGTGTAGTCTACAACGAATAAAAAACTCTTTCCCAAAGCAGAAACAAAGCGCAAGGAATAATCAAAATATATCGAGGCCAGTTAACAAAGGGAATATTCATTACAAGGTTCTTTGCATTTTCTTAACTAGTGAAATCAATACAAAAACAATTGCATGGTTGTTCGTACAACCAATAACATTTCCTATAAAATTAACACACTCCCAAGGCCCAAGTGTTTTGTAACGTCAGAACAACTCGTAACATACAAATACTTCCTATTTGAAGTTGGGCCTAACAAGTGGTCAATCATCGCGCCTTTAGTTTACCAACTGGACATTAAGGTTCTTGGTTGGTGCGATAACTTTCACGGGTTATCGCGTAAAAAGTTCGCTGAAAACTAGTGGAATTGGTATCGTATGTTACCGTGCACCGTATGTCGAAATTGAAATCGTAACCTTAAATCGAAACTGTCAGAGTAAAAGTTCCAACAAGTTGCAGCGAGTTGTCGTTGAGCGTACTCAGCAGGTCTAACACGACATGTTGTAACCGGAAAGAAAACAACCCCCAATGGAAGTTTAAACTTCCATCAGACTATAAAAAGACAGGGAGGTCTCAGTAAAACAATCGAACCATTTAACAGATGCCAAAATTGCTTTCGCCGCCATAGAAGGCATAGTGCAAAGATCAGGGAAAATTTTTGAATTTACATGCCATTTAAAAGAAACAGCTCTAAACGTGTCCGAAAAACTGAAAAGAGTCGAAGGGGTATCGAACGTAATCGCCCATGGAGATGAGCATGTAAAACTAAGAGTTGGCTGGGTTCCTATCGACTTCCCACAAAGAGCTCTAGATATGAAGCCTTCAAAAGCATGGGCTACGTAAACCCAGCGATTCATGGCGCAGATTCAATATTGAGAAAACCAGACGGCCGAAGGATTTTTACCTTCCAAATTGAGTCTCCGAATATCGCCGCCGTAACGAACAAATAAAAGCGTTGGCTTTCTTGCTCTATTAGACGATCGGAACATTTTTGGTGTAACTTATAGAATGTGTCGATTAATTAAATATTTTTCTTACATTTTGTGTTATCTCAGAGTAATTTTTGTAAGAGATTTTTCCACCAAACAACGGCAACGTATTGACCGGTCGGTCATTGGGTAAGTAAGTAAGTTCATTGGGTGTCATTGCTTGACCCCAACGCCCCGGAGTTTTTTCCCCGCTCTTCGCGAAAATATTTTACGGCGACCGAGAGCTTCGAACGGTGCAGGAATGTTGCTGAAGTGGACATATTGGGACGTTGCCTTACTTGTCCTGCAATACGTCACAGATACCCAGGTAAGTTCATTGGGCTTCATTCGAACTGGTCTCTGCATGGTGTATGATCTGCCCCAGCTTGTATTTATGAAAGTTAATTTTAACGATGCCGATCCAATCAACATTAGCTTATTTAAAGGAAATTTTATGCAATTTTTACATTTCCAGACTTGGACGAACGCAGCGAAAAGTCAAAAACTAGACGCCCCTGCGCATTTTTGCAAGCAACCAGGAGATGTCGGTATCGGTCGACGTGTACTTTTGCCCATGACGAAATAGATAAACGGGCTGATATTTCCAAGGTTTATTGATACAAGACGAAGATATGTGAACAATAAGTGAATGTTTCTGTTAAAAATTAACACAGCGGTGTTCGTTTATGTTTGCAACTTGAGCACATCACAACAATTTCAATGATTCCATGGGGATTGAAGTTTTGGACCGTACTTGAGTAAACGTGTGCTCAGATGTTTTCTGTATTATCTAGTGTTTACCTCGCGGTGCATACAGGAATTACTTTACACTCAAAGTAGACAATTCCTGCTCTTAACTTCACGGTACTTACGAAGAACAGTCGCGTACTCAAAACTGTTTTATCAATTCCAGTTCTATATAACGTTAATAGGATTAACTGATGGAGAATGCAAATCTCCGATTTTAAATTCCATCGCTTTCTGACCAGTTTTCCATGACCCCACTTTGCTGCCCAGGCAAAAAGAGATGCATATTAGTTTCCATTACCGGACAGCACACACTCATTCACAGCCCAACATATTCAAAACATCCTTTGCAGGAAGCATTTTCTCTGCCACAGTAAAGTGTAAGTTTGGTACAGCGCGAAACAGGTGTTTCATTGACTTGCCAGCAACTCGGCAATTTGTTTATGTTTGAAGCTTATGAACAAAATAGAAAACGATCTTAAGCAATTTGATTAAATACCTTATAGTAATGATTATTTGCGCACGGTATTTTATTAACTTTGAATAGACTGTCTTATTGCAATGTTCTTTACACAAGGAAGAGCGGTTTTATTGGTCGCATGTCTTCCCGCGTTATATTCGGACGGTTATTACATTGGGGATTGTTCGGATAAGGACTATTACATCGGGAAAAGACTTTTGCCGAAAATGTTTTTCGCAATCGACAAAACAGGTTCATCTCAGGATAATCTGTTGGAGTGTGGGATAACGGAGGTAAAAGCAAATTTAAAGTGAGACACCTCGCAATTTTTTTCGCTATCAGCTTTTCAATATTTCTTGTTGAAAGTTATGTTACTATTTTCAGTAAACAAATCCATTGTAAATATTTTCACTATCTATCTAAACATGCAACCAGTCATAGCGGCCTTTGGTCTACAATTACGTAAAAGTCCAACAAAACCATCGAAATCGCAAATGTCAGCATATATTGCTCCTTAATCCCGCCCATCCAAGTCATTACGAAGAACTCCAGATGTTTTTGGAGGGCACTTTAGGATCCTTTCGGAAATCATGAACATTTTCGCTCTGATGTACATTTCTTGTGAAACTTTGCAGACAGAATTAACATTTAAACAGGGTTTTCCCATAGTTTAGTCTTAGACTCAAAAACTGAAGCGTCAAAAAAGCAGAACGATCTCTTCCGTCATTCAACTGGCTTTAAAATTTCCAGCGCTGATCACACTTAATCAATTGCAGGGAGAATGGTCAGCATTGCCATACTCAGAACAGGCTCTAGAAGCCATTGCTGATATTGGTAACAAAGAGTTTTGGCAAAAACTGAAGTTGGTTAAGGAAACCAAAATTTATGACAATTCTTTTGTCATTGTCACACTCTCTTTTCTCAAGTCTAAAGCGATATCACTTCGAGGCAAGGCTGCCACTCGTAGGGATTTTACCCTACGCTAGGGTTTTTTGGCCCCTTGTAGGGTGTAGGGTGACCCTACGGGTTTTTCACCTTTATTCATAGATTTCGTTTTGTTTAAAGTAAAATAAAAATAAATTCAAATAATAAATTTACTGAATAATGACAAAAACATAGTCTAAGCCAGGGGTGGCCAAACTGCGGCTCTCGAGTCGCATGCCGCTCTTTAATGAATTAGCATTGTTGAATTAGACATGCATTTTCCCGGTCTAGACGAGTTGTTTGATCAGATTATGAAACAATGCGTTCTATCTCATGTAGTAACAATGGACACTTTAGTTAAGTAAATTGTCAGATTGAAGCTGTACGTCAGGGCTGACCTAGTTTTAAGTCTTGGTTATGGTTATACTAATAATTGTAAATTGCAAAAAGAGTTGGAGAAGCCCAGCAGGTGGAGACTGGAGAGTGAGACAGCAGATGAGCAGAATCAGCAGATTGAACAGACAGGATTACAGGAATCAAGTGAAAGTCAAGTGATCTTGAATACGATACTTTTATCATTAAATTACAATAATTCTGGTTGTTGACAAGTTGACAACGGTAATGCCAAAAAAGGTGAGATCCAAAAATTCTAGGTTTCGATCGCAAAGCTACAGAAAAGAATGGGAAAAGGAAAACTGGGCACAAGGATGGTTAAAAGTTTCGTCTCAGGGAGCATCAAAAGCATTTTGTCAATTTTGTGACAAGAACATTCTTGTTAGGAAATCAGAACTAATGAGGCATGCAAAAACTGCTCAACATTGTCAAAATGCTGCACAAGTTCTTGGAAGCACACCGATGGAGCAATATGTCACAAGTAGTCAAGGCTGCATCAAAGCTGAATTAAATACTGTGGCCTTAATTGCAAGACGCAATATTTCTTTCAATTTCATGTCATACATGGTACCAACCCGGAAGCATATTGCTAGTGATTCCAAAGCAATAAAAGATATGACCTCTGGTCGGACAAAAACAACATATCTACTAGGCTAACAGAATGTATAGCTGTTGATGCTCATGAAAAGTTAATTCAAGAGCTACAAGAAGCTAAAGGCTTTTCAATTCTCTGTGATAAAGCATCAGATATATCAATGAATAAAATCTTTTTTATAAACGTCCGCTACTTATACAATGGATCACCAAGAACACAGTTATACCAACTCATTAGGCTAAAAAGGGGAAACGCAGAAGCTCTATTTGCTGCCTTGGAAGAAGCATTGGTTAAAGACAAACTCACATGGCAACAAGTGGTTGGATATGCTTCAGATGGAGAAAATTTGATGCAAGGTGGTAGTAATTCATTTTTAACACTGATGTTAGAAAAGATTCCTGATATTTTTGTATTGAAGTGTTATTGCCACAGCATCCATCTAGTGGCAAATCATGCTTGCAAAAAACTTTCAAAAACAGCTGAACAACTTGTGCAAGACATCTATAACTATTTTAAAAATTCATCCAGCAGACAGGAGTCATTGAAAGAATTTCAACATTTTTGCAAAACGGAACCACACAAGATGTTGAAAATGTGTCAAACCCGGTGGCTTTCTTTACAAATGTGCACCTCAAGGATAGTAGAACAATGGAAACCACTGCAATTGTTTTTTACTGCAGAGGTATTTGAGGATCAATCAGCAACTGCTGAAAGAGTGCTCAATGGTCTAAAAGCACCTTATCTGAGGGCCACTTTTGAATTCATGAACTTTGTTTTAGATGAACTCACTGGGTTGAATCGTCTGTTTCAATCCAATGAATTCCAGCTGCACAATCTTTATCCCGAAGTGGTCCGTGTGATGAAAATGTTTGCTTTGAACTTTATGAAGCGATCTTATATCAAAGATAGTCATATCCACCATCTTAATGTTGACGACAGCTCCCGCTGGTTTTCTATCCAAGAGGTTTATCCAGGCTTGATGGCAAGTGACACAATCAAAGAATTGCTACCTCATCAGAAAGAAAGTTTCTTGGAAAGATGTCGGGAATGGTATAGGGAGGCAGTGAAGCAATTATATCGAAGGATCAATTTAGATGACCCTGTACTCCATTCTCTTTCGCATTTGAAACCATCTGCTATTGTTAACGAAACTTCTTCAATCACTGCTGCAGCCACGATTGCTAGTGGACTTCCTTGCATTACAACTATGCGCAATGTTGATGCACAGCAGATTGACCGACAATGGAAATCACTTTTAGCAGATGAAAATATCATCTCTGGTCAATGGAAAGGCAAGTCATTTGAAAATTTTTGGCTTGCTATGAGCAAAATTGATTCTTATAGAACTCTGGCAACATTTGTGCTGCAGGTAGCTGCTCTTCCACAGAGTACTGCAGTGGTGGAAAGAACATTCTCCAAGCTGAACTTAAACAAAACCAAACTGCGAAACAATCTTGGTGTAAATACTCTTGAGGCAATTATAACAGTGAGTGAGAAATTTTCTGATAATTTTGACGTCACACCAAGACTAACTCGGCTGCTTGCAAATGCTAGACGATCATATATGAATAAATATTCTGCTGATGATCGTGTTGCTGCGGAAGAGGTGGAATTTATGGACAATGATGATTTTCCTTTTTGTTTTTGATCTCAGAAGATCACTGCCTAATTAGTTTCTTAGACAACTTTGTGATTTATATTCATTAATGTTTGTCATTTGATAATGGTACAGTAACTATGGGTATGAGACACTGTGTTAACACTGCCTATTTGCACGTATGATACGGTAACTAGTTTATTTGTTGTAATTTATCATTTCCGTGATTTTAACACTATGAGTCTATGACAAGTGCTTCAATGTTTTGCAGACAGTATTCCACTAACTGTAAAATTAATATTGAAATTGTTTAATGTTTTTGTGATGTTAGTTTGTACTTGTAAAGGAATGTTTCGTACTGTGAGTTGTTTACTGTGATGCTGTATCGTACTGTGAGTTGTTTTATTATTTTTTTAAATATTTTTTGGGTTAGAAGATGTCTTATGATGGCCTTGCTTTAGTTTGATAGAGTTTGTGATCCAGTGTTTTTGTGATCCAGTGTTAATTGTTTTATATGATATCTAGCAACAGTGGTAACCGGATTCATAACATAAACACTTTTCTTTTACACCTTCGTCGAAAAAATAATTGAATGCAACTGATTCCACAATCAACGCAGGGAAATATTAAACATGAAAGAAACTGGCTACCACAGCTAATTCGGGTATAATAAAAAAGTTGCCTTCGAATATAAAGTTCAAACTTTCTTGTTAAATTCAACAGTAAAGTAAAATCCATCTTCTTGCCTTAATCCAACTCTGCTAAAAGCAACTTTGTGCCAACTCATTCTCCTAACCAAACCAGGCCAGATGTCCTGCGTACGGTGAAATAGTCACTTCCAAAAAATTGAATGTGACTGGTTTCCACAAACAAAACAGGAAATAACAGAAATATGTAAAACTGTTTTCAGAACCAAAAACTTTTGCCACTGTATCATTGAAATTAATAGCTAGTTTTGAAATTTCCTTGTTAACAGTGACCTAACTAAATTTTAATCTTACATTTACCTAATTTCAATTTTTGCATCTAATTCCCGTGACTGCTTATCTTTAACATGCTGGGTGACCTATTTGAACACGTGGAATTAAAAATTTGAGCGTATCAGGCTTCCACAAACACTGCAGGGACAAAATGTATGTAAATGGTTTCACAGCAAATGAAGAAAATATGCGACTGTATTGGTGTAGCAGGATTGGCCGAAACGGAAGATCTTTAATTAAATCAACCCAGACAAAACCACAGAAAAAAAACAGTATCAGGATCATCCTCGAAGGAAGCTTCTTGTGGCTTTTGCTATTGGATGTACCATGTCAAAACAAGGTTGAAAATGGAAACGTTTGTCCACCAAGTGTCAATGAGCTTTATGCCAATAACGATTCGTGAGTTGAATGGGTGAATAAACTAATGCTTTAAAACTATGCTTTCTAAAAAGGATTCCAACTCCTGCAGCCAACTCAACATTCATATACCGGTAAGGCAGCCAAAAATAAAGAAGAGATGGCAAACAATCTAAAATCTGCAGTTCAGGGATGGCTGGTGTTCAACAGAGCTGTGTCCAGGTTATGTCCCTGACTCCTCACTTGCTTTTTCACCAGTGAGGGCCAGGACTCTTTAAACCGTGGTTTCTGTCTGGCAGTCAAAACAGTATTGTAATGAATCAACGCCCAACTATGTGAAAAAGAAAAGCGCATACTAACGTCATAATTAACGCTGCTGTGATAGAGGTGCTTTAAAGGCGAACTGTCCACGACGCATAAATATACAAATAAATAAATACCAAGGAAAACTCAATGAATATTGGTCAGGTGTGGATGCCATCTCGATACTAGAATTTTCACTCTATCTCAGTAATTAAAGCAGCATTAGTCTTATACTAAACGCAGCCATTAACCTTTTGTGTTTTGAATAAAAACCAACTGAGCCACACAAGCAATCGATATACATAAAAATATATTTCATTTTATATGTCCATGTTTATATGTTCATTAAATATATGTTATATAGCAATATTTAAATATAATTAATACAATTTAGGAAGATCATGCACTAGCTTTTTCAACGCAATTTGGTTAAATATTGGTTTTTGCAAACTTTGATTGGAAGCGAAATCATCGTTATCATAACAATCAGATTAAAAGCAATATGTAGGCTACGTCAATGCCGATACAAACATTCTTCAAAGTCCTCGTTGGACTTATATTAGAAGTCAAACGGCCACAGGCACAACAGCAAGGAGGACAGGCGCAAACTGAAATGCTCCAAAGCGTGTACAAACAATCACGGTTTTGAAAAGAGCATAAGTCTAGCTGAGGATTTGGTATCATTCAACACTTACAAAGGTAATGTTATTAATTTTTGAAACCTACCTTTTTGTAAATTTCCCTAATTTTTTTAATCATATTGTTACACTTGTTTTTGCCCTGTATCTGTTACGTTTCTCCCTGGCGGCCGATTGCGCGTTTCCGTGGTTAATTAAGCACATGTGTCTTTTTATCGACGTGTGTCCGACAAGTAGTTGCACTGACAGTTTTGTATTGGATCTTCTGAAATGAGCTGTGTGAACGAAGACTTGACCTAACTGCTTTTAAATAAAACACGTGCCTGTAATTCTAAGAGTGAGAACAAGAAAACGTAACAATATCATTTAAATTAAAAAATTTGAAATATTTTCTAAACTCTTGAGAGTACTAAACACGAGACGCTACCATTTCTAATTGCAATAAAAAAAAAACATCCAACGCAGCAGCATTGGGGGCCTGGCTGGGTCAGCCATCAGAGATAGATTTAAACATATCATGTTTGAAAATTATTCTTAGGTTTTAATACAGAGTCACGTAGACCAAATAAACATGAAATGCTTGTTTATATCCAAAATTAAAACGTGTTACATGCTACAGTGTTTGTTTTATAGAATTTGTTTAGTTTATTAATCGACTGTGCAACGCAATGCTGCATGTGCAAATGTAAACAAAGGCTTGAACAACTGCAATATAAATCATTTCTTTCTTTCAATATTTGCTTTGAACTTTCCTTTGTACTTGCAGATACAAAGTTAATGTTGGAAAGACGCCTAAAAGCTGTATCCACTACCAAATCGTCTTCGACCCTTTCAACGATAAAGAAGCGCAGATTCAAACGCTCTGGGTCCTTATGGAAGACGGTCACAACGCGGCAATATCTGAAGAGGTTGGAGAAAGACATCGAAACGATGAAATTACGGCTCGAACTTCACTGCAGACGGAAAGTTTTTGAAACATTTTACGACCAATTGAAATGTCCGTTTATGTCAATTTGTCCAGTTTCATTTCGGTTCGTTTAATTTTTATTAAATTATTACTCAACAAAATAATATATCGTTGTTGGTGTAGATCGTCAGGATGTGAAGATTCGAAGCCAAATGGCTACAGAAACATTTGACGACGCCTCCAAACAAGGTTGTCGTTGAAAGTAAAACTGTCTGTTTCTCCAAGAACGTAAACTGACTCGGTATTACAAAGCGCTGGGGTTGCATTGATCTCAAACGGAGCTTAAATAAAAACAAGAAGTAAATCAATCACAAGTGCAATGCTGAAAACAGGAGTATCCATCCTGGAATTAGGCGTTGGAAATGTAGGACGTACTGTTAGGGTGTCTGGCTATCGCAAGCAATACCGACCACCAAAGCTTGTAGCGATTTAAATCATTCCGTCGCACCCTTTACTGAAATCGAGGTGTCGCTTGCAGTATGTTGTTTCTACACACTACATCAGCACTTCAATATCTTTTCATGGCCCTTTGAAGAATTTAATCGACCGCCCTTTTGAAGAGCTTCCGGCAAGTTTCGGCGCCCCCTTGTGTATTCATGAAACTAAATATGATTGTCGAAAGGTAGTGGAGCAAAACAAGGCGGAAATTGGTTGACAGTGAGCAAGTTGCATGAACCGACTTAACTGCCAACGAAGTTAGCTAAAAAATGGGAATCAACAGCCAACAATAGACACTTCGAAAACTAGGTTCAATTGCGTACTCGGCGAATCAAATTCAAGAACCAGGCTGGCTTTGAGCTCCGAGCTGATCGCCGACCTGACGAACCCGAAATAAACTGCCTTCAAGATAAGGTTCTGGACCAGGCTTTAGTAACCAGCTATCGTCGATCAAGCAAAACAAAAAGAAACCGTAATCAATTGCCAACACCGGAAGACTTGGCAAACTAACTGTTGCCAACTAAAATAAACCGGATTCGACTACTTCCACTGCAGGGTTTGGCACTTAACTATAGCCGGTTAGGCTAAAACGGAGACTGGGTCAACTACCTATGCAGCAAGGTTTGAAACCTGTAGCCGACTAGGCTAAACCAAAAAAAGGAAACAAAGATCTACGTCTTCCAGGAAGGCAACTGGAACGCCAATTCTGCCGAACGGCAGCTAATAGTGGAGAAAAGTTGGAAACAATGTAAAATTAGGGGCTTGTGATAAATGCACGGAAATGCTGAGAAAGCTAACGACCAATAACAGGACGGTTTTACAACCATGCTTTTCGCAGCCTTCAAACTCAGAAATAGCATACCAATGCTACTGAATCACGAAAACGAACAAATTTACCTGAATCAATTAACGCGTCGCGCACGCGACGCTCTTAAAGGTGATTTGCCCACAAACGTAAATTTGTTAGACAGGGAAGCCATCTCGCGGGTAGAATTTTACTCCATGTTTAATTATATTGATATTAAAACTTTAATATCCATATTTCTTATCAAGACACTCCAAATAAATCTACCGGTTAAGCTCGTATTGATATTTTGAGAAGATAAGAAACTGAAAAGAGAAAACATTCCCAAGCTATTGCTTTCACTATATGATTGTATCCAAATTTTATTTTATTTAATATCCATATTCTTATTAAGCCACCCAAAAAGAATCCGTAATCAATTGCCAACACTGAAGGCTTGGCAGACTAACTGTTGCCAACTAATAACAAACCGGATTGGACTGCTTCCACTGCAGGGTTTGGCACTTAACTATAGCCGGTTAGACTAAATCGAAAATGAGATTGGGTCAAAGGCCTACACGGCAGAGTTTGAAACCTGTATCCGACTAGGCCAAACAAAAAAAAAGGAAACCAAGATCTACGTCTTCCAGGAAGGTATCCGGAATGCCAATCCTGCCGACCGGCAACCAACAGTGGAGAAAAGTTGGAAAACAATTTAAAAATAAGCGCTTGTGACAAATGTATGGAAATGCTAACAAAACCAAACGACCAATAACAGGACGGTTTTACAGCCATGCTTGTCGCAGCCGTCAAACTCAGAAATAGCATACCAATGATACTGAATCACGAAAGCGAACAAATTTAACTCCATCAATTAACTCGTCGCGCACGCGACGCTCTTAAAGGTGATTTGCCCACAAACGTAAATTTGTTAGGTAGGGGAGCCATCTCGCGGCTAGAATTTTACACCATGTTTAATATCCATATTTCTTATCAAGCCAGCCCAAATAAATCTACCGGTTAAGCTCGTATTGATATTTTGAAAAATTAAGAAACTGAAAAGAGAAAACTGTCCAAAGCTATTGCTTTCACTGCATGATTGTTAATAGAAAAGGTGGTGTCAAAACACAATATTTACAGCAGGGATATAAAGAACATGATGGGAAACTACCTCCTCGTTTGTTTCTTTTTGATGAAAAGAGAACGTTTTGTTTCGTCCTCGTCACGCATGGTTTCGTACACTTACTCGCCCACACCTTCACACCATAGATTAATTTAAGGTAATCCTTTAAAGTAATCTATGTTGACATCTTCGCCAGTAGTGGCGATTGGCGAAAAGTTTTACACATTATCATGGTTCGTTCATCGTTGTCGTGACGTCTATGACTAAGAACTGAAGTTGCTGTTTTCGTTGTTTTGACGATTCAAGCGTGTGCAGCCTGTCAGTTACTAACATGACGTCAGAGACTTTTTAAGTAAATGGAAAGATTTTAAAACTCTCTCATACATCAGGAAAATAGAACACTGGATGCATTTGATGGCAAAAATGACTTAATTAGTGACAGGTTTTGTGAATAACATCGCGGTGGGCAATTGGGAAGAAATATGGTAGAAGTTGAGGGTATCGTAGATTATGTAGAACTCTAGTTACCCAAATAAACATAACACGACACCAGCGGTTAACATAACATCAAATGATATCAAAGAAAGATGAATTTTTTATGACAATTCTTTGTTAGGTAGAGCTTGAAATGTTTACAAAAAAGCAGCTAATTTTCCTTCATCTGGTATAACCAAGAAGGTCGAATACCTAGAATAGGGCTGCCATACGTCAGGATTTTCCCTGAAATGTCAGGGAATTTAGTGTTTAAATCTGTATCAGGGAGAAATGCTAAAATGTGCTTACAAGTGTGTGAATTTTTAAAATTGGAATTTTATGTGTTTTTGAAGTCCAACAAAAGCTTATTGAAAAAATTCAGATCTTTGCAAAAGAACGTTTGGTATGAGGAAAAGTAGAGTATTGTTCAGAAACTGCTATACGTTTATTATTTGTAATTACCTTGGATCGTATTTTTTAAAACTTCTGTGCTAATTTTCGTTTTTATAAACGTTGCTCTTTAGAAGAAAAGTTGCATTCGTGCAACTTTTCTTTGCTCTTTTTAATTTGTTTCGTGTTTATCCTTCTTTCACAAAAAAGCAATGGCGGAAATTTACTTTGGTAATATTCTAAAGTTGGTCAATGAACTGAGGTAAAATTGTCAGGGATTGCGCATTATCAAATATCATGACTAGAACCTAGAAGGTCCTAGAAGGTCCTATCTGCATATCACAAAACTACCTACCAACTACTTTATAAATTTAATCTACTTTTTCTGGCTTTGGGTCGGTTTCCGTTCGTTAAGCTTTTGTTTGCATTATATGCCGTTTATATTTGTTGCGCAAAATTGTTCTTAGTATTCCGTTCATTTCCACTAATAAAGTATGTTTTGGCTTTTGTTAAATAATATTTTATTCAAAATTAAACGAAATGAAGCTGGACACGATAAAACAAAAAATAACATATAAAATGCGCGAAACATGACACATTACTAAAATGGTATGAGGATAACATACATTAGATGAACGGACACTTTAATATTTGTTCATAGGTTGGAGAAGGCAATTTTTCAAAAACTTTCCGTCTGCAGTGAAGTTTGAGCCGTAATTTCATCGTTTCGAGATCTTTCTCCAACCTCTTCAGATATTGCCGCGTTGTGACCGTCTTCCATAAGGACCCGGAGCGTTTGAATCTGCGCTTCTTTATCGTGGTAAGGGTCGGAGACGATTTGGTAGTGGATACGGCTTTTAGGCGTCTTTCCAACATTAACTTTGTATCTACAAATACAAACGAAAGTTCAAATCAAATAATGAAAGAAAAAAAATGCTTTATATTGCAGTTCAAAGATTGTTTACATTTGTATATACAGCATTGCGAACCACAAGATAACGTACAATACAGTAGTAACTGCGATTATTAAACATGAAACTACAATATATCGAATACTTTAAAACTAAACTGTAAACAGATTGTAGATACGTTTAACTTTGGATATAAACAAGCATCCCATGTTTAGCCTACTCACCTGTTTTCGTTGGCTCCGTATTAAAGTTCATTTCTCAGGAGTTGGGATAATTTTCAAATAAGATGTATAGAAATATTATGATTAACAAACTGACAACAGCTGCAATGAAAGCGACACATCAGGAAATCTCCAACAAAAACAATTCGCAGCGGAACGCACACGAATAAAGTCATTGGTTGTGTCGGAAGATGTACAGCTATATAAAAATACCAAATCAGCTATACCCTAGGCTACTTTCTGGTTGATGTAGACAGGCTAGGCTACATTTCCGTAAATCACCAAGTTCGTGTGTTTCCAAGAATATTGAACTTGTAACCTATATATAAATACAGGCCTAAACATATACATGCAGCAGATCTGAATACAAGTAACAACCAAAGTGACTTTAGTCTGACAATTTTCCCTGGACAACGCGAAACTTATTCTGCTGGATTTCAGCGAAATTCTCTCTTATATACAGCCTATATACCAGACAACCAATGTTTTATAGCTGAAGTTTTCGCACCGACCAAGACTGGGATCCAGTTGGTAAACAAAAGGTGCGACTACTGACAAGTAGATAAAGACTTTTCGCACCTGCTGTTGAGGTCGTGTAAAATGCTAAGTACAAGACAATGGATAAATTTGCACTTGCCAGCACGAAGCGGTTTAAACACTGATTTAATTTTTGCGATAATTAGTGTTGAACTTATCCTACATTTCCTAGGTCAAACACGTGTTGTGATTTCAAGAATTAAGTTGTGTCAGACGAACGACCAAATATAGCCTAAGTGTATTTGTTTTGAAATGTATATCTTTATGTCCAGTCGCTGATACAAGTTTTTGACCAAATTAATGTTTTTTTTTAGTTAGAAATGAGTGTAAAACTTTGAACGTTTTCGTTACGGTGGGGATTGAAACCGCATGCAGTGTTGTATAATGAAGAATTGTTTATCAAAGTTTTCAAAGTTTGTCTTATTTAACTTTTAGTTTTCTCAGTATTTGAATTGCCTTGCGTATTTATTTGGTATGCACTGCTGGGAAAAGCGGTTTACTGAAACTAAT
This sequence comes from Clavelina lepadiformis, assembly GCF_947623445.1. Taxonomy (NCBI): domain Eukaryota; kingdom Metazoa; phylum Chordata; class Ascidiacea; order Aplousobranchia; family Clavelinidae; genus Clavelina; species Clavelina lepadiformis. The sequence continues at coordinate 3,520,780 of NC_135246.1, forward strand.
TGAAAACCGGATGCACAAGTCGCTGACAAAAGACGTTTTGTGGGCTTCAGTCATTTTTGCATTTTCATTGCAACAAATACAGTAGGTGTCAAGGTTACCGCTAGAAGCAGTTTATTGCCCGCGAAATTTCAGACTTGTATGCGTATTCGATTGATACAGTGCTGCTGGTAACAACATCTAGCTCTAATATGCTTGTTTTGAGCGAGTTTTGGCAAATAAATATGCGCCTGAATGAAAGGGTCCCCATCAAAGCTGGGCACTTATTACGCTACATAGTTTATTGATCTCTTCAGGAATTATATTTTCGGATTTGGGGTTTTTACTAAACAAGACAAACAAAATGTTTGATTACGTTTCTTAACGCCTTCAGTTCTCAAAACGTGAACAACCTGAATGAATGTCATCAATCTAACAGTATCTAATACAGTAGTTGGGTAGTTCTGGACTTTTTAAACGTAAAATGTTATAATTCAAAAATTTGTGAAACATTTCAGTAGGCTGAGTAATTAACATATAGCTAACATTTTCAATGAGAAAACGATGACTTTTCGGACTTTTTTTTTGATTCGTCGTGATGTGACAACTAGAAGTTTATGATCTGTGTTTTAAGGACCAAAATTTAATTCATATTGTATATTATTTATTACACAGATTTATTAAACGTAAAATCATATCATCTGAAATAAGGATAAGCAAGGTAACTCAACCTCATAGCTCAAAGAAGTTCGTTTGTCACAATGCAAACCGTGTAGTCTACAACGAAGAAAATACACTTTCCCAAAGCAGAAACAAAGCGCAAGGAATAATTAAAATATATCGAGGCCAGTTAACAAAGGGAATATTCATTACAAGGTTCTTTGCTATTTCTTAACTACTGAAATCAATACAAAAACAATTGCATGGTTGTTCGTACAAGCAAATCCTATAAAATTAACACACTCCCAAGTCCCAGTAAGTGTTTTGTAACGTCAGAACAACTCGAAACACGAAAATACTTCTTATTTGAAGTTGGGCGTAACAAGTTGTCAATCATCGCACCTTTAGTTTATCAACTGGACATTAAGGTTCTTGAGTGTTGGGATAACTTTCACGGGTTATCGCATAAAAAGTTGGCTGAAAACTAGTGGAACTGGTATCGTATGTTACCGTGCACCGTATGTCGAAATTGAAATCGTAACCTTAAATCGAAACTGTCAGAGTAAAAGTTCCAACAAGTTGTAGCGAACTCAGAATGTCTAACACGACATGTTGTAACAGGAAAAAAACAACCCCCAATGGAAGTTTAAACTTCCATCAGACTATAAAAAGACAGGGTGGTCTCAGTAAAACAATCGAACCATTTAACAAATGCCGAAATTGCTTTCACCGCCATTAGTGCAAAGAACAGGGAAAATTTTTGACTTTACATGCCATTTAAAAGAAACAGCTCTAAAAGTGTCTGAAAAACTGAAAAGAGTCGAAGGGGTATCGAACGTAATCGCAAACGGAGATGAGCATGTAAAACTAACAGTTGGCAGGTATTGACTTCCCACAAAAAGCTCTAGACTTTGCTCTTGCTCTTTGTGGGAAGTCGATACCTGGCCAACTGTTAGTTTTACATGACCGCAGATTCTAGACTCTAGAATCTAGATGAAGCCTTCAAAAGCATGGGCTACGTAAAACCAGCGATTCATGGCGCAGATTCAATATTGAGAAAACCAGACGGCCGAAGGATTTTTACCTTCCAAATTGATTCTCCGAATATCGCCGCCGTTACGAACAAATAAAAGCGTTGGCTTTCTTGCTTTATTAGACGATCGGAACATTTTTGGTGTAACTTATGGAATGTGTCGATTAATTAATTATTTTTCCTACATTTTGTATTATCTCAGAGTAATTTTTGTAAGAGATTTTTCCACCAAACTACGGCAACCTATTGACCGGTCGGTCATTGGGTAAGTAGGTAAGTTCATTGGGTGTCATTGCTTGACCCCAACGCCCTCGAGTTTTTTCCACGCTCTGCGCGAAAATACTTCACGGCGACCGAAAGCTTCGAACGGTGCAGGAATGTTGCTGAAGTGGACATATTGGGACGTCGCCTTAGTTGTCCTGCAATACGTCACAGATACCCAGGTAAGTTCATTGGGCTTCATTCGAACTGGTCTCTGCATGATGTGTTATCTGCCCCGGTTTGTATTTATGAAAGTTAATTCTAACGATGCCGATCCAATCAACATTAGCTTATTTAGAGGAAATTTTATGCAATTTTTACATTTCCAGACTTGGGCGAACGCAGCGAAAAGTCAAAAACTAGACGCCCCTGCGCACTTTTGAAAGCAACCAGGAGATGTCGGTATCGGTCGACGTGTACTTTTGCCCATGACGAAATAGAAAAACGGGTTGATATTTCCAAGGTTTATTGATACAAGACGAAGATATCTGAACGGTAAGTGAATGTTTCTGTTAAAAATTAACACAGCGGTGTTCGTTTATGTTTGCAACTTGAGCACATCACAACAATTTCAATGATTCCATGGGGATTGAAGTTTTGGACCGTACCTGAGTAAACGTGTGCTCAGATGTTTTCTGTATTATCTAGTGTTTACCTCACGGTGCATACAGGAATTACTTTACACTCAAAGTAGACAATTCCTGCCCTTAACTTCACGGTACTTACGAAGAACAGTCGCGTACTCAAACTGTTTTATCAATTCCAGTTCTATATAACGTTAATAGGATTAACTGATGGAGAATGCAAATCTCCGATTTTAAATTCCATCGCTTTCTGACCAGTTTTCCATGACCCCAATTGTTCCAAAACATAAGGGTAGTGCCCACTTTGCTGCCCAGGCAAAAAGAGAGGCATATTAGTTTCCATTACCGGACAGCACACACTCATTCACAGCCCAACATATTCAAAAGATCCTTTGCAGGAAGCATTTTCTCTGCCACAGTAAAGTGTAAGTTTGGTACAGCGCGAAACAGGTGTTTCATTGACTTAACCTACTTGCCAGCAACTCGGCAATTTGTTTATGTTTGAAGTTTATAAACAAAATAGAAAACGATCTTCAGCAATTTGGTTAAATACCTTATGGTAATGAATATTTTCGCACAGTATTTTATTAACTTATTATTTTTCTGAGTAATTGAATAGACTGTCTTATTGCAATGTGCTTTACACAAGGAAGAGCGGTTTTATTGGTCGCATATCTGCCCGCGTTATATTCGGACGGTTATTACATTGGGGATTGTCCGGATAAGGACTATTACATCGGGAAATTATTTTTGCCGATAATGTTTTTCGCAATCAACAAAACCGGTTCATCTCAGGATAATCTGTTGGAGTGTGGGATAGCGGAGGTAAAAGCAAATTTAAAGTGAGACACCTCGCAATTTTTTTCGCTATCAGCTTTTCAATATTTCTTGTTGAAAGTTATGTTACTGTTTTCAGTAAACAAGTCCATTGTAAATATTTTCACTATCTATCTAAACATGCAACCAGTCATCGCGGCCTTTGGTCTACAATTACGTAAAAGTCCAACAAAACCATCGAAATCGCAAATGTCAGCATATATTGCTCCTTAATCCCGCCCATCCAAGTCATTACAAAGAACTCCAGATGTTAAATGGCTTCACAGCAAATGAAGAAAATATGCGACTTTATTGGTGTAGCAGGATTGGCCGCAACGGAAGATCTTTAATTAAATCAACCCAGACAAAACCACAGAAAAAAAACAGTATCAGGATCATTCTCCAATGAAGATTCGTTTGGCTTTTGCTATTGGATGTACCATGTCAAAACAAGGTTGAAAATGGAAACGTTTGTCCATGGCAAGTTTCGGCGACTCCTTGTGTATTCATGAAACTAAATATGATTGTCGAAACGGTAGTGGAGCAAAACAAGGCGGAAATTAGTTGACAGTGAGCAAGTGGCAAAAACCGAATTAACAGCTAAAAAATGGGAATCAACTGCCAACAATAGACACTTCGAAAACTAGGTTCAATTGCGTACTCGGCGAATCAAAGTCAAGAACCAGGCTGGCTTTGGGCTCCGAGCTGATCGCCGACCTGACAAACCCGAAATAAACTGCCTTCAAGATAAGGTTCTGGACCAGGCTTTAGTAACCAGCTATCGTCGATCAAGCAAAACAAAAAGAAATTGTAATCAAGTGCCAACACCCGAAGGCTTGGCAAACTAACTGTTGCCAACTAATAACAAACCGGATTCGACTATTTCCACTGCAGGGTTTGGCACTTAACTATAGCCGGTTAGGCTAAAACGGAGACTGGGTCAACTACCTATGCAGAAAGGTTTGAAACCTGTAGCCGACTAGGCTAAAACAAAAAAAGGAAACAAAGATCTACGTCTTCCAGGAAGGCAACTGGAACGCCAATTCTGCCGACCGGCAGCCAATAGTGGAGAAAACTTGGAAAACAATTTAAAAATAGGCGCTTGTGACAAATGTATGGAAATGCTAACAAAACCAAACGACCAATAACAGGACGGTTTTACAACCATGCTTGTCGCAGTCGTCAAACTCAGAAATAGCCTACCTATGATACTGAATCACGAAAGCGAACAAATTTAACTCCATCAATTAACTCGTCGCGCACGCGACGCTCTTAAAGGTGATTTGCCCACAAACGTAAATTTGTTAGGTAGGGGAGCCATCTCGCGGCTAGAATTTTACACCAGGTTTAATATCCATATTTCTTATCAAGCCAGCCGAAATAAATCTACCGGTTAAGCTCGTATTGATATTTTGAAAAATTAAGAAACTGAAAAGAGAAAACAATTTCAAGCTATTGCTTTCACTGCATGATTGTTAATAGAAAATGTGGTGTCAAAACACAATATTTAAAGCACGGATATAAAGAACATGATGGGAAATTACCTCCTCGTTTGTTTCCTTTTGATGAAAAGAGAAAGTTTTGTTTCGTCCTCGTCACGCATGGTTTCGTACACTTACTCGCCCACACCTTCACACCATAGATTAATTTAAGGTAATCCTTTAAAGTAATCTATGTTGACATCTTCGCCAGTAGTGGCGATTGGCGAAAAGTTTTACACATTATCATGGTTCGTTCATCGTTGTCGTGACGTCTATGACTAAGAACTGAAGTTGCTGTTTTCGTTGTTTTGACGATTCAAGCGTGTGCAGCCTGTCAGTTACTAACATGACGTCAGAGACTTTTTAAGTAAATGGTGCTTATATCTTTAAAAGATTTTGAAACTCTCTCATACATCAGGAAAATAGAACACTGGATGCATTTGATGGCAAAAAATGACTTAATTAGTGACAGGTTTTGTGAATAACATCGCGGTGTGCAATTGGGAAGAAATATGGTCGAAGTTGATCGACAGTATCGTAGATTATGTAGAACTCTAGTTACCCAAATAAACATAACACGACACCAGCGGTTAACATATCAACAAATGATATCAAAGAAAGATGAATTTTTTATGACAATTCTTTGTTAGGTAGAGCTTGAAATGTTTACAAAAAAGCAGCTAATTTTCCTTCATCTGGTATAACCAAGAAGGTCGAATACCTAGAATAGGGCTGCCATACGTCAGGATTTCCCTGACATGTCAGGGAATTTAGTGTTTAAATCTGTATCAGGGAGAAATGCTAAAATGTGCTTACAAGTGTGTGAATTTTTAAAATTGGAATTTTATGTGTTTTTGAAGTCCAACAAAAGCTTATTGAAAAAATTCAGATCTTTGCAAAAGAACGATTGGTATGAGGGAGAGTAGAGTATTGTTTAGAAACTGCTATACGTTCATTATTTGTAATTACCTTGGATCGTATTTTTTAAAACTTCTGTGCTAATTTTCGTTTTTATAAACGTTGCTCTTTAAAAGAAAAGTTGCATTCGTGCAACTTTTCTTTGCTCTTTTTAATTTGTTTCGTGTTTATCCTTCTTTCACAAAAAAGCAATGGCGGAAATTTACTTTGGTAATATTCTAAAGTTGGTCAATGAACTGAGGTAAAATTGTCATGGATTGCGTATAATCAAATATCATGACTAGAACCTAGAAGGTCCTATCTGCATATCACAAAACTACCTACCAACTACTTTATAAATTTAATATACTTTTTCTGGCTTTTTTTGGCTTTGGGCCGGTTTCCGTTCGTTAAGCTTTTGTTTGCATTATATGCCGTTTATATTTGTTGCGCAAAATTGTTCTTAGTATTCCGTTCATTTCCACTAATAAAGTATGTTTTGGCTTTTGTTAAATAATATTTTATTCAAAATTAAACGAAATGAAGCTGGACACGATAAAACAAAAAATAACATATAAAATGCGCGAAACATGACACATTACTAAAATGGTATGAGGATAAAATACGTTAGATGAACGGACACTTTAATATTTGTTCATAGGTTGGAGAAGGCAATTTTTCAAAAACTTTCCGTCTGCAGTGAAGTTTGAGCTGTAATTTCATCGTTTCGAGATCTTTCTCCAACCTCTTCAGATATTGCCGCGTTGTGACCGTCTTCCATAAGGACCCAGAGCGTTTGAATCTGCGCTTCTTTATCGTAGAAAGGATCGGAGACGATTTGGTAGTGGATACGGGTTTTAGGCGTCTTTCCAACATTAACTTTGTATCTGCAAATACAAACGAAAGTTCAAATCAAATAATGAAAGAAAAAAAATGCTTTATATTGCAGTTCAAAGATTTGTTTACATTTGTATATACAGCATTGCGAACCACAAGATAACGTACAATACAGTAGTAACTGCGATTATTAAACATGAAACTACAATATATCGAATACTTTAAAACTAAACTGTAAACAGATTGTAGATACGTTTAACTTTGGATATAAACAAGCATCCCATGTTTAGCCTACTCACCTGTTTTCGTTGGCTCCGTATTAAAGTTCATTTCTCAGGAGTTGGGATAATTTTCAAATAAGATGTATAGAAATATCATGATTAACAAACTGACAACAGCTGCAATGAAAGCGACACATCAGGAAATCTCCAACAAAAACAATTCGCAGCGGAACGCACACGAATAAAGTCATTGGTTGTGTCGGAAGATGTACAGCTATATAAAAATACCAAATCAGCTATACCCTAGGCTACTTTCTGGTTGATGTAGACAGGCTAGGCTACCTTTCCGTAAATCACCAAGTTCGTGTGTTTCCAAGAATATTGAACTTGTAACCTATATATAAATACAGGCCTAAACATATACATGCAGCAGATCTGAATACAAGTAACAACCAAAGTGACTTTAGTCTGACAATTTTCCCTAGAAAACTCGAAACTTATTCTGCTGGTTTTCAGCGAAATTCTCTCTTATATACAGCCTATATACCAGACAACCAATGTTTTATAGCTGAAATTTTCGCACCGACCAAGACTGGGATCCAATTGGTAAACAAAAGGTGCGACTACTGACAAGTAGAAAAAAACTTTTCGCGCCTGCTGCTGAGGTCGTATAAAATGCTAAGTACAAGACAAAGGAAAAATTTGCACTTGCCAGCACGAAGCGGTTTAAACACTGATTTAATTTTTGCGATAATTAGTGTTGAACTTATCCTACATTTCCTAGGTCAAACACGTGTTGTGATTTCAAGAATTAAGTTGTGTCAGACGAACGACCAAATATAGCCTAAGTGTATTTGTTTTGAAATGTATATCTTTATGTCCAGTCGCTGATACATGTTTTGACCAAATTAATGTTTTTTTTTAGTTAGAAATGAGTGTAAAACTTTGAACGTTTTCGTTACGGTGGGGATTGAAACCGCATGCAGTGTTGTATAATGAAGAAATGTTCATCAAAGTTTTCAAAGTTTGTCTTATTTAACTTTTAGTTTTCCCAGTATTTGAATTGCCTTGCGTATTTATTTGGTATGCACTGCTGGGAAAAGCGATTTACTGAAACTAATTGAAAACCGGATGCACAGGTCGCTGACAAAAGACGTTTTGTGGGCTTCAGTCATTTTTGCATTTTCATTGCAACAAATACAGTAGTCCTACTTACAAATAAATATGACAATGCTTATCTCCTCAACGCAATTCAAAATACCTCACTGCGTCATACGCATGGAGTGTGATATAAACTTGACATCTATCACCCAAAATTTTGCAGTTTGAAACACAACCAAAAAACTTTTCTGATTATTTTCGCTTTTTGGAGCCGAAGACGTTATTCAAATTTTATTTTGTCACAATATCAGCGTATATAACAACAACATATGCTTGGCAGTAGGTGTCAAGGTTACCGCTGGAAGCAGTTTATTGCCCGCGAAATTTCATACTTGTATACGCGTGTGTATTCGGTTCATATAGTGCTGCTGGTAACAATATCTAGCTCTAATATGCTTGTTTTGAGCGAGTTTTGGCAAATAAATATGCGCCTGAATGATAGGGTCCCCACCAAAGCTGGTCCCTAATTACCCTACGTAGTTTATTGGTCTTGTTAGGAATTATATTTTCGGATTTGGGGTTTTTACTAAACAAGACAAACAAAATATTTAGTTACGTTTCTTAACGCCTTCAGTTCTCAAAACGTGAACAACCTGAATGAATGTCAATCTAACAGTATCTCATACAGTGGTTGGTTAGTTCTGGACATTTTAAACGTAAAATGTTATAAGACAAAATTTTGTGAAACATTTCAGTAGGCTGAGTAATTAACATATTGCTAACGTTTTCAATGAGAAAACGACTTTTTTGTGATTCGTCGGTATGTGACAACTGGAGATTTATGATCCGTGTTTTTAGAACCACAATTTACTTCATATTGCATACTTAATGATACTGTTATATTTAGATTTATTAAACGTAAAATCATATTTTCTGACATAAGAATATGCAAAGTAACGCAACCTCATAGCTCAAAGAAGTTCGTTTGTCACAATGCAAACCGTGTAGTCTACAACGAAGAAAAAACATTTGCCCAAAGCAGAAACAAATCGCAAGGAATAATTAAAATAGATCGAGGCCAGTTAACAAAGGGAATATTCATTACAAGGTTCTTTGCTTTCTTAACTACTGAAATCAATACAAAAACAATTGCATGGTTGTTCGTACAAACAAATCCAATAAAATTAACACACTCCCAAGTCCCAGTAAGTGTTTTGTAAACGTTAGAACTCGCAACATGCAAATGTCACGAGAATATCTTTACGCACTTGTTTTATTATGTAGTACCGCACATTGATACGTTTTAGTTGTATAGTTAGTTGTATATTCCACGATGTGTTTTTAGATTTATATTAAGATGTATTTCACCCGTATTGTTGTGGCTATAATGTGTGACTGCGTTTTTATTTAGTATTAGTAACTCATCGATATTTCACTTGTGATTCCTTTTCTTGTTAGTAAGTTTTCTACACACGCATACGTTTAACGCCCCGCAACTCCCCCCGAGGTATGTTACGCTGCCCGCAGTTTCCATCCTCGCATGCTAATGATGATTAATTGATTGCGCTGTGGTTTGTTGGAGAAGAGTTAAATCAGTCTACATTTGGTTTTTAATACAAGAAAGACCTTTGTTTTTATTGAAAGAATGCTCGTAAAAATAGGTGAGCAGGAACTGGCTAAGTGACTAGCCGTTAGAGCGTGAAGATTCCTGGCTGAGGAAAATCTTGGTTACAATTGGCGAGCGCGCCAGGATCCCGCAGTCAATGAAATTATTCCAATAAACTTTTCGAAGTTTCACGATGTCCAGCATCTATTTCGCTATTCCTCCACCAAAATATGAGCCCAACGAAGATTTCCGAAGCTTTTTCAAACGATTCGACGTTTATTGTACGACTATTGAAGCGAATCCTGCTTTAAAGAAACATCTTCTGATTAACAGCTTCGATGAAGATTTAAGCTGGGATGTACGAGGCAGAGACTTGTCGCTTTTCGATTTAGAGTACGATGAATTGGTGAGAAGAGGTACAAAAGCGAGGCAACCCATTCGTTCTACTGAAAGTGGAGATTATCGAGTATTAAATGGGACTCAATTCTCGGCCAAAACAGCAAAACCTTCGTTTGCTTCCGCTGTACAAAAGCGTTGTTCTCCGGCAGAAGCTGAAAGTCTGAGAGAAAAAACGAGAGAGGCCCGGTGTTGTGTGTTAGAATACGATTTGCAACATGAAGAAACTGCGGAAGAATTTTTGACCAACCGCATTGTGGGTCAAGATGACTGCAAGTCGCGCACTGATGAGACGGCAGCTGATCAAGTAGTACCGGTACCGATTTGTGATGTTCCCGTTGTGGTCGGTGAAAAGAATGCTGATGCCGGCAAAGATGAATTGGTGGTCGCCAAAGACAAGTCGCCTGATAGCCGCACCGATAACTTGTGTAGCGGGAGAGCTCTGGTTCGAGTGATCACAAGTTTAAATACTGTGATGTCAGAGCCGTTAGTATATGAAACGATGAAGCGCCATCAGTTCAATCAAAACAGATCTGTTCAAACAGAACACTCGAGTGACAAGTGTTAGTTCTCCAGCCAGCAAGCAGTTTATTTGGGGTGTGAGTTTGTGCTGGTACAATCACGAAGTAAGCCTTTCAAGTGATTTATGGGCAGTAAAATCATCGGCGACACCAAAGAAGAAATATTCACCAAGCAGGACAATCGATTTTGGTTATGTTTTGCTCATCAACAACGGAGCGCCAGACGATTGACAAAGAGCTACGAACGACGGTCATTTATCCGCCTGTAACTTTCCGGGACGGAAAGAATGCGCGATTGGGGTAGATGTCACGAGAATATCTTTACGTACTTGTTTTATTATGTAGCACCGCACATTGATACGTTTTAGTTGTATATTCAAGATGTATTTCACCCGTATTGTTCTGGCCATAATGTGTGACTGCGTTTTTATTTAGTATTAGTAACTCATCGATATTTCACTTGTGATTCCTTTTCTTGTTAGTAAGTTTTCTGCATACGTTTTACGCCCCGCAACTCCCCCCGAGGTATGTTACGCTGCCCGCAGTTTCCATCCTCGCATGCTAATGAGGATTAATTGATTGCGCTGTGGTTTGTTGGAGAAGAGTTAAATCAGTCTACTTTTGGTTTTTAATACAAGAAAGACTTTTGTTTTTATTGAAAGAATGCTCGTAAAAATAGGTGAGCAGGAACTGGCTAAATGACTAGCCGTTAGAGCGTGAAGATTCCTGGCTGAGGAAAATCTTGGTTACACAAATACTTCTTATTTAAGTTGGGCATAACAAGTGGTCAATCATCGCACCTTTAGTTTACCAACTGGACATAAAGGTTCTTGGTTGGTGCGATAACTTTCACGGGTTATCGGGTAAAAAGTTGGTTGAAAACTAAGGAACTGGTATCGTATGTTTCCCGTGCACCGTATGTCGAAATTGAAATCGTAACTTAAAATCGAAACATCTTTTATGCCTGATGAAGTGTATTGCTTGGATAGTTTGTAACTATTGGAAAACTTGAATATTATCTGTGTTCAAGTGAATGTTACGTCCAAGCTCATATATGCTTGCTTGCAGGTTGTTGAACTAAATGCTGAAATAAATCATCTACGGAATCAGATAAATCAATCAGCTGAAACCAGCTCTGAACTGCGGAGACTGCAGGTATTATCAGTAAAACACGACAATCTATATTTGAACTCTGTTTCAACAAGTTACTTATTAGCAGTAATTGACTTTCCAAATTCGAAAAGTTTTTTATAGTTTCTTCAATGCACCAAGAAATTGCATTATGTCAAAGCTTGATTGTCCGTAGCGAGATTAGCATTCGTAAATGCACAGAGGAAGAAACTGTAAATTTTACTCACCTACTGACATAACTCAATAATATTCTTGTATTTTGTACTTTTAATTGTTGCTTATGTTTGAGTTTCAAGAATATATTCTGAGTAAAAAGTTTCAACTAGTTGACAACATGTTGTAACCGGAAAAAAAACAGCTTCCCAGCAGAAGTTTTAAAAGAGTTGAACATTTAGTATCATTCAAAACTTACACATAAGCCAAGTGACAGTGGCTGAGATTTTGTTTCTCAATGTGCGTTCGGCAGCTGTTGTCATTCACCTCAGTTTAATTGTTGAAAAATTTCTAAACATCATAATTGGAACTTGTTCGAACATTTACCCAAACTCTTGAAAAATGAACTTTTAAACGGAGCCAACGAAAACAAGTAATTAGGCCTGTTAAGCGTGTTACATGCTACAGTATTTGTAAATATATTTATCATAGAATCTGTGTAGTTTATTAGTCGATACATTATGGTTTGATTTTCGGCCAGCGCACTTCAATGCCCGAGTTGCTTCAGACGGTGACTTGCTGCACGTGCAAATGTAAATAAGGCCTTGAACCATTTGTAACTGCAACATAAAGCATTATTCGTTGTCTTTGAAGACGGTCACAAGGCGTAAATATCGGAAGAGATTGTAGAACATCGAAACAACGAAATTTCAGCTCGAATTTCTACGCACACGGACAGTTGTTGATAATTTGCCTTCGCTAACTTGTCTGCTATCAGAAAACGTTTGGGCTGCATTGATCTCTAACGGAGTAGAACAATCACAATCTAGGACGGTTCCCACTCCGGCGGGCCGCTTTTCGGAGCAATGCTGAAAGTAGGAGAGAGTCCACTTGTTCATTCCTTGAAAATATTACCAAATCTTTGTTTGACAAAGATTGGTAAGTTCACTCTCCACCATACCATCAATATGCCGCTGACTGAAGGAAAGGTGAAGCAGAAAGGCCGAAGACTTTGAAACAGATCTACCTTCGTTTCTATAGAAACCTGTTATTCAGTTTTTCAAAAATGTTACTGTAACAAATGATCCTCCATAAACTGCGCGATCTGATCTGATTGCAACTTAGTTTAGTAAAATAATTGTTACGTTTACTTGATTTTAGGTGGTTCCGAGGAATTGCCCATTCGGCGGAATCATGTACCTTCGCGCACGGTTCGAGCGAGCTTCGGTCGAACTACGACCTACCTCCGTTCTTTTATTAGAATTATTTCCATTTTTAAGTTATTCAAGGTTTTTTTAATTTACTCTAATAAAAGATCTTCCATAAACCGCACGATCTGATTTGTTATGATGCCGTCAATAGGGCAATACTGATATCCCTATAATTATGTCTGACGTCTTACCAAAGCATTTAAATAACCGGCCATGCTTAGGATTTCGATTAAAATCTGCCAAGACTCAAGGGAGTTGGAGCGCCTTGCCGGTAGCAAGCAAGTCGATTGTTCCCAACAAAGTTACCAAAATATGGGAATCAACTGCCAACAAGACTTCGAAATCTAGGTTCAATTACGTACTCTGCGAATCACAGTCAAGAACCAGGATGGCTTTGAGCTCCGAGCTGATCGCCGATCAGACCAACCCGAAACAAACTGCCTCCAAGGTAAGGTTCTGGGCCAAGCTTTAGAAACCAGCTACAGTCGAACAAGCGAAACAAAAAGAAATTGTAATCAATTGCCAACACGGCAGGTTTGGCAGACTAACTGTTGCCAACTAAAAACAAACCGGATTCGACTGCTTCCACTGCAGGGTTTGGCACTTAACCATAGCTGATTAGGCTAAACCAAAAAAGGGAAACCAGGATCTACGTCTTCCAGGAAGGCAACTGGAACGCCAATCTTGCCGACCGGCAGCCAACAATGGAGAAAAGTTGAAAACAATGTAATATTATTAGACGATCGGAACATTTTTGGTGTAACTTATGGAATGTGTTGATTAATTAATTCTTTTTCTTACATTTTGTGTTATCTCAGAGTAATTTTTGTAAGAGATTTTTCCACCAAACAACGGCAACGTATTGACCGGTCGGTCATTGGGTAAGTAGGTAAGTTCATTGGGTGTCATTGCTTGACCCCATAGACGTTGGGACGTTTGAGACCCATTTGGGACGTCGCCTTACTTGTCCTGCAATACGTCACAGATACCCAGGTAAGTTCATTGGGCTTCATTCGAACTGGTCTCTGCATGGTGTATGATCTGCCCCGGCTTGTATTTATGAAAGGTAATTCTAACGATGCCGATCCAATCAACATTAGCTTACTTAAAGGAAGTTTTATGCAATTTTTACATTTCCAGACTTGGGCGAACGCAGCGAAAAGTCAAAAACTAGACGCCCCTGCGCACTTTTGAAAGCGACCGGGAGATGTCGGTATCGGTCGACGTGTACTTTTGCCCTTGACGAAATAGAAAAACGGGCTGATATTTCCAAGGTTTATAGATACAAGACGAAGATATCTGAACGGTAAGTGAACGTTTCTGTTAAAAATTAACACAGCGGTGTTCGTTTATGTTTGCAACTAGAGCACATCACAACAATTTCAATGATTCCATGGGGATTGAAGTTTTGGACCGTACTTGAGTAAACGTGTGCTCAGATGTTTTCTGTATTATCTAGTGTTTACCTCACGGTGCATATAGGAATTACTTTACACTCAAAGTAGACAATTCCTGGCCTAAACTTCACGGTACTTACGAAGAACAGTCGCGTACTCAAACTGTTTTATCAATTGCAGTTCTATATAACGTTAATAGGATTAACTGATGGAGAATGCAAATCTCCGATTTTAAATTCCATCGCTTTCTGACCAGTTTTCCATGACCCCAATTGTTCCAAAGCATAAGGGTAGTGCCCACTTTGCTGCCCAGGCAAAAAGAGATGCATATTAGTTTCCATTACCGGACAGCACACACTCATTCACAACCCAACATATTCAAAAGATCCTTTGCAGGAAGCATTTTCTCTGCCACAGTAAAGTGTAAGTTTGGTACAACGCGAAACAGGTGTTTTATTGACTTAACCTACTTGCCAGCAACTCGGCAATTTGTTTATGTTTGAAGTTTATGAACAAAATAGAAAACGATCTTAAGCAATTTGGTTAAATACCTTATGGTAATAAATATTTGCGCACAATATTTTATTAATTTATTATTTTTCTGAGTAATTGAATAGACGGTCTTATTGCAATGTGCTTTACACAAGGAAGAGCGGTTTTATTGGTCGCATATCTGCCCGCGTTATATTCGGACGGTTATTACATTGGGGATTGTCCGGATAAGGACTATTACATCGGGAAAAGATTTTTGCCGAAAACGTTTTTTTGCAATCGACAAAACCGGTTCATCTCAGGATAATCTGTTTGAGTGTGGGATAGCGGAGGTAAAAGCAAATTTAAAGTGAGACATCTCGAAACTTTTTTCGCTATCAGCTTTTCAATATTTCTTGTTGAAAGTTATGTTACTGTTTTCAGGAAACAAGTCCATTGTAAATATTTTCACTATCTATCTAAACATGCAACCAGTCATCGCGGCCTTTGGTATACAATTACGTAAAAGTCCAACAAAACCATCGAAATCGCAAATGTCAGCATATACGGCTCCTTAATCCCGCCCATCCAAGTCATTACGAAGAACTCCAGATGTTTTTGACGGGCACTTTAGGATCCTTTCGGAAATCATGAACGTTTTCGCTCTGATGTACATTTCTTGTGAAACTTTGCAGACAGAATTAACATTTAAACAGTGTTTTGTGTCATAGTCAAAAACTGAAGCGTCAAAAAAGCAGAACGATCTCTTCCGTCATTCAACTGGCTTTAAAATTTCCAGCACTGATCACACTTAATCAATTGCAGGGAGAATGGTCAGCATTGCCATACTCAGAACAGGCTCTAGAAGCCATTGCTGATATTGGTAACAAGATTTTTGGCAAAAACTGAAGTCTGAACTTGGTTAAGGAAACCAAAATTTATGACAATTCTTTTGTCATTGTCACACTCTCTTTTCTCTCGACCAGCGAATCGTTGTCCGGGTCGTCTGAAGCGTCTTCTTTATCCTCGACGGAATCATCCTCGCTGGACTTATCTGCAATTGTTTAGGCAACGGTCTCCAGTTGCCTGGATGCGCGAGACCAAGCGAAACGGTCTGTTGAGGCTGCCCCCCCGATAGGCATTGGGTCCCCAGTTGATAATATTAAAGACGATAGTTCTCCGTTAGTTTCACAAATTAATAAGTCTGCCCCGGTCGGCGGAACTCCCGGAATTGCGGTCGCGGGTGAGCTTAGCAATGATGAGTCCGTGCGATCCCCCCGCCGATTGTCTCCTGATAAATCGGTACCCCAGAAAACTGCGTCGGTTCGGCGAAACCTTCTCTCAAATCCCGTTAGTCGGTCACCCGGAGCGAGTCCCTTCTACTCGCTCAGTAAAATCGTAGATTTATACCATCAGGGATCGTCTGACCTCGAACAGCTTTTTTCCGATTTGGAGGGGTGGACGGCTGCGCAGAGTGTCCTGAAAGATAGTCGAGCAAATGGTCGCCAATTTAACCGAGGTGCGATGGCTAGGTCACAAAGAAATCGAAGGCGGGGTCACCGTCGTCGAGACGGTGACCATAGTGGGACCAAGTCTAGTGCCCGGTATAGAAAGGGTGCGGCCCTGCGCTCGGCATTCTGGAAAGACATGAAGGGCACCGTCCGCAAAATTACCGAAGGTTGCGTTAATGAGCTCCGTTGCGAAATAGACCCTCAAGTCATTGAGAATAAATTCCGCGCGGACTTGCGTCCGTTGGAGGAAAGCGTTCGCCCGGCGATGCCCGAGTGGATGCAAACCCATACGTATCAGGTGAGAGATGAAGTGGTTGACACGTCCACGCTGAATGATGAAGCACCGATCACTGGGCAAGAGGTAGAGACGGTTCTCCGGTCTCTCAATGTAGGATCGGCTCCTGGCCCGGATGGGTTGACGTACGGCTTTTGGAAAGATTTCGACCCCAGGGGGAAGCTCCTTGCAGATCTGTTCGAGGTCTGTAGGTCGCGCCGAGCGATATGGGAAACTGAAGACTGATCTCTATCTGCTGTACGCTGTATAAGATCTATGCGTCAGTGATCGCCCGCCGAATTCAGCGTTGGGCCGCCGACGGCGGAGTGGTCTCACCCGAGTGGAAAGGCTTTGTACCCACAGAAGGCGTCTACGAGCATGTATTTATGCTCGACTCTGTCGTTGCTGATGCACAGATGCGGCGTCGGCCTTTGGTCGTGTCGTACCTGGACATCCGCAACGCTTTTGGCTGTGTTCGTCATGAATGCATTGAGGATGTCCTGAAACACTTTGACGCTCCTGACTACCTTGTCCGGATAGTGTCTGACATGTATGCAAGGGGTTCGTGTGAGTTGAGAACCAAGCGCGGCCTTACCGGGCATATACCCGTGGAACGGGGGGTTCGCCAAGGCTGCCCCATGTCCGGCATTATCTTCGACCTGGTAATGGAAGTTCTCCTGAGGGGTGTCAAAACGTCGACGGACGGATACAGGATGCCGACAGCCAACGGCCAGCTCATACAGGTCCTGGCATACGCGGAAGATGTGTGTCTCGTCTCCCACGACAAGACACAGATGAGTCGTCAGCTTTTGATTGCGGAGAGGTTTTCAAAATGGTCCGGTATGGTCTTTAACCCTCGGAAGTGTCTAATTTTGCATCTAATTCCCGTGACTGCTTATCTTTAACATGCTGGGTGACCTATTTCAACACGTGGAATTAAAAATCTGAGCGTATCAGGCTTCCACAAACACTGCAGGGACAAAATGTATGTAAATGGCTTCACAGCAAATGAAGAAAATATATATTGGTCAGGTGTGGATGCCCTCTCGATACTAGAATTTTCACTCTCTCAGTAATTAAAGCAGCAGTAGTTTTATACTAAACGCAGCCATTAACCTTTTGTGTTTTGAATAAAAATCAACTTAGCCACACAAGCAATGGATATACATAACAATATATATGTCCATGTTTATATGTTCATTAAATATATGTTATATAGCAATATTTAAATATAATTAATACAATTTGGGAAGATCATGTACTAGCTTTTTCAACGAAATTTGGTTAAATATTGGCTTTTGCAAACCTTGATTGGAAGCGAAATCATCGTTATCATAATAATCAGATTAAAAGCAATATGTAGGCTACGTCAATGCCGATGCAAACATTCCTCAAAGTCCTCGTTGGACTTATATTAGAAGTCAAACGGCCATAGGCACAACAGCAAGGAGGACAGGCGCAAACTGAAATGCTCCAAAGCGTGTACAAAAAATCAAGGTTTTGAAAAGAGCATAAGTCTAGCTGAGGATTTGGTATCATTCAACACTTACTGGGGATTTTGTTTTAGTGAAAGTTATCAGTAATGGTCGCAAAGGTAATGTAATTAATTTTTGAAACCTACCTTTTTGTAAATTTCCCTAATTTTTTTAATCATATTGTTACACTTGTTTTTACCCTGTATCTGTTACGTTTCTCCCTGGCGGCCGATTGCGCGTTTCCGTGGTTAATTAAGCACATGTGTCTTTTTATCGACGTGTGTCCGACAAGTAGTTGGACTGACAGTTTTGTATTGGATCTCCTGAAATGAGCTGTGTGAACGAAGACTTGACCTAACCGCTTTTAAATAAAACATGTGCCTGTAATTCTAAGAGTGAGAACAACAAAACGTAACAATATCATTTAAACTCTTGAGAGTACTAAACACGAGACGCTACCATTTCTAATTGCAATAAAAAAAAACATCCAACGCAGCAGCATTGGGGGCCTGGCTGGGTCAGCCATCAGAGATAGATTTAAACATATCATGTTTGAAAATTATACTTAGGTTTTAACTTTAATACAGAGTCACGTAGACCAAATAAACATGAAATGCTTGTTTATATCCAAAATTAAAACGTGTTACATGCTACAGTATTTGTTTTATAGAATTTGTTTAGTTTATTAGTCGACTGTGCAACGCAATGCTGCATGTGCAAATGTACACAAGAGGCTTGAACAACTGCAATATAAATCATTTCTTTCTTTCAATATTTGCTTTGAACTTTCCCTTGTACTTGCAGATACAAAGTTAATGTTGGAAAGACGCCTAAAAGCTGTATCAACTACCAAATCGTCTCTGACCCTTTCTACGATAAAGAAGCGCAGATTCAAACGCTCTGGGTCCTTATGGAAGACGGTCACAACGCGGCAATATCTGAAGAGGTTGGAGAAAGACATCGAAACGATGAAATTACAGCTCGAACTACACTGCAGACGGAAAGTTTTTGAAACATTTTACGACCAATTGAAATGTCCTTTTATGTCAATTTGTCCAGTTTCATTTCGGTTCGTTTAATTTTCATTAAATTATTACTCAACAAAATAATATATCGTTGTTGGTGTAGATCGTCAGGATGTGAAGATTCGAAGCCAAATGGCTACAGAAACATTTGACGACGCCTCCAAACAAGGTTGTCGTCGAAAGTAAAACTGTCTGTTTCTACAAGAACGTAAACTGACTCGGTATTACAAAGCGCTGGGGCTGCATTGATCTCAAACGGAGCTTAAATAAAAACAGAAAGTAAATCAATCAATCACCAGTGCAATACTGAAAACAGGAGTATCCATCCTGGAATTAGGCGTTGGAAATGCAGGACGAACTGTTAGGGTGTCTGGCTATCGCAAGCAATACCGACCACCAAAGCTTGTAGCGATTTAAACTAATAATTGTTACGTTTACTTCATTTTAGGTTGTTCCGAGGTATTGCCCATTCTGTGTCATCTTGCCAGTACGTACACGGATCGAGCGAGCTTCGGTCGAACTACGATCAACTACCGTTCCTATATTAGAATTACTTGTATTTTTAAGTTAATCCATTTTTTAATTTAAACGTAAGTCCTTCCATAAACTATAATGCCGTTAAACAAGGGAATACTGACATTTCTATGATTATGTCAGACGTCTTGCCAAAGCATTCAAATAGACGGCTATAATTATGCTTTTGATTAAAATTTTCCAAGACTCAAGGGAGTTGGAAGAAGCCAACAGTTTCTGTACGATTCGCCATATGTTCAATGGAACAGAAAAACGCATCGGGGATCGTGCATTGCCGTCGGATGGTTGGCTAGCATCAGAAAACACCATATTCAGTTTTTTCGGGAAGTGATGGTTTATGTGTATAGATTACGTTTTCGACTTCATGAAACAATACTTTCCACAAACAGGTTGCTACTGGCACTGGGGGCCTGGCTGGGTCAGCCATCAGGGATACAAAGTTGATGTTGGAAAGACGCTTAAAACCGGCATTCACAATCAAAATCCTTTCCAGCGCAGATTCAAACGCTCTGGAAAACAGTCACAATGCGTGAATATGTGAAGAGATTGGAAAACATCAAAACAATGAAATCTCGGCTCGAATTTATACCAACAAGGAAAGTTTACATTCTCTAAGTTACGACCAAATAAAAGTTTCCATGCTCACTTGTCATACTTGTTTTGTAACGTTAACAACTTTAATTGGCTTTTGAAAGTGTAGGAAAACTCGCAGAAAAATGTAATACTAATTATCGCAATCACGAAAGCAAACAGGGTTTATGAAGGTTTTATAGTAGCGCTTCGTGGCAAGTGCAAATTTTTTTCTCATCGTGCACTTGTAACTGGACGTAAAGCTTGGTCGGTGCGAAACTTTCACGGAATATCGGGTAAACAGTTGGCCGCCTTCATTTCGAAACTGTAAGACTAAAAGTCTGTTACAACAACGGTCTTCAGATCTACTGAGAAAGTTTAGTTTTGGAGTTAATACCCTTTATAATTGTTATTTCGTTGACATTGAACGTACTCAGGTATAACATGACATACAACCGGGAGGAAAACAACTCCCCAGCAGTTGTCCATCTGAGGATTTAGTATCATTCAACACATGTACACGAACGACCCAGGCTGTCTTTGAGCTCCGAGCTGTTCGCCGACCAAACAAACTGGAAATAAACCGGCTCCAAGGTAAGGTTCTGGACCAGGCTTTAGCAACCAGCTATCGTCGATCAAGCGAAACCGTAATCAATTGCCAACACGGCAGGCTTGGCAGACTAACTGTGGCCAACTAAAAAGAAACTGGATTCGACTGCTTCCACTGCAGGGTTTGGCACTTAGACATGGTCAATTGCCTACACGGCAGAGTTTGAAACTTGTAACCGACTAGGCTAAACCACAAAATGGAAACCAAGATCTTTGTCCGACCGGCAGCCAACATTGGAGAAAAGTTGGAAAACAATTTAAAATTAGCCGCTTGTGACAAATGTACGGAAATGCTGACAAAACCAAACGATCAAAAACAGGATATTTTTACAACCATACTTGTGAAGTTTTACAAAATTGCCTCGCTAACTTGTCTGCTGCGTCTGCGTTACAGACTCGGTATCAGTAAACGCTCGGGCTGCATCGATCTCAAACGGAGTGGAACAGTCACAATCTAGAACGGTTTCCACTCCGGCGGGCCGCTTTTTCGTAGCAATGCTGAAAATAGGAGAGTCCAATTGTTCATTCCTTGAAAATATTACCAAATCTTTGTTTGTTCACTCTCCACCATGCCATCAATATGCCGCCGCTGGCTGAAGGATAGGTGAAGCAGCATTCGTTCCTTTCCTATACTTATTTATATTTTAAGTTATTCAGTCGTTTCAAAATGTTACTGTAACAAATGATCCTCAAAACTGCGCGGTTTGAACTGATTGCAACTTAGTTTAGTAAACTAATTTTTACGTTTACTTGATTTTAGGTGGTTACGAAGAATTACCCATTCTGCTTCCCTGTGCCAGTTCGTGGCACACGGTGTAGGCGAGCTTCGGTCGAACTACGACCTACCTCCTTTTAGTTATTTATATATGTTTAAGTTTTCGTTTTTTTTTAAGTTTGCTCTAATAAAAGATCTTCCATGAGCTGCACGATCTGATCTGTTATGATGCCGTCAAACCGGGTAAAACTAACATCTCTATGATTATGTTGGACGTCTTAACAAAGCATTTAAATAGCCGGCCATAATTATGACTTCGATTAAAATTTGCCAAAACTCGGGGGAGTTGGAGCGACTTGCCAGTAGCAAGCAAGTCGACTTTAGCCAACAAAGTTAGCAAAAAAAATAAAAAATCGACTGCCAACAATCAAGACTTCGAAATCTAGGTTCAATGGCGGACTCGGCTAATCACAGTCAAGAACCAGGCTGTCTTTGAGCTTGAGCTGATCGCCGACCAGGCGAACCAGAAATATACTGCCTCCAAGGTAAGGTTCTGAACCAGGCTTTGGCAGACTGTTGCCAAATAATAACAAACCGATTCGATCGGATAGACCAGGCTTTAGTAACCAGCTATGGTCGATCAAGCGAAACAAGAAGAAACCGTAATCAATTGCCAACACGGCAGGCTTGGCAGAATAACTGTTGCCAACTAATAACAAACCGGATTCGACTGCTTCTACTGAAGAATTTAGCACTTAACTTCAGCCGGTAAGGCTAAAACGAAAAGGAGACTGGGTCAACTGCCTACAAGGCAGGGTTTGAAACTTGTAGCCGGTTAGGCTAAACCAAAAAAAAGGGAAACAAAGATTTGCTACCTCTACGTCTTCCGAAAAGGCTACTGGAACGCCAATCCTGCCGACCGGTAGCCAACAGTGGAGTAAAGTTGGAAAACAATGTGAAATTCGGCCTTCTGTCAAGCGACGGCTGGTGCTTGTGATAATTGTACGGAAAGGCTGACAAAATCAAACGACCAAAAAGTGGACGGTTTTACAACCATGCTTGTCGCAGCTGTCAAACTCAGAAGTAGCATACCAATGATACTGCATCACGAAAGCGAACAAATCTACCTCCATCAATTAACGCGTCGCGCACGCGACGCTCTTAAAGGTGATTTGCCCACGAGCATAAATTTGTTAGACAGAGGAGCCATCTCGCGGCTAGATCTTTACACCATGTTTAATTATTGATATTAAACTTTAATATCCATATTTCTTATGAAGCCACCCCAAAGTAATCTATCGGTTAAGCTCGTATTGATATTTTGAGAAGATAAGAAACTGAAAAGAGAAAACAGTCCCATGCTATTGCGTTCATTGCATGATTTTTAATAGAAAATGAGGTGTAAACACACAATATTTAAAGCAAGGATATAAAGAACATGATGAGAAACTACCTCCTCCTCGTTTGTTTGTTTTTTTATGAGAAGAGAAAGTTTTATTTCGCCCTCGTCACGCATGGTTTCGTACACTTACTCGCCCAAACCTTCACACCATTACACCATAGATTACTTTAAAGTAATCGAAGTTTACACCTTCGCCAGTAGTGGCGATTGGCGGAAAAGTTTTACACATTCACATGGTTCGTTCATCTTTTTGTTACCGTGACGTCCATTGCGAAGAATTGAAGTTGCTGTTTTCGTTGTTTTCAGATTTTGACGATGCAAGTGTGTGTTGCCTGTCAGTTGCTAACATGTCCTCTGCATCAGTATTTATTTAGTGAAAGTCGTTGTCGACCATGAAGAGTGTAGAATCAAGCCTGCAACATCTTCTGCTTTGCAAGCTAATGATCTCTTTCAGCTTATAACTTATAGCTTTAAAAGATTTAAAAACTCTCTCTTACACCAGGAAAATTGAAGAAATATTGAGTTTTAACATATTGAAGTGTTTCATTTTGTACTTTGGTGTATAGAATTTGTTAATTTTGACAAAATTTTAACATTTTATTGTGTAAACACGATAAATCGTGACACGTTTCATATTGATTTATGCCTATTCTACAATTTTTTCTTGGATTTAACGTATTACACAGAATACAAAGATTATGAAATGTATCATACCAAACAGTGTTTGGGAAATATATGTTTATTTTCAATGAGTTGTAACATGTTGAAGTATTTCATTTTTTACTTTGTTGTATATAATTTGTTAATTTGATAAAATTTTAACATTTTACGGTGTAAATACGATAAACCGTGAAACTTTTCATATTCATTTAGGATTCGATTTGATAAAATTTTAACACTAAACATTATAAAATGTATCATGCCAAATAGTATTTAGGAAAAATATGTTTATTTTAATGATTTTTGTTAAAACGTAACTTATAAGTTAAGTTGACTTAGGAAAAATGAGTTGAAATCATTCCTTTCGGTTTGAATGCATTCTTTTCTTAAGAAAGTCGAGAATGTATGAATATGATCAGTGAAATAAATTTAAATGACTTGAATAATTCAGCCAAAGCAAGAAAATTTTATATTTTATCTATACCTAACGAAACGCAGTCTTAGTTTTATTCCATATGCCTTAAGACTTCTTCGCATTACCCAATTACACGTGTTCAGTATAGATTTATATCTCAAACTCTATTATTTTATCATATAGTTTAAACCTGTTCAATTATATCCCGACACCAGCTTTTTCTCGAAACGTGATAGTATTATTTCCGGTTTATTTCGCATTGCGACGTACTCGAATGACCCCGCTGTATCACAACCGTATAATCATTTACTTTTTGACCCATCACTCAAACAAAATATGTATCCGGATGCTAGTGACTTCCTGTCACCAGCTCAAAACGTGACACAGATTTTATACCCAACTGTTGTCAACAAGCTGTTTTGCTATAACCAAAACAAATTAGTATAGATTACGCGGGTAGTTCTGACTTGTAAATATAATGTTCACATTTTCTAGACGAATCCAATCGGTTCACATGGTATTATGCTTCTGAAACTATGACGTAACTAACTTTTTCATTAGATATCCACCAAACCAAAGATATTCACCCTTTAGAAATAACAAGTTTCACTATTTCTTGTACGCATAAAGTATTATGCTTTTTGAAACTATGACGTAACTAACTTTTTTCATTACATATTCACAAAACCAAAAGATGTTTCACCCTTTAGAAATAACAAGTTTCACTATGATATCACTTTTCTTTCCTACCACACACTATGACATAACTCATTCTTTCATTACTTGTATATCCAATATACACAAAACCGATATTTCACTTTAGAAATAATAAGTTTCACTATTTTACTTTTCTTGTATGCATGGTGTAATACGCGGTATCGTGATGAATTGTGTGGAGAGCGAAAATAAAATGCTAACCAATATATAAGGCTGTAAGGTTTAACATAATTAATTACTTCGCAAACGAGCAACTGACGAGAATGGCAGCAAAAACACAAAAACATTTTACGTGCATGAAATAAAAAATGACTTGATAACAATGAATAATGGTTAGCACAACCAAGAATCCCAAGCTACCATTATATGTTGACTGTCGTGTTATATTGCTTGGTTTTCACATATACTCCCATAGTGGAAAGTAATAAAAATTGCTCGAGCTATCTTCATTTGAATTTTGTACGTACAGA
This sequence comes from Clavelina lepadiformis, assembly GCF_947623445.1. NCBI lineage: Eukaryota > Metazoa > Chordata > Ascidiacea > Aplousobranchia > Clavelinidae > Clavelina > Clavelina lepadiformis. The sequence continues at coordinate 3,545,910 of NC_135246.1, forward strand.
TTACTTGCGTTGAATACTGTAGTTTGTTGCATGATTGTTAAATACTTTTTGGCGCTACTTTGTTTTTTTTATTTGCTTGCGATATTTTTAGTTTGTTATGCAGGTATTTATTTGTTTTTGCATGGTGTTCCTATATGTTGGGTTGGGTGTAGCTGTGATAGTTGTTTAGACTATACCTCTTATGTTTCTGTCATATATATCTCATTTTAGAATTAGAAGTTGGAGGATTTGACCCTTACTGAAATGTTTTTTTTTAAGATTTACATTTCTTATGCGGATCACTATTATATAACTATTACTCTATCACAGTTAGTTAAGTGTGTATTGCCATATATGGAAGTCGTTGCATGAATTAACCGTGGCCAATTTTCTTCATTAAAGCTACTACATTTATCTTAAATTTGGACTAAAGTTTTATGCTTCCAAAGAGGTTGTCTAAGGCTTATTTTTGTGGTCTTGAAATTTATTCATTCGTTTATACACAATGGAAGTTTTGTTTGGGGACAAATTTTGGCACATTTCTTTATTGAATTAAAGGCAAATCAGCTTTTTTGCATTTTTATAACTCTCTTGACTGAACTGAAGATAGATTGTATGGTAGCAATATTTCAGACCAACTTTTGCTGTCTACCATCAAAGCACGTTGCTGTAGATTTAAGGCTTATTTTTGTGGCAACAGGAAAATCCCAAGAATCCTGCCAGGGGCCACCTCCGCACTGTATTTTTTTTTGAAGAGTCGCTATCTCAACAATTTAATATATATTTTGTGCTTAGATCATTATCATGATGAATATTTTTCGTTTGTGATGGTTTTAATATGAATGCCGAAGCAATGTTAATATAAAGGCTGCCAATATTTTACCGAAAAAAATCAAACGTTCGAAGCTATTTTTCACAGTTCCTTGTCAACCCAACTTAAATCTACCTTATAATTTAAATCCAACTAAACCCTAAACAGCTAAAATCAACTTTTTCCATACCAATTCTTCTAACCTAACCACCTATCTTTAACTATGGGCTGTGTGACCTATTTTTTGTGAAATAGTCACTCAGAAATATAAAATGGTAATATCTTTGTACAGCGACTTGGTTGATCCGAACTCTGGTAAAAATATGTCTAAGATAAATGTTTATCTAAGAATTCGGCCGGTGTTTCATAAACCTGATGAAGAACAAGAGGATTCCTGCATTCGGAGCGCAGATAACAGCACCATTGAGGTGAGTGTAAATCTAGTCCTATCACATTTCTTTCAAGAAATCAATCGATAATTTTGTGCAAAGCGTAATAGTTTGCGCTCTGCCAGTTATAGAAAACACATATGCTCTGGTTTTAAGGAGTGTAACGTAAAAGCAAACCCTTTATGTTGGTATTTTTAATCTTCTGTGAAGCATCCAGTGCGTAGTAACTTTAAAGTCTATCTTGTATCATTATTTTTGTCTATCTAAACCACTGTCTATCTTGTACAGATGATTAATTTAAGAAACACCCAAGAAACAGTGAGTTACAAATTTCAACAAGTTTTCGGAAAAAATTCAAGCCAATAGAAAGTATTTGGCACAGCCTTGCAACCATTGCTTTCACATTTTACAGATGATGTACAAAATGTTTCAATGTTTGCTTATGGGCCTACTGGCTCAGGTAAATAGTATTTCTGTGTACACTAAATAGATTTTGTATACACCTAACCTTAAATGTAACTAAGCGGGGTTGCACACTGTGCAAAGGCCAGTGCGACAAGAGCCTTGGGACATTACTTCGTTTTTAGGACGTTACTTGCAAAAATTTGAAATTGGCTTTCAAATTAAGTCATAATCCGTGGGTTGAGGGTGGTTGTATTAAACAAGAGAAATAATATGCAAAAAATTGAACATATGTAGTCGTAAAATGTAACATATATATGTATATATTGTAAGATTTGATGTTAAGCTTGGGCAGCGGGATAGTGGATGTTGAGAAGTTTTAAATTAGGAAGCAATATAGAATGTTCGTGCAAAACTTAGTGCGCTGCGAAGGCTGTATCTGTAAAAAATAAGAAACCTAACCAACAAAACCTAACAGAACCAGGAAGAATTGTTCGTCATCGAATATAACGGCCACATTCTCAATGTCATACATTGAAATCTACCAGGAAAATGTGAGTTTAATCGATTCTCTTTCAGTTTGTCCAGAATTTGTGCCATAGAGATAAGATAAAGTTTTATGAAGTCTTGTTAATCAAACCACCACTTTTCACCACCGCAGGTCAACTAGATTAAAGTAAAAAAGTTCTACAGTAAACATTTTATCACATTTCCAGGTGCATGACTTGTTGGGTGATCGAAAAAAATTATTTTCACTTCGTCAAGATAACTGTGGAAATATTCTGATCCCAGGAATTACAGAAATCAAAGTGGGAAATTTCAACGATTTTGAGAAATATTTCGTACCAGCAAGTCATCAACGAAGCCAACCTACATGAATCTACCGGTTAAGCTCGTATTGATATTTTGAAAAATTAAGAAACTGAAAAGAGAAAACAATCTCAAGCTATTGCTTTCACTGCATGATTGTGAATAGAAAATGTGGTGTCAAAACACAATATTTAAAGCAGGGATATTAAGAACATGATGGGAAACTACCTCCTCGTTTGTTTCTTTTTGATGAAAAGAGAAAGTTTTGTTTCGTCCTCGTCACGCATGGTTTCGTACACTTACTCGCCCACACCTTCACACCATAGATTAATTTAAGGTAATTCTTTAAAGTAATCTATGTTGACATCTTCGCCAGTAGTGGCGATTGGCGAAAAGTTTTACACATTATCATGGTTCGTTCATCGTTGTCGTGACGTCTATGACTAAGAACTGAAGTTGCTGTTTTCGTTGTTTTGATTCAAGCGTGTGCAGCATGTCAGTTGCTAACATGACGTCAGAGACTTTTTAAGTAAACGGTGCTTATATTTTTAAAAGGTTTTGAAACTCTCTCATACATCAGGAAAATAGAACACTGGATGCATTTGATGGCAAAAAATGACTTAATTAGTGACAGGTTTTGTGAATAACATAGCGGTGGGCAATTGGGAAGAAATATGGTAGAAGTTGACAGTATCGTAGATTATGTTGAACTCTAGTTACCCAAATAAACATAACACGACACCAGCGGTTAACATATCAACAAATGATATCAAAGAAAGATGAATTTTTTATGACAATTCTTTGTTAGGTAGAGCTTGAAATGTTTACAAAAAAGCAGCTAATTTTCCTTCATCTGGTATAACCAAGAAGGTCGAATACCTAGAATAGGGCTGCCATACGTCAGGATTTTCCCTGACATGTCAGGGAATTTAGTGTTTAAATCTGTATCAGGGAGAAATGCTAAAATGTGCTTACAAGTGTGTGAATTTTTAAAATTGGAATTTTATGTGTTTTTGAAGTCCAACAAAAGCTTATTGAAAAAATTCAGATCTTTGCAAAAGAACGATTGGTATGAGGGAGAGTAGAGTATTGTTTAGAAACTGCTATACCTTCATTATTTGTAATTAACTTGGATCGTATTTTTTAAAACTTCTGTGCTAATTTTCGTTTTTATAAACGTTGCTCTTTAGAAGAAAAGTTGCATTCGTGCATTCGTGCAACTTTTCTTTGCTCTTTTTAATTTGTTTCGTGTTTATCCTTCTTTCACAAAAAAGCAATGGCGGAAATTTACTTTGGTAATATTCTAAAGTTGGTCAATGAACTGAGGTAAAATTATCATGGATTGCGCATTATCAAATATCATGACTAGAACCTAGAAGGTCCTATCTGCATATCACAAAACTACCTACCAACTACTTTATAAATTTAATCTACTTTTTTTGGCTTTTTCTGGCTTTGGGTCGGTTTCCGTTCGTTAAGCTTTTGTTTGCATTATATGCCGTTTATATTTGTTGCGCAAAATTGTTCTTAGTATTCCGTTCATTTCCACTAATAAAGTATGTTTTGGCTTTTGTTAAATAATATTTTATTAAAAAATAAACGAAATGAACCTGGACACGATAAAACAAAAAATAACATATAAAATGCGCGAAACATGACAAATTACTAAAATGGTATGAGGATAAAATACATTAGATGAACGGACACTTTAATATTTGTTCATAGGTTGGAGAAGGCAATTTTTCAAAAACTTTCCGTCTGCAGTGAAGTTTGAGCCGTAATTTCATCGTTTCGATGTCTTTCTCCAACCTCTTCAGATATTGCCGCGTTGTGACCGTCTTCCATAAGGACCCAGAGCGTTTGAATCTGCGCTTCTTTATCGTGGTAAGGGTCGGAGACGATTTGTTAGTGGATACGGGTTTTAGGCGTGTTTCCAACATTAACTTTGTATCTGCAAAAGAAACGAAAGTTCAAATCAAATAATGAAAGAAAAAAAATGCTTTATATTGCAGTTCAAAGATTTGTTTACATTTGTATATACAGCATTGCGAACCACAAGATAACGTACAATACAGTAGTAACTGCGATTATTAAACATGAAACTACAATATATCGAATACTTTAAAACTAAACTGTAAACAGATTGTAGATACGTTTAACTTTGGATATAAACAAGCATCCCATTTTTAGCCTACTCACCTGTTTTCGTTGGCTCCGTATTAAAGTTTATTTCTCAGGAGTTGGGATAATTTTCAAATAAGATGTATAGAAATATTATGATTAACAAACTGACAACAGCCGCAATGAAAGCGACACATCAGGAAATCTCAAACAAAAACAATTCGCAGCGGAACACACACGAATAAAGTCATTGGTTGTGTCTGAAGATGTACAGCTATATAAAAATACCAAATCAGCTATACCCTAGGCTACTTTCTGGTTGATGTAGACAGGCTAGGCTACCTTTCCGTAAATCACCAAGTTCGTGTGTTTCCAAGAATATTGAACTTGTAACCTATATATAAATACAGGCCTAAACATATACATGCAGCAGATCTGAATACAAGTAACAACCAAAGTGACTTTAGTCTGACAATTTTCCCTGGAAAACGCGAAACTTATTCTGCTGGATTTCAGCGAAATTCTCTCTTATATACAGCCTATATACCAGACAACCAATGTTTTATAGCTGAAGTTTTCGCACCGACCAAGACTGGGATCCAGTTGGTAAACAAAAGGTGCGACTACTGACAAGTAGATAAAGACTTTTCGCACCTGCTGTTGAGGTCGTGTAAAATGCTAAGTACAAGACAATGGATAAATTTGCACTTGCCAGCACGAAGCGGTTTAAACCCTGATTGAGTATTTGCGATAATTAGTGTTGAACTTATCCTACATTTCCTAGGTCAAACACGTGTTGTGATTTCAAGAATTAAGTTGTGTCAGACGAACGACCAAATATAGCCTAAGTGTAATTGTTTTGAAATGTATATCTTTATGTCCAGTCGCTAATACATGTTTTGACCAAATTAATGTTTTTTTTTTAGTTAGAAATGTTCATCAAAGTTTTCAAAGTTTGTCTTATTTAACTTTTAGTTTTCCCAGTATTTGAATTGCTTTGCGTATTTATTGGTATGCACTGCTGGGAAAAGCGATTTACTGAAACTAATTGAAAACCGGATGCACAGGTCGCTGACAAAAGACGTTTTGTGGGCTTCAGTCATTTTTGCATCTTCATGACAATAAATGCAGTAGCTTTACTTACAATAAATATGACAATGCTTATCTCCTCAACGCAATTCAAAGTACGTTACTGCGTCATACGCATGGAGTGTGATATAAACTTGACATCTATCACCCAAAATTTTGCAGTTTGAAACACAACCAAAATACTTTTCTGATGATTTTCGCTTTTTGGAGCCAAAGACGTTGGTCAAATTTTATTTTGTCACATTATCAGCGTATAAAACAACAACATATGCTTGGCAGTAGGTGTCAAGGTTACAGCTAGAAGCAGTTTATTGCCCGCGAAATTTCATACTTGTATACGCTTGTGTATTCGATTGATAGAGTGCTGCTGGTAACAACATCTAGCTCTAATATGCTTGTTTTGAGCGAGTTTTGGCAAAGAAATATGCGCCTGAATGAAAGGGTCCCCATCAAAGCTGGGCACTTATTACGCTACATAGTTTATTGATCTCTTCAGGAATTATATTTTCGGATTTGGGGTTTTTACTAAACAAGACAAACAAAATGTTTGATTACGTTTATTTACACACTCACAGACACACACATTTACACACTCCCAAGTCCCAGTTTAGTAACGTCAGAACAACTAGTAACATGAAAATACTTCTTATTTAAGTTGGGCCTAACAACCGGTCAATCATCGCACCTTTAGTTTACCAACTGGACATAAAGGTTCTTGGTTGGTGCGATAAATTTCACCGGTTATCGCGTAAAAAGTTCGCTGCAAACTAGTGGAACTGGTATTGTATGTTACCGTGCACCGTATGTCGAAATCGAAATCGTAACTTGAAATCGTAACCTTGAATCGAAACTGTCAGAGTAAACGTTCCAACCGCAGATGTTGTAACCGGAAAGAAAACAGCTCCCCAATGGAAATTTAACTTCCATCAGACTATAAAGAAGACAGAGAGGTCTCAGTAAAACTATCGAACCATTTAAAGAGAGCAGACGTCTACCAAATCCTAACAAACGTCAAAATTGCTTTCGCCGCCATAGAAGGCATAGTGCAAAAACCAGGGAAAATTGTTGAATTTACATGCCATTCAAAAGGAACAGCTCTAAAAGTGTCCGAAAAACTGAAAAGAGTCGAAAGGGTATCGAACGTAATCGCACACAGATATGAGCATGTAAAACTAACAGTTCCTATCGACTTCCCACAAAGAGCTTTAGATGAAGGCTTCAAAAGCATGGGCTACGTAAACCCAGCGATTCATGGCGCAGATTCAATATTGAGAAAACCAGACGGCCGAAGGATTTTTACCTTCCAAATTGATTCTCCGAATACCACCGCCGTTACGAACAAATAAAATCGTTGGCCTTCTTGCTCTATTAGACGATCGGAACATTTTTGGTGTAACTTATAGAATGTGTCGATTAATTATTTCTTTTTCTTACATTTTGTGTTATCTCAGAGTAATTTTTGTAAGAGATTTTTCCACCAAACAACGGCAACGTATTGACCGGTCGGTCACTGGGTGTCATTGCTTGACCCCAACGCCCCGGAGTTTTTTCCCCGCTCTGCGCGAAAATATTTTACGGCGACCAAAGCTTCGAACAGTGCAGGAATGTTGCTGAAGTCCTGCAATACGTCACAGATACCCAAGTAAGTTCATTGGGCTTCGTTGAAACTGGTCTCTGCATGGTGTATGATCTGCCCCGGCTTGTATTTATGAAAGTTAATTCTAACGATGCCGATCCAATCAACATTAGCTTATTTAAAGGAAATTTTATGCAATTTCTACATTTCCAGACTTGGGCGAACGCAGCGAAAAGTCAAAAACTAGACGCCCCAGCGCACTTTTGAAAGCGACCGGGAGATGTCGGTATCGGTCGACGTGTACTTTTGCCCATGACGAAATAGAAAAACGGGTTGATATTTCCAAGGTTTATAGATACAAGACGAAGATATGTGAACGGTAAGTGAATGTTTCTGCTAAAAATTACCACAGCGGTGTTCGTTTATGATTTTGCAACTTGAGCACATCACAACAATTTCAATGATTCCATGGGGATTGAAGTTTTGGACCGTACTTGAGTAAACGTGTGCTCAGATGTTTTCTGTATTATCTAGTGTTTATTACCTCGCGGTGCATACAGGAATTACTTTACACTCAAAGTAGACAATTCCTGCCCTTAACTTCACGGTACTTACGAAGAACAGTCGCGTACTCAAAACTGTTTTATCAATTCCAGTTTTATATATATTTAATATAGTTTTTATATAATCTTAAGCAATTTGATTAAATACCTTATGGTAATGAATATTTGCGCACAGTATTTTATTAACTTATTATTTTTCTGAGAAATTGAATAGACTGTCTTATTGCAATGTGCTTTACACAAGGAAGAGCGGTTTTATTGGTCGCATATCTGCCCGCGTTATATATTCGGACGGTTATTACATTGGGGATTGTCCGGATAAGGACTATTACATCGGGAAAAGATTTTTGCCAAAAATGTTTTTCGCAATCGACAAAACCGGTTCATCTCAGGATAATCTGTTGGAGTGTGGGATAGCGGAGGTAAAAGCAAATTTAAAGTGAGACACCTCGCAATTTTTTTCGCTATCAGCTTTTCAATATTTCTTGTTGAAAGTTATATTACTGTTTTCAGTAAACAAGTCCATTGTAAATATTTTCACTATCTATCTAAACATGCAACCAGTCATCGCGGCCTTTGGTCTACAATTACGTAAAAGTCCAACAAAACCATCGAAATCGCAAATGTAAGCATATATTGCTCCTTAATCCCGCCCATCCAAGTCATTACGAAAAACTCCAGATGTTTTTGGCGGGCACTTTAGGATCCTTTCGGAAATCATGAACGTTTTCGCTCTGATGTACATTTCTTATGAAACTTTGCAGACAGAATTATGTTAAGACTTAGACTCAAAAACTGAAGCGTCAAAAAAGCAGAACGATCTCTTCCTTCATTCAACTGGCTTTAAAATTTCCAGCACTGATCACACTTAATCAATTGCAGGGAGAATGGTCAGCATTGCCATACTCAGAACAGGCTCTAGAAGCCATTGCTGATATTGGTAACAAGAGTTTTGGCAAAAACTGAAGTTGGTTAAGGAAACCAAAATTTATGACATTTCTTTTGTCATTGTCACACTCTCTTTTCTCAAGTCTAAAGCGATATCACGTCTATATATGATTCCAGTTCTATATAACGTTAATAGGATTAACTAATGGAGAATGCAAATCTCCGATTTTAAATTCCATCGTTTTCTGACCAGTTTTCCATGACCCCAATTGTTCCAAAGCATAAGGGTAGTGCCCACTTTGCTGCCCAGGAAAAAAGAGAGGCATATTAGTTTCCATTACCGGACAGCACACATTCATTCACAGCTTAACATATTCAAAAGATCCTTTGCAGGAAGCATTTTCTCTGCCACAGTAAAGTGTAAGTTTAGTACAACGCGAAACAGGTGTTTCATTGACTTAACCTACTTGCCAGCAACTCGGCAATTTGTTTATGTTTGAAGTTTATGAACAAAATAGAAAACGATCTGTGATCAAAATAGAAACGATCACTCTGCAAACCCGGATGCGAAGAGTTGACCGACTACTTTTTGGTCGGCTGATTTTTGCATGCATTGTGAGATAATGAAGAAATGTTTCATTAAGTTTTTTAAGGTCTTTGCCTTATTTTAACTTTTAGTTTTACAAGTAATTGGATTGCCTTGTGTATTCATTCGGTATGCACTGCTGGGAAATGGGATTTCCTGAAAATAATTGAAAGCCGGATGCACAGGTCGCTGACAAAAGACTTTTTATTTTCCCACCACGAACCCAATTTTGTGTGAGCTTCAGTCGTTTTCGCATCTTCATGACAATAAATGCAGTAGCTTTACTTACAATATATATGACAATGCTTATCTCCTCAACGCAATTCAAAGTACGTTACTGCGTCATACGCATGGAGTGTGATATAAACTTGACATCTATTCCTCAAAATTTTGCAGTTTGAAACACAACCAAAATACTTTTCTGGTGATTTTCGCTTTTTGGAGCCAAAGACGTTGGTCAAATTTTATTTTGTCCCATTATCAGCGTATAAAACAACAACATATGCTTGGCAGTAGGTGTCAAGGTTACAGCTAGAAGCAGTTTATTGCCCGCGAAATTTCAGACTTGTATACGCTTGTGTATTCGATTGATAGAGTGCTGCTGGTAACAACATCTAGCTCTAATATGCTTGTTTTGAACGAGTTTTGGCAAAGAAATATGCGCCTGAATAAAAGGGTCCCCATCAAAGCTGGGCACTTATTACGCTACATAGTTTATTGATCTCTTCAGGAATTATATTTTCGGATTTGGGGTTTTTACTAAACAAGACAAACAAAATGTTTGATTACGTTTCTTAACGCCTTCAGTTCTCAAAACGTGATCAACCTGAATGAATGTCATTAATTTAACAGTATCTAATACAGTAGTTGGGTAGTTCTTGACTTTTTAAACGTAAAATGTTATAATACAAAATTTTGTGAAACATTTCAGTAGGCTGAGTAATTAAGATATTGCTAACGTTTACAATGAGAAAACGATGACTTTTCGACTTTTTTGTGATTCGTCGTGATGTGACAACTGGAAGTTTATGATCTGTGTTTTAAGGACCAAAATATAATTCATATTGCATATTATTTATTACACAGATTTATTAATTATGTAAAATTATATCATCTGACATAAGAATAAGCAAGGTAACGCAACCTCATAGCTCAAAGAAGTTCGTTTGTCACAATGCAAACCGTGTAGTCTACAACGAAGAAAAAACATTTGCCCAAAGCAGAAACAAAGCGCAAGGAATAATTAAAATAGATCGAGGCCAGTTAACAAAGGGAATATTCGTTACAAGGTTCTTTGCATTTTCTTAACTACTGAAATCAATACAAAAACAATTGCATGGTTGTTCGTACAAGCAAATCCAATAACATTTACACACTCCCAAGTCCCAGTTTTGTAACATCAGAACAACTCGTAACATGAAAATACTTCTTATTTAAGTTGGGCCTAACAACCGGTCAATCATCGCACCTTTAGTTTACCAACTGGACATAAAGGTTCTTGGTTGGTGCGATAAATTTCACCGGTTATCGCGTAAAAAGTTCGCTGCAAACTAGTGGAACTGGTATCGTATGTTACCATGCACCGTATGTCGAAATCGAAATCGTAACCTTGAATCGAAACTGTCAGAGTAAACGTTCCAACCGGAGATGTTGTAACCGGAAAGAAAACAGCTCCCCAATGGAAATTTAACTTCCATCAGACTATGAAAAGACAGAGAGGTCTCAGTAAAACTATCAAACAATTTAAAGAGAGTCCAGATCTACCAGATCCTAACAAATGCCAAAACTGCTTTCACCGCCATAGATGGCATAGTGCAAAGATCATGGAACATTTTTGAATTTACATGCCATTCAGAAGAAACAACTCTACTAGTGTCTGAAAAACTGAAAAGAGTCGAAAGGGTATCGAACGTAATCGCACACAGATATGAGCATGTAAAACTAACAGTTGGCTGGGTTCCTATCGACTTCCCTCAAAGAGCTCTAGATGAAGCCTTCAAAAGCATGGGCTACGTAAACCCAGCGATTCATGGCGCAGATTCAATATTGAGAAAACCAGACGGCCGAAGGATTTTTACTTTCCTAATTGATTCTCCGAATACCACCGCCGTTACGAACAAATAAAAGCGTTCTTTATTAGACGATCGGAAGAGTAATTTTTGTAAGAGATTTTTCCACCAAACAATGGCAACGTATTGACCGGTCGGTCATTGTATTAGTAAGTAAGTTCATTACGGTCCGGGAATGTTGCTGAAGTGGACATATTGGGACGTCGCCTTACTTGTCCTGCATTACGTCACAGATTCGGGCAAACACAGTGAAATGTCCAAAACTAGACGCCCCTGCGCACTTTTGCAACCGACCGAGAAATGTCGGTATCGGTCGACGTGTACTTTAGCGCATGACGAAATAGATAAACGACCTGATATTTCCAAGGTTTATAGATACAAGACGAAGATATGTGAACAATAATTGAATGTTTCTGTTAAAAATCAAGACAAATGTATTCGTTTATGATTGTAAACTAGTTTAGTAAACTAATAATTGTTACGTTTACTTCATTTTAGGTGGTTCCGTGGTATTGCCCATTCTGTGTCGATCATCTTGCCAGTACGCACACGGATCGAGCGAGCTTCGGTCGAACTACGATCTACCACCGTTCCTATATTAGAATTACTTGTATTTTAAAGTTAATCCATTTTTTAATTTAAACGTAAGTCCTTCCATAAACTATAATGCCGTCAATAGGGGAATACTTCTATGATTATGTCGGACTACTTACCAAAGCATTTAAATAGCCGGCTATAATTATGCTTTCGATTAAAATTTGCCAAGATTCAAGGGAGTTGGAACGACTTGCCAGAACAAGCAACTCGATCCAACTCGTTTAAGGGTTAATGTTAAGGGTACTTACGAAGAACAGTCGCTTACTCAAACTGTTCTCTATAACGTTAATAGGATTAACTGATGGAGAATGCAAATCTCCGATTTTAAACTCCATCGCTTTCTGACCAGTTTTCCATGACCCCAATTGTTCCAAAGCATAAGGGTAGTGCCCACTTTGCTGCCCAGGCAAAAAGAGAGGCATGTTAGTTTCCATTACCGGACAGCACACTCATTCACAGCCCAACATATTCAAAAGATCCTTTGCAGGAAGCATTTTCTCTGCCACAGTAAAGTGTAAGTTTAGTACAACGCGAAACAGGTGTTTCATTGACTTAACCTACTTGCCAGCAACTCGGCAATTTGTTTATGTTTGAAGTTTATGAACAAAATAGAAAACGATCTTAAGCAATTTGGTTAAATACCACATGGTAATGTATATTTGCGCACAGTATTTTATTAACTTATTATTTTTCTGAGTAATTGAATAGACTGTCTTATTGCAATGTTCTTTACACAAGGAAGAGCGGTTTTATTGGTCGCATATCTGCCCGCGTTATATTCGGACGGTTATTACATTGGGGATTGTCCGGATTAGGACTATTACAACGGGAAAAGATTTTTGCCGAAAATGTTTTTCGCAATCGACAAAACCGGTTCATCTCAGGATAATCTGTTGGAGTGTGGGATAGCGGAGGTAAAAGCAAATTTAAAGTGAGACACCTCGCAACTTTTTAGCTATCAACTTTTCAATATTTCTTCTTGAAAGTTATGTTACTGTTTTCAGGAAACAAGTCCATTACAAATATTTTCAGTATCTATCTAAACATGCAACCAGTCATCGCGGCTTTTGGTCTACAATTACATACAAGTCCAACAAAACCATCGAAATCGCAAATGTCAGCATATGTTGCTCCTTGATCCCGCCCATTCAAGTCATTACGAAGAACACCACATGGTTTTGGCGGGCACTTTAGAATCCTTTCGGAAATCATGAACGTTTTCGCTCTGATGTACATTTCTTGTGAAACTTTGCAGACAGAATTAACATTTACACAGTGTTTTGTCATAGTTAAGTCTTAGACTCAAAAACTGAAGCGTCAAAAAAGCAGAACGATCTCTTCCGTCATTCAACTGGCTTTAAAATTTCCAGCACTGATCACACTTAATCAATTGCAGGGAGAATGGTCAGCATTGCCATACTCAGAACAGGCTCTAGAAGCCATTGCTGATATTGGTAACAAGAGTTTTGGCAAAAACTGAAGTTGGTTAAGGGAACCAAAATTTATGACAATTATTTTTTCATTGTCACACTCTCTTTTCTCAAGTCTAAAGCGATATCACGTCGAGGAGAATTCTGCTGTTTATTGAAACCAACGCAGGACATGACTAAAGATTTCATGGAAAAAACTCCCAACATCAAAAGCTACATTCATTTCGGTTGCACAGTTGCTCCATATATATGCTGCTAAGTGGACTTGAAATGCTTTGCAACTTGCAACCGTGAAGATGTAAAAGTTTGTGATCCAGTGTTAATTGTTTTATATGATATCTAGCAACAGTGGTAACCGGATTCATAACATAAGCGCTTTTCTTTTACATGCTGGGTGACCTTCGTCGAAAAAATAATTGAATGCAACTGATTCCACAATCAACGCAGGGAAATATTAAACATGAAAGAAACTGGCTACCACAGCTAATTCGGGGATAAAACAAAAAAGTTGCCTTCGAATATAAAGTTCAAACTTTCTTGTTAAATTCAACAGTAAAGTAAAATCCATCTTCTTGTCTTAATCCAACTATGCTAAAAGCAACTTTGTGCCAACTCATTCTCCTAACCTAATCAGGCCAGATGTCCTGCATACGGTGAAATAGTCACTTCCAAAAAATTGAATGTGACTGGTTTCCACAAGCAAAACAGGAAATTACAAAAATATGTGAAACTGTTTTCAGAACCAAAAGCTTTTGCCACTGTATCATTGAAATTAATAGCTAGTTTTGAAATTTCCTTGTTAACAGTGACCTAACTAAATTTTAATCTTACGTTAACCTAATTTCAATTTTTGGATCTAATTCCCGTGACTGCTTATCTTTAACATGCTGGGTGACCTATTTCAACACGTGGAATTAAAATTTGAGCGTATCAGGCTTCCACAAACACTGCAGGGACAAAATGTATGTAAATGGCTTCATAACAAATGAAGAAAATATGCGACTGTATTGGTGTAGCAGGATTGGACGGAACAAAACGTAACAATATCATTTAAATTAAAAAATTTGATAATTCATTTCTAATTGCAATAAAAAAAAAGTTCAACGCAGCAGCATTGGGGGCCTGGCTAGGTCAGCCATCAGAGATAGATTTAAACATATCATGTTTGAAAATTATACTTAGGTTTTAACTATAATACAGAGTCACGTAGACCAAATAAACATGAAATGCTTGTTTATATCCAAAATTAAAACGTTTTACATGCTACAGTATTTGTTTTATAGAATTTGTTCAGTTTATTAGTCGACTGTGCAACGCAATGCTGCATGTGCAAATGTACACAAGAGGCTTGAACAACTGCAATATAAATCATTTCTTTCTTTCAATATTTAATTTGAACATTCGTTTGTATTTGCAGATACAAAGTTAATGTTGGAAAGACGCCTAAAAGCTGTATCAACTACCAAATCGTCTCCGACCCTTACCACGATAAAGAAGCGCAGATTCAAACGCTCTGGGTCCTTATGGAAGACAGTCACAACGCGGCAATATCTGAAGAGGTTGGAGAAAGACATCGAAACGATGAAATTACAGCTTAAACTTCACTGCAGACGGAAAGTTTTTGAAACTTTTTACGACCAATTGAAATGTCCGTTAATGTCAATTTGTCATGTGTCCAGTTTCATTTCGGTTCGTTTAATTTTTTTTAAATTATTACTCAACAAAATAATATATCGTTGTTGGTGTAGATCGTCAGGATGTGAAGATCCGAAGCCAAATGGCTACAGAAACATTTGACGACGCCTCCAAACAAGGTTGTTGTTGAAAGTAAAACTGTCTGTTTCTACAAGAACGTAAACTGACTCGGTATTACAAAGCGCTGGGGCTGCATTGATCTCAAACGGAGCTTAAATAAAAACAGAAAGTAAATCAATCACCAGTGCAATACTGAAAACAGGAGTATCCATCCTGGAATTAGGCGTTGGAAATGCAGGACGTACTGTTAGGGTGTCTGGCTATCGCAAGCAAAACCGACCACCAAAGCTTGTAGCGATTTAAATCATTCCGTCGCACCCTTTACTGAAATCGAGGTGTCGCTTGCAGTATGTTGTTTCTACACACTACATCAGCATTTCGATATCTTTTCATGGCCCTTTGAAGAATTTAATCAACCGCCTTTCCGAAGAGCTTCCGGCAAGTTTCGGCGCCCCCTTGTGTATTCATGAAACTAAATATGATTGTCGAAACGGTAGTGGAGCACAACAAGGCGGAAATTAGTTGACAGTGAGCAAGTTGCATAAACCGAATTAGCAGCCAACAAAGTTAGCAAAAAAATGGGAATCAACTGCCAACAATAGACACTTCGAAAACTAGGTTCAATTGCGTACTCGGCGAATCACAGTCAAGAACCAGGATGGGTTTGAGCTCCGAGCTGATCGCCGACCAGACGAACCCGAAATAAACTGCCTCCAAGGTAAGGTTCTGGACCAGGCTTGTCAGACTAACTGTTGCCAACTAATAACAAACCGGATTCGACTGCTTCTACGGGCAGAATTTAGCACTTAACTATAGCCGGTTAGGCTAAAACGAAACGGAGACTGGGTCAACTGCCTATGCGGCAGGGATGGAAACCTGTAGCCGACTAGGCTAAACCAAAAAACGATACCAAGATTTGCTACTTCTACGTCTTCCGAAATTGCAACTGGAACGTCAATCCCGCGGACCGGTAGCCAACAATGGAGAAAAGTTCAAAACTATGTAAAATTAGGAGCTTGTGACAAATTTCCCGAAATGCTGACAAAACCAAACGACCAATAACAGGACGGTTTTACAACCATGTTTGTCGCAGCCGTCAAACTCAGAAGTAGCATACCAATGATACTGAATCACGAAAGCGAACAAATCTACCTCCATCAATTAACGCGTCGCGCACGCGACGCTCTTAAAGGTGATTTGCCCACAAACCTAATTTGTTAGACAGAGGAGCCATCTCGCGGCTAGAATTTTACACCATGTTTAATTATTGACATTAAACTTTAATATCCATATTTCTTATGAAGCAAGCCGAAATAAATCTACCGGTTATGATCGTATTGATATTTTGAGAAGATAAGAAACTGGAAAGAGAAAACAATTCCAAGCTACTGCTTTCACTGCATGATTGTGAATAGAAAATGCGGTGTTAACACACAATATTTAAAGCAAGGATATTAAGAACATGATGAGAAACTACCTCCTCCTCGTTTGTTTGTTTTTTATGAGAAGAGATGTTTTGTTTCGCCCTCGTCACGCATGGTTTCGTACACTTACTCGCCCACACCTTCACACTATAGATTACTTTAAGGTAATCTACCTTGACATCTTCGCCAAAAGTGGTAGCCTAATTGGCGGAAACGTTTTACACATTCAAATGGTTCGTTCATCGTTGTCGTGACGTCGATTACTAAAAGTGGAGTTGCTGTTTTCATTGTTTTGACGTTTTGACAATTCAAGCGTGTGTAGCCTGTCAGTTGCTAACATGACGTCAGAAACTTTTTAAGTAAATGGTGCTTATAGCTTTAAAAGATTTAGAAACTCTCTCATAGATCAGGAAAATAGAACACTGGATGCATTTGATGGCAAAAAATTATTTAATTTGTGACACGTTTTGTGAATAACATCGCGGTGGGCAATTGGGAAGAAATATGGTAGAAGTTGAGGGTACCATGGATTACGTAGAACTAACGTTACGTAAATAAACATAACACGACACCAGCGGTTAACATAACGTCAAACGATATCAAAGAAAGATGAATTGTTTATGACAATTCTTTGTTGGGTAGAGCTGATGCTAGAGTGAGATGTGTTTACAAAATAGCAACAGCTAATTTCCTTTCATTTGGTATAACCAAGAAGGTCCTGCATATTACAAAACTACACCTACCAACTAGTTTAGAATTTTATTCTAACTTTGGGGCTTGGTCGGTTTCCGTTTGTTAAGCTTTGTTCACATTATAAGCCGTTTATCGTTGTTGCGCAAAATTGTTCCACACATTAAGTGTGTCGTCTTTTGTTTAATAATATTTTATTAAAAATTAAATGAAATGAAGCTGGACACGATAAAACAAAAAATAACATATAAAAAGCATGAAACATGACACATTACTAAAATGGTATGAGGATAAAATACATTAGATGAACGGACACTTTAATATTTGTTCATAGGTTGGAGAAGGCAATTTTTGAAAAACTTTCCGTTTGCAGTGAAGTTTGAGCCGTAATTTCATCGTTTCGAGATCTTTCTCCAACCTCTTCAGATATTGCCGCGTTGTGACCGTCTTCCATAAGGACCCGGAGCGTTTGAATCTGCGCTTCTTTATCGTGGTAAAGGTCGGAGACGATTTGGTAGTGGATACCGCTTTTAAGCGTCTTTCCAACATTAACTTTGTATCTGCAAATACAAAGGAAAGTTCAAAGCAAATAATGAAAGAAAAAAAATGCTTTATTTTGCAATCCAAGGCTTTGTTTACATTTGTATATATAGCATTGCGAACCATGAGATAACGTACAATAGTAACTGCGATTGTTAAAAATAAAAAATATATCGAATACTTTAAAACTAAAATCCAAACAGATTCTAGATACGTTTGATATTAGATATAAACAAGCATCCCATGTTTAGCCTACTCACCTATTTTCGTTGGCTCCGTATTAAACTTCATTTCTCAGGATTTTGGATAATTTTTAAATAAGATGTATAGAAATATTATGATTAACAAAATGACAACAGCTGCAATTAAAGCGATATGTCGGTTGAAAAGAAAATATCAAACAACAACGTTCAGCAGCAGAATCAGCTATACCTAGGTTGTTTTCTAGTTGATGTAGGCTAGATAGGCTAGGCTACCTTTCCGTAAATCACGAAAGTTCACAAGTTTCCTGGAATATTGAACTCGTAGCCTATATATATACAGTAGATACAGGCCTAATCATATTCAGCAGATCTGAATACAGGTCACAACCAAAGTGACTTTAGTCTGACATGTTTTTCAGTAAGACGCGATACCTATTCTGCTGGTTTTCAGCGAAATTCTCTCTTATAAACAGCCTATATACCCGACAACCTATGTTTTATAGCTGAAGTTTTCGCACCGACCAACAATCGAGTCCAGTTGGTAGACAAAAGGTGCGATGACTGACAAGTAGATAAAAACTTTTCGCACCTGCTGCTGAGGTCGCGTAAAATGTTACAAGATAATGAAAAAATTTGCACTTGCCAGCACGAGACGGTTTAAACCCTGATTGAGTATTTGCGATAATTAGTGTTGAACCTATCCTGCATTTCCTTAGTCTTTGCAAAAAACACGTGTTGGGATTTCAAGAATTAAGTCGTGTCAGGCGAACGACCACATATAGCCTAAGCTAGAGTAATTGTTTTTAAATGTATATTTTTATGTCCAGTCGCTGATACATGTTTTGACCAAACTAAAGATTTTTTAGTTAGAAATAAGTGTAGCCTAAAACATTGAACTTTTTCGTTACGGTCGGAATTGAAAACGTCAAAATCTTTGATCGAAATAACAATCATTAAAAAAATAGCACAGTACCAACTATTACGCGAAAAGTTGATTCATGATGAACTTGCAAAAAATTTCAATTCAATGCAAACAGAAGGAAAATGACCCAAAATTATCCAATCGTTTATTTGTAGATAGAAACATGAGCCGCAATAGTTCATAGGAATGCGCTTACATGATTGTATACATTTTTCCCAGTTGGTTTTGCGCACAATTGTAGTACAATGCTCGCTTTTGTTTGGGATTACGATTTTTTCGGGATTATAGCTTTTATTATAGATTTTTGGGATTACGAAACTTGCTTTACTTTGATGCCTAGTTTATTGATCAAGCGCTCAAGGGTCTTGAAGGTGACGCACAATTGAAACATTTTTCCGATAGCTTTTTTGTTTATTGACTACGGAAAGTTTTGAATCTCGTCAATGCAGTGGTTCTCCGTTAGATTGTAAGATTTTTTATGTTGCAAGCAGAAAGACGTTTCATAACAAAGACTTCGTGGCAGGTCCAACACAAAGCATCAGTTCTGGTTAGAAATTGTCGGGGACCCGGACCCTTGCCTGGCTTAGTTTGCTGCGACCGCAAACTCTTCACATCCGGGTTTGCAGAGTCAGATTACGATAAACCAAATGCGGTCTTCTTCTCATGAATAGGTGAGGGTCCGGGCCCCGATGCCTCCACTACTTTTTTGTGGGCTGATATTTGAATGCAGTCTTGTATAATGATGAAATGTTCATCGTTTGCCTTATTTTAACTTTTAGTTTTCCAAGTAATCGAACTGCCTTGCGTATTTATTTGGTATGCACTGCTGGGAAATGCGATTCACTGAAACTAATTGAAAACAGGATGCACAGGTCCTGACAAAAGACTTTTTATTTTCTCACCACGAACCCAATTTTTTGTAGACTTCAGTCGTTTTTGCATCTTCATTGCAATAAATATGACAATGCTTATCTCCACAACGCAATTCAAAGTACGTCACTGCGTCATACATGGAGTGTGATATAAACTTGACATCTGTCACTCAAAATTTTGCAGTTTAAAACACAACCTTTAATGAAAATTCCTTTGTTAACTCGACTCGTTTTATCTTAATTACTTCTTGTGTTTGTTTCTGCTTCGGGCATTTCTTAGTCGCAGACACGGTTTGTATTGTGACAAACGAACATCTTTTGTGGTGTTGCTTTTCTATTATTATTGCTTTAATATTGTTCTATTATTTCAGATGAATGATTTTACGTTAAATAAAGCTAAGCATAACCGCATCATTTAGTACAATTTATTAAACGTAATTTGTAGGCTGACAATAACATGTCTAAACAAGTGCGCTGAAACCTGCCAAGCTAGAAGTTGACGTCAACCGCGTAACCGCCAGCAAATTATGGAAACATTGGAAAAAAACGTTTGATAACTTCCTAGCTGAACTCGCACGAGAACAAGTTCTACAGCTCCTTCTATCAACAAACTGCAACTATTGACGAATTTTGTGTCCGCGGAGATATTTGAATTTATAGACGACACGACCCTTTCTCTCGAATCAGCAGTAGACCATACAAACGCTTCATACTAAATGGTACTGAACACAATCATATCTTCTCAAATAAGAATATGCAAAGTAACGCAACCTCATTGCTCAAAGAAGTTCGTTTGTCACAATGCAAACCGTGTAGTCTACAACGAAGAAAATACACAAGGAATAATTAAAATAGATCGAGGCCAGTTAACAAAGGGAATATTTATTACAAGTTTTTTTGCATTTTCTTAACTAATGAAATCAATACAAAAACAGTTGCATGGGTGTTCGTACAACCAAATCCAATAAAATTCACACACTCCTAAGTCCCATTAAGTGTTTTGTGAACGTTAGAACAACTCGTAACATGCAAATACTTCTTATTTAAGTTGGGCCTAACAAGTGGTCAGTCATCGCACCTTTAGTTTACCAATTGGACATAAAGGTTATTGGTTGGTGCGATAACTTTCACGGGTTATCGCGTAAAAAGTTGGCTGCAAACTACTGGAACTGGTATCGTATGTTACCGTGCACCGTATGTCGAAATCGAAATCGTAACTTGAAATCGTAACCTTAAATCGAAACTGTCAGAGTAAAAGTTTCAACAAGTTGTAACGAGTTGACGTTGAGCGTACTCAGCAGGTCTAACACATCTCGTAACCGGAAAGAAAACAGCTCCCCAGTGGAAATTTAACTTCCATCAGACTATAAAAAAGACAGAGAGGTCTCAGTAAAACTATCGAACCATTTAAAGAGAGCAGACGTCTAGTCGTCTACCAGATCCTAACAAATGCCAAAATTGCTTTCGCCGCCATAGTGCAAAAACCAGGGAAAATTGTTGAATTTACATGCCATTCAAAAGAAACAGCTCTAAAAGTGTCCGAAAAACTGAAAAGAGTCGAAGGGGTATCGAACGTAATCGCACATGGAGATGAGCATGTAAAACTAACAGTTGGCTGGGTTCCTATCGAATTCCCACAAAGAGCTCTAGATGAAGCCTTCACAAGCATGGGCTACGTAAAACCAGCGATTCATGGCGCAGATTCAATATTGAGAAAACCAGCCGGCCGAAGGATTTTTACCTTTAAAAAAGTAGGTTTAGCTAAAGTAAAACCACCTTCTTATATACACTTTGGTTATTACCGCTTCTGTGTAGAATACGAAGGTCAAGAGAAAACCTGCAGGTACTTTTCGGAGACAGGACACCTTGTGCGAGACTGTCATTACAGGATTCAGAATCAGGAACAAGCCCCAAATACGTCGGAAGAACAGTCAAGCTGCACAACGACCGACGGAATCAGGTTTTTGCAAAACATAAAATCACCGGCTGATACAGAAGAACCCGACCCAACCCCCGTTGAATCTCTACAACCGAGACATCAACAGCCACAACATTCTACAGTCTACACCATCAGCAAAACAATACGAGAAAGGTAACGTAACGAAACAACCAATTATTGATCAATTTGATGGATCTATAATAGAATCGACACTACCACAAGGAGACAACGCAACCCTCCACTCGAACCGAGAAAACAAACTCCAAAGACAGAAAAGCACCAAACGACGAGAAAGAACACCGAACAACTCAAGCGATGAAAAACCTCCACAACAAAGGCAAAATGAAGATGAAGAGTCTGAAACCGACTTAACAGAATCGGAAGACGCAAGCACCGTATTCAACAGCTTAAATCCGGAAGGTATGATTACGTGTGAATGCTCAAAATAGTTTAAAAGTTACGAACAAATTGAGACAACTTAAGTGTGATATGTGTCATTTTACATATGTCCCCGACAATTATGCAAGGGAATGTCACCCTATAGTAATTTAGATATTATTTTTGATGTCAAAACCTTTATCTGTGTTTTCTATACAAGTGGAACGTAGGTTGGTTCCACTAAATCAGCAATTATCGCTTAAACCCGCAAGTGTGCGCCGAAACCTTATCATAATTACACCCATTGTCTCGTACTAAAATTAAACGCGCTAAACTGCTGTTACGGACTTTGTTCCTCACGTGTTTTCGTTTGAAGCGTTTTTACCAATCAGCACCTTTTATGCGTTTGTTAGCTATTTTAATCATGTGATTTGGCGCCCTTGTTATATAAAGATTGTGCGCTTTTTAGGTTGTTAGGTGTTGACGCTTATGTAGCCATCGGGATCATCGGTTTGTTCTATTAGCGTGATGTCGCTACACTGCATACAGTTACTGGCAGTTAAGGGTGTTGCGGTTCAACATAAATGTGAAATTAAACCTGGCTACACGAACGAGAAAATAATCGTTACACTGCCAAAGGCTAAATTGCAAAGAAAAACGATTGGAATTGTTTCATTTACTAAGAAAAGACGACGCCCATGTACACCTCTTACAAGAAACTTGATGCTCACGATGAGCAAAAATGGCGTTCGGACACGTTCGGGGTAGTGACAAAGTGCTTTTTAGTTCATGTACCCGTAAAAAAATGCCGAATATAGGAGTCGCAATCCCAATCAACCACCCAGCCATAAGCTTTAAAAAATGGGATCAAGACCTGGAAGGTCGCCTAATCGCAGCAAATCTACAGATATATAACGACGAACTAAAAATAATCAACGTATACGTGTCACGGGATTATTTTATGCACCCGTTTTATAGCCACCGAATCGTTAGTTCGCACCACTCCTATATTTTAATCTAGTTAAATGTGTGAGTCAGCTCTTATTTTTATTCGCGTTGTGTCTTTTGTATGCATGCTTGTCAGGTTTTAGGTTTGCTCACGTGATGCTGTATTTTACTTATTTATTTGTACACGTGTTTTTAGTCGATCTTTTTTGACGTCTCGCATCGCGACCCCTAGGACCTAATTGGTGTTTAGCGTCCCCCGTTGATTCTATGATTGCGTGGAATTTGTTTTGGTGTGGTGTTGCGCTCGGGTATAGAGTGGTGGTTTAGTTACGTTTGGGTTTGATAGCAAGAAGATGGTTGTTTTTACCTAAGAAAATGCTATTAAAAGTTATTAAAGCAAACAGAGCTAAAGCTGTCGAGCGCGAATTTCCTGGAAGGGAACAAGTTTGGTTACATACGCACCAAATTTCAAACCCGGAAAAACAAAAGAAAACGACAGATTTTTCGAAAACGCCCATCAGTTTTTCGCAGAAAACACCCCGACAATCCTCGCGGGTGATTTTAACATCGTAGACGACCCCCTAATAGACAAGGACTCCCCGATGCTGATAAACGCAGGTAATAACGAACTGAAAATTTTGTGCAAAACATACGATCTAAAAAACTATTTTCGAAAACTCGAAGAGCAGGATAGACAGTTCTCGTGGCGAGATGGGGAAAAACCAATCGCGAATTGACAGATAAACAACGCCAAATATATAGATACGATCCGTTCTTAAACGCACTAAGGAAAAAATGGCCGTCTTGGGCCACGCTCAAAACCCACCTTTTTGAAAATCCAAGCGCCTGATGGATCGAGATTAAACGGAAGCTTACTTCTTTAACCCGCCAACATAACATAAAAATGAACGCTCAGTATAACGAAACTAGCCTCTCCCTGCTAATTAGGAATATGAAAAAGCGACCCTACTGCTGAGTACTAATGAAACGGCGTATCGCGAATATCTAGACGCAAAAAGAAAACAACGCCAGCACAATAAACAAACAAAAAACTGGCGAAGAATAAGAAAAGCGAGGCAGTGAAGCCTTTTTCGAGAAATATAAAAATAAACAAAAACAAACGTTCATCGAAGAACTATACGACGAAAATTTCTTACCATCCTCGGATCCGAAGGAAATGGCCGAGATCGCCCGGTCCTTCTATTCCCAACTATATGAGAGCGCAGGTACCAACAAAAGTACGCAAAGTATTTTTTTAAAGGAGATCTCGCGCAAACTAACACCGGAGAAAAGTAAGTCACTCGAAACACCCGTCTCATGGGAAGAGATAGAAACTGCAATAAGAACATTGAAAATTGGGAAATCGCCCGGGCCCGACGGCATAAATGCCAAACTGTATAAAGAATGCTGGCCTATAATAAAAAAACGAAATAAGTGAGGTATTGCAATACTGGTTTAAGAACAAAATGGTCCCAAAAGAAATAAAACGAGGCTTCGTCACAATAATTCACAAGAAGGGAGACGATGCGGACCTAAAAAATTATAGACCAATAACCTTGCTCAATTTAGACTATAAAATTTATAGCAAAGTCGTAACAAATCGTTTTAATGAAGTACTACCTGATTTAGTAGGAGACAATCAGTACGCATTGATTGTTAGAACGATAGCCGAAGGCACCACTTTGATAAGGGCCCTCTTCTACCAACACAGCTCAGAAAACGGGCAAGAAGCATTTTTTCTTTCCGTAGATTTCGAAAAGGCCTTTGACTCGGTAGAACAAAACTGGCTGAAAGAAACTCAACGCCATGCGTTTCCAAAAACAAGTACAAGAGGTAATCGAAAACCTGTACCACGACAGCGACGAAATAGTGGTCGTAAACGGATATCAATCCGCAGAAATCAATTTAAAAAGAGGAGTACGACAAGGAGACTCTTTAAGTTTTCTCCTTTTTTCAATCGCCATTGAACCCCTCATCGAAAAACTCCCAAACACGCCCGAAATAAGGGGAATCCGTTTAACCTGGAGGCGCGATACAAAGATATATGCGGATGACGTAACATTAACCTTCAGGGGTGTGCCCGCCGTTGATAAAGCACTCACCGTGGTAGCAAATTTCCAAGTCGCCTTAGGTCTTAAACTGAATAAACAGAAAAGTCAGGGCCTGATAGTAAATAGCGATGCGCCGGCCTTTCTTCTACCGGATATAAACTGGAACCGACAGACACTAAACCTCCTCGGAATCACCATCGGAAACGTGTACCTAAATCGTTTTTGGCAAAAAATTAGAAAAGAAGTGGAAAATAAGATAAAAGAAATAGAAAAAACGTACGACACCCTTGACGCAAAAGAAATTCTAGTGAAATCAAAACTACAATACGCAATAAGCAATCATGCGGCACAGACATTCCCTCCGCCCGAGAATGAAATGAAAGAAATTAATGAACGAGTAAAATGCTACGTAACAGAAAAGAACAAGTCGATAGATATAAAGGGTTTGGTGACACTTAATCACGCGACGCTTAATCACCGACACATAATCACTAGGACATTTAATCACGCGACACATAATCACTAGGACATTTAATCACGCGACACCTAATCACTAGGACATTTAATCACACATTTACAGTATCGGCTACCGTACACACTAGGTAACAATGTCATGCATGGGTAATGTAAGCAACTGCACGAAGACAACTAAAATCTCGCTTGACAGATAACGGTCAACTGTGTCAACTGTCAACACGATGACTGTCATCGTGTTGGTGATATTTCTGGCTAAATATCAAAGAGTTTCTAGCTGGTGGAAGTCAACTTTAAACCAATGTTTTCTGAATTTGACGGTTTAATTTAAATTATCATTAGAATTGTCGCGATACCCATCTATGCGTATATGTGGTGTACTTCGCTTTTGCAAAACTTTGTTTTAAGAAAGGTAATAGGTAAAAAGTTTTTTCTTCACGTCAGAACCGTTTTGATGGTACTTTGATCAAGAGCTTCGGTGACAATAGAATAATGTTACATATTACATAGGTTATACGTAGCAATGCAAAATGACATGTTATTTCCTGATTGGCTAATGTGTTTCTATAAAAACTAAGGTTTGGTTAAAATCTCCCCTTCTTGTCTCTACACATAATATCAGTTTTACCTTCTGGACTGTTCATTACTGAATTGGAGTTATAGTTTTGTTTAAATGTGAAAAGATGATAAAAATGTTTCTAATGTGATACAACTTACTTCGGACAATATAACAATTTGACTTTATGAAGCTGGTGTTGTTTTAAAGAAACATTATAGAGAAAGCCGGCGCAACGGAGTCAAAGACAATTGTCGGGGAGTTCTAAAAGAAAGACTAATAGCCTTTGGCTTTAGGCCAACCTTAAAAGCAACCCACATCGTCATCCCCACAGAGAGATGCACATAAGCTTGAATTACTGAATTTTCCTCACGCTTTTCCGACATCCAAGTGATTATGTGTCGCGTGATTAAATGTCGCGTGAATAAGTATCCAAGTCGCGTGATTAAATGTCCTAGTGATTATGTGTCGCGTGATTAAATGTCCTAGTGATTATGTGTCGGTGATTAAGCGTCGCGTGATTAAGTGTCGCGTGATTAACTGTCGGTACACCATATAAAGATACTTCAGCAACCAAAACTTGAGGGAGGCCTAAATCTCCCCAATTTTCAAATCTACGCAGACCTCATGTAATTAAGATCTATCAAAAAGTACTGCCGAACGAGAACCAAGAACGAGCCCCTGACTGCCCATCATGGCTACGTAGAATACCAAATCGGACATACAATTGCAGATACCCTAGAAGTAGCTAAATTAAATAACCTACCCCACGCCGAATCGCGACCTCCATACTATGATATAAAGCAATCCATATAATAAAGAAATATAAACTAGGAAACAAGGACCTGATTGAAAACAGAGTTAGGAAAACGTACGACCGATTTATAGACAAAATGAAACCCAAATCCGCTAATCGAAACACAAAGAAATGGGAAAGGGTCCACCTCAAACTACTCCCAAGCGGTGTACCGACACTTAATCACTTGGACGCGACAGCACTTGGACATTAATTTAGCGGACATTACTATGACTAATAAAAACGGAACGATTCAGTGGCGTGGCAAACTCTACCAGAAAAGTCGGTGCCAAGCTCGTATAACAACTGAAGGAGACCAAAACATAACTGACGCTGATGCTGAACATAACCACAGCGGCAACAAAGAGTTGGTTTTGGCAAGACATCAGTCAAATGAAGGTGAATATGGGTGAACTGTCAGCCAGTGCAAGCAACGCTATCGGGTCTGTAAGCAGAGACTTGGAACCAGGTGTACTCATGGCGCTGCCAAAAAAGCAATCTTTGAAGCGTACCTTGCAGAGAAAACGTCACGAACTGCAGACTGCACACTGTACGGCCGCTCTACAGTCTCCGATGGATACTAATTTCACAATACCAGAAACATTCCAGCACATGATTTTGCACGACTCTGGACCTGGAAACAATCGTCTGATTCCTCTTGGTAGCAGGCATCTGCTAGACGGTTTGCCAGAAGCGAAATTGTGGCTAGCTGATGGAACGTTCAAGGTTGTTCTTTGTTCTTTCAACTGTACACAGTACATTTTGAACTTGTTCCCGGTTTTATTCCTGCAGCAGTGTATTGCCTCGTTGAAAATAAAACGCGAGCAACGTACGATCGCATCCTTGATGCAATTAAAACAATGATCCCCACTGCTGCAGTAATGCACCGGAATGCGTTTTGTTCAATTTTAAGACTGCCGCAGTAAGTGCTTTCCGCACAGCATTTCCTACTGCAAATGTTAGGAGTTGTTATTTTCACCTTACGCAAAGCGTCCTGCGCAAAGTTAATGAAATTGGCAAGAAATGTGACTACGAGTCTGATGACGAATAAAGAACAGCTTTTCGGTGTTTACCAGCCTTAGCCAGGGTCCCTTCCTCTGACGTAGTTGAGTCATTTCTGATCTTAACTGATAGCATGCCCAATCACGAGAAGATGCCTGAGCTGCTTTCGTATTTCGAACACACATGTATCAGAGGCAGACGACGCCCGGGACGTGGTGAAAATTACGGGTCAGCCATCTTTCCAATCGAAAGTTGGTTCATTACGAAGCCGGGGCAGGTTGCATTGCAAGAACCACAAATGCAGTCGAAGGTTGGCATTTTGGTCTCCAAGCTCTTTTTCAATGCCACCACCCGACATCGTGGACTTTCATACAGGGAATTGAAAAAGACATTCAAATGCAACGTGCAACGTTTCTGCAAGGAATTGCTGGTACTCAACCTTCTATTCCAATGCGGTACAAGGCACTGAGACTGCGCGTGCAAAACACAGTTGACCGTTATCTGTCAAGCGAGATTTTAGTTTATCTTTGTGCAGTTGCTCACAATTCCCATGCATGACATTGTTACCTAGTGTGTACGGTAGCCTTATCTGCGCAAGCAATGTTTAATCATTTTAACAATTTCCAAGTGATTATGTGTCGCGTGATTAAATGTCCAAGTGATTAAGTGTCAACAAACCCTCCCAAGCCACCTGCGCACATTTAACTATAGATTTACCTAGAACCTATTGCCATTCTTCATTCGACGTAGGAAATTATGAGCCAGCTTCGAAATCCAGCTGCCCTTTCTGTGTCGTTGGCCCAGACCGAGCCAACCGCATCTTTTTTAAATGCCCACGTACAATCGACCAATGGTATCGAGCAAAAGCTTTTGCGGAAAATATTCTTAACATAAAAATAGGGAATGAGCATAGGGAAGATGTATGCGCCCTCAGATATAAAGCAAACATAGGGGAAGATGCCGATAAAATCTTTGTTGTCATAATGACAACATTAAACCACCAGACTTGCTGCATGTGCAAATGTAAATAAGGCCTTGAACCATTTCTAACTGCAACATAAAGCATTATTGGATTACTTGAAAAATCCTCCATGGGGCTTTCTGAAATTTTGCATGTTGATTTAGTATGCTTTGAAGTAGTTTGGACTACCACTCCATAAAATGCCATCAAAAAACTATGATTCAAACTTTTTTTTACAGAGCCGCAAAATAAACACTAGAATTTTCGGTCTAAAAAATTAATTTTAGCTACTTTCTTGCTAATTTTTAGCCTTATTCTGTACGCGACCTGAAACATTGAAGCACGCCAACTGTTAGGTTAATTCTCCGGCTAGAAAACAACACCAACCATACTGCTTCCTGATTGGTCTAAATAGGTTTTTTAAAGCCCTACATAAGTGTACAACAAATTCATAAAGATTTTAGGTGTTTGACGCCTCCTTAAGCGTGTTACATGCTACAGTATTTGTATATATATTTGTCATAGAATCTGTGTAGTTTATTGTCGATAGATTATAGTTTGATTTTTGGCCGGCGTATTTCTAAATTGCTTCAGACGGTGACTTACTGCACCTGCAAATGTGAACAAGGCTTTGAACCATTTCTACTTGCAACATAAAGCATTATTCGTTGTCTTTAAAGACGGTCAAAATGCGAGAATATCTGAAGAGATTAGAGAACATCGAAACCATGAAAATTCTACTCATGGAAAGTTTTTGTAAATTTGCCTTCGTTAACTTGTCTGCTGCGTCTTCGTTACTGACCCGGTATCAGAAAACGCTCGGGCTGCATCGATCTCAAACCGAGTAGAACAATCACAATCTAGAACGGTTCCCACTCCGACGGACCGCTTTTCGGAGCTATGCTGAAAATAGGAGGGTACACTAAGTGGAATTTCACTGTCCACCATACCATCAATATGCCGCGGCTGGCTGAAGGATAGGTAAAGCAGCATTGGTTCCTTTCCTATATTTATGTTTTTAAGTTATTCGGTCTATAAAAACGTTACTGTAACAACTGATCTTCCATAAACTGCACGATTTGATCTGAATGCAACTTAATTTAGTAAACTAATTGCTAAGTATACTTGATTTTATGTTCCGAGTTTAGTTCCGAAGAATTGTCCATTCTGCTTCCGTCTGTCAGTACGCACACTAAGTTCGCTTTTTTAAATGTTACTTGAATAAAAGATCTTCGATAAACTGCACGATCTGAACTGTTATGATGCCGCCAAACAGGGTAAAACTAACATCCATATGATTTTGTTGGACGTCTTACCAAGGCTATAATTATGATTTCGATTAGAATCTGCCAAGACTCAAGGGAATTGGAGTGGCTTGACAGTAGCAAGCAAGTCGATTTTTGCCAACAAATTTAACAAACAAAACGGGAATCAACTGCCAACAATTGAGACTTTGAAATCTAGGTCCAATCACGTACTCGGCAAATCAAAGTCAAGAACCAGGATGGCTTTGAGCTCCGAGCTGATCGCCGACCAGACCAACCCTAAATAAACTGCCTCCAAGGTAAGGTTCTGGACCAGGCTTTAGTAACCAGCTATCGTCGATCAAGCGAAACAAAAGGAAACCGTAATCAAGTGCCAACACCAGAAGGCTTGGCAGACTAACTGTGGCCATATAATAACAAACCGGATTCGACTACTTCCACTGCAGGGTTTGGCACTTAACTATAGCCGGTTAGGCTAAAACGAAAAGGAGACTGGGTCAACTGCCTATGCGGCAGGTTTTGAAACCTGTAGCCTATTACTACGCTAAACCAAAAATGGGAAACCAAGATCTACGTCTTCCAAAAAAGCGAATCCGGAATGCCAATCCTGTCGACCGGCAGCTTTCAGTGGAGAAAACTTGGAAAACAATGTAACATTAGGTGCTTGTGACAAATTTCCGAAAATGCTGACAAAACCAAACGGCCAAAAACAGGACGGTTTTATAACCGTGCTTGTCGCAGCCGTCAAACTCAGAAATAGCATACCAGTGATACAGAATCACGAAAGCGAATAAATTTACCTCCATCAATTAAAGGGTCGCGCACGCGACGCTCTGATTTGCCCACAAACGCAAATTTGTTAGGCAGGGGAGCCATCTCACGGCTAGAATTTTACACCATGCTTAATATCTATATTTCTTATCAAGCCAGCCGATAATACAAAATAATATAATAATATAACAATACAAAATTTTGTGAAACATTTCAGTAGGTTGAGCAATTAACATATAGCTAACGTTTTCAATGACAAAACGATGACTTTTCGACTCTTTTGTGATTCGTCGTGATGTGACAACTGGAGATTTATGATCCGTGTTTTTAGAACCACAATTTACTTCATATTGCATACTTAATGATACTGTTATATTTAGATTTATTAAACGTAAAATCATATCGTTTGAAATAAGGATAAGCAAAGTAACGCAACCTCATAGCTCAAAGAAGTTCGTTTGTCACAATGCAAACCGTGTAGTCTACAACGAAGAAAATATAATTTCCCAGAGCATAAACAAATCGCAAGGAATAATTAAAAGATATCGAGGCCAGTTAACAAAGGGAATATTCATTACAAGGTTCTTTGCTATTTCTTAACTAGTGAAATCAATAAAAACAATTGCATGGTTGTTCGTACGGTACTACGACACCTTATCGAAAGACACTTTATCGAACGACACCTGATCGAAACGACAGCTGATCGAAAGACACTTTATCGAACGACAGTTAATCGAGCCGACAGTTGATCGAACGACACTTTATCGAAACGACAGCTGATCGAACGACACTTTATCGAACCGACAGTTAATCAAAACGACAGTTGATCGAACGACACTTTATCGAACCGACAGTTCAAGCAAGATTTTTGCGTGTTTCTCAAACATTGAAACAATGAGCCATTGTGATGTGCGGTCTTTGTAATGGTGTGCATTAATGAATTGTGATGTATATATCATAAAGTTGACGATTTATATTTTATATCTATATTTTATATTTGTATCATAAAGTGTTCGATTGCGCATGGCGGCCGGCCCGCCCACATATTAATAAGATATCACAAGAATACGCACGAGAATTACTAAGTACGAGATTGTCTGTACAGTAGACTAGACTAGTCATTATAGATACAAAGAGTAAGGAATTGAAGGCAAAATTTAATAGCAAGGGGCATGTCGCTGTCTGACTTTTACACAAAGTAGCTTCTTGAAAGTGGTCTTTATCCCAGCTTGACCGACAGCGCAAAATAAATGGCTTCGATGCTTGGTAGCACGTACACATGTGAACAAATGTTTTCAACAATGAAATTCACGAAAAGCAAGCTAAGATCACGCATTTCCGACGCCTATTTAGAAAATGTTCTGGCTCTTGCTTCATATGACTTGCCACCAGATGTTGAAAAACTTTCACAAAGCAAGCAGCATCAAGTGTCACTTTAATGCTGTGTTGTTGAAGTGTGAACACAAATATTTTGCTCTTTTTGTGATTGGTACGATTGAGATTGCAGCAATGTGGTGTAATATACTGAAGTGAGTGTGAATTATAGTATTAATGAGGCATCAGGTAATTAATGAGGCATCAAGTTGTCAATGAGGCAAGTTGCAAAATAAAGGTCAAACTTTGCAAATTTTAAGGTCAAAGTTAAAAATTTTTGGGTCAAAAAACTGGTTGCCCTATTTATGAGTTATATGACTATTATAATTACATTATTTGATCATATTGTGTATACTTACATTTCCACACTATTTGATTTTAGACATCTTAAGAATTCTTGTAATTTTTTCCACGTTAATAACGATTGTATACATATCGAAATGGAATTCATTTTAAGTGATAAAGGCAAACGAAAGTTGGCCTTGGACGGTTTCTTGTACGTTCGTGACAAAACAACAAATGGCGTAACTTACTGGAGATGTGAGGACTACCTCAAATGCAAAAGCCGTCTATCCACAGCCGAGGACGACAGCCTCAAGAGAGCACCATCTGAACACAGTCATCCACCAAACCCTGCACGTGTTATAGTTGCAAGAGCACAAGCCAGCATGCGAGATCGAGCAATCAATTCAGATGAACGTACCTCAAACATTATTCAGAGGGAAACGCAGGATATATCCTTAGCCACCGCTGGTGCTCTCCCTAAAGCAACATCATTAAAGCGGATGATACAGCGAAAGCGCGTATGTCCAGAAGGAATCGGCTTGATGGATGAACTCCGCGTGACACCGAGGGGAGAAGCCTTCGTTATCGAGGAAGACGATGAGAACGAATTCTATATGTTTGCGTCTCAAAAGAATCTGGATATACTGAACAAATGCGCTAATTGGTTTTGTGACGGTACATTCGATGTTGCCCCACTTGGATACCAGCTGTACACGATACACGCGCTGGTCGATGAAAATCGCACGGTGCCACTCGTATACACCGTTACCGAGAACAAATCTGAAGCTGTGTACAATCGCATCTTTTGTTTATTGGAACAACAGCGACCAGGAATAGCCCCAGAAACCGTAACAATAAACTTTGAAATGGCAGCATATAATGCTTTTTCTTCCAGCTTCCCTCGGGCAGAAATTCTCGGCTGCCTTTTCCATTTTGGCCAATGTAGCTTCCGGAAAATTCAGGCTCTCTCTCTGCAGCGGTCAATGAAGATGCAGAGCACGCCCTTCGCATAAAATGCTTCCAGGCACTGGCATTCGTTCCGCCTGAAGACGTTGTACAACGGTTCGAGGACTTCCTGGCCACGTTTAGTGACGACGATGAGCAGCACTTGTCTGAATACATTGACTATTTCGAAACTACTTGGATTGGACGACGATTCGATTCAAGATGACCTTCCACGAACGAATAATAGCATTGAAGGATGGCACAATGCGTTCAGCAAGCGTGTCTCAATATCCCATCCGACGCTTCGCAGACTCGTCAAAAAAATTAACCGGGAACAAGGTTCCAACGAAATGTTAATTGAGCAATCGGAAGAAGCGCTACGACGCTGTCAACCAACGGCTGAAGAGCATAGTCGAAAATTATGACTCAACGAATATTGACATAAAAAGTTATCTTCGAGCAATTGCACACAACTTGTAATTAAATGAATGCGATTGAAATGTGCACTTCGTCAGTTGTCGTGCTTTTAACAGTGCATATCGTCAGTTGTTTCGATAAATTGTGGTTCTTTTAATAAATTGTCGTTCTTTTAACAGTGCATATCGTCAGTTGTTTCGATAAATTGTGGATCTTTTAACCCTATCCTAACCAGGCTCGCGAGTTTACTAAAAAAGCTAGGTGTGGCCAACCCCGCACACACATTTGCAATCGTTAATTACTAGAAACCTATGCGTCGTAGACTGATGAGATTATTACAGGTTAGTAGAAACATCATCTGGCTTCCTGTATACATCATAATTGTAAAACTAAAGAAAGTGAATTTAGTGTAAATTAGGTATTTCTAAAAGTGACACATTTCTATAAATTCTTCTTGTTACGCCGCGCCCCCGCTGTGAGAAGAGAACGAAAAAGAATAGTTAGTCAAGTTATTGGTGCGTAAATGAGTAATACGTTTCAATGCGGAGAGAGAGCAAAATTATATAAATATCACAATATCTCAAAAATTACAAAATCCAACTTTATCAAACAAACATGGACAGATAGCTGAACATCACAATGACCCATTGTTTCAATGTTTGAGAAACACGCAAAAATCTTGCTTGAACTGTCGGTTCGATAAAGTGTCGTTCGATCAACTGTCGTTTTGATTAACTGTCGGTTCGATAAAGTGTCGTTTGATCAACTTTCGGTTCGATAAAGTGTCGTTCGATCAACTGTCGTTTCGGTCAGGTGTCGTTTCGATCAGGTGTCGTTCGATTAAGTGTCTTTCGATAAAGTGTCGTTCGATTAAGTGTCGTTCGATAAAGTGTCTTTCGATAAGGTGTCGGGTCACGAGATGGCATAGTGCAAAGAACAGGGAAAATTGTTCAATTTACATGCCATTCAAAAGAAACAGCACTAAAAGTGTCCGAAAAACTGAAAAGGGTCGAAGGGGTATCGAACGTAATGGCACACAGATATGAGCATGTAAAACTCACAGTTGGCTGGGTTCCTATCGACTTCCCACAAAGAGCTCTAGACGAAGCCTTCAAAAGCATGGGCTACGTAAACCCAGCAATTCATGGTGCAGATTCAATATTCAGAAAACCAGACGGCCGAAGGATTTTTACCTTCCAAATTGATTCTCCGAATACCGCCGCCGTTACGAACAAATAAAAGGCTTTCTAGCCTTGCTTTATTAGACGATCGGAACATTTTTGGTGTAACTTATAGAATGTGTCGATTAATTAATTCTTTTTCTTACATTTTGTGTTATCTCAGAGTAATTTTTGTAAGAGATTTTTCCATCAAACAACGGCAACGTATTGACCGGTCGGTCATTGGGTAAGTAAGTAAGTTCATTGGGTGTCATTGCTTGACCCCAACGCCCCGGAGTTTTTTCCCGCTCTGCGCGAAAATATTTTACGGCGACCGGAAGTTTCGAACGGTCCAGGAATGTTGCTGAAGTGGACATATTGGGACGTCGCCTTACTTGTCCTGCATTACGTCACAGATACCCAGGTAAGTTCATTGGGCTTCATTCGAACTGGTCTCTGCATGGTTTATGATCTGCCCCGGCTTGTATTTATGAAAGTTAATTCTAACGATGCCGATCCAATCAACATTAGCTTATTTAAAGGAAATTTTATGCAATTTTTACATTTCCAGACTTGGGAGAACGCAGCGGAAAAGTCAAAAACTAGACGCCCCTGCGCACTTTTGAAAGCGACCGGGAGATGTCGGTATCGGTCGACGTGTACTTTTGCCCATGACAAAATAGAAAAACGGGCTGATATTTCCAAGGTTTATAGATACAAGACGAAGATATCTGAACGGTAAGTGAATGTTTCTGTTAAAAATTACCACAGCGGTGTTCGTTTGTGTTTGCAACTAGAGCACATCACAACAATTTCAATGATTCCATGGGGATTGAAGTTTTGGACCGTACTTGAGTAAACGTGTGCTCAGATGTTTTCTGTATTATCTAGTGTTTACCTCACGGTGTATACAGGAATTACAGGGCGGGCACTTTAGGATCCTTTCGGAAATCATCAACGTTTTCGCTCTGATGTACATTTCTTGTCAAACTTTGCAGACAGAATTAACATTTAAACAGGGTTTTGTGTCATATTTAAGTCTTTGACTCAAAAACTGAAACGTCAAAAAAGCAGAACGATCTCTTCCGTCATTCAACTGGCTTTAAAATTTCCAGCACTGATCACACTTAATCAATTGCAGGGAGAATGGTCGGCATTGCCATACTCAGAACAGGCTCTAGAAGCCATTGCTGATATTGGTAACAAGAGTTTTGGCAAAAAATGAAGTTGGTTTAGGAAACCAAAATCTATGACAATTCTTTTGTCATTGTCACACTCTCTTTTCTCAAGTCTAAAGCGATATCACGTCAAGGAGAATTCTGCTGTTTATTGAAACCAACGCAGGACATGACTAAAGATTTCATGGAAAAAACTCCCAACATCAAAAGCTACATCCATTTCGGTTGCACAGTTGCTCCATATATATGCTGCTAAGTGGACTTGAAATGCTTTGCAACTTGCAACCATGAAGGTGTAAAAGTTTGTGATCCAGTGTTAATTGTTTTATATGATATCTAGCAACAGTGGTAACCGGATTCATAACATAAGCGTTTTTCTTTTACATGCTGGGTGACCTTCGTCGAAAAAATAATTGAATGCAACTGATTCCACAATCAACGCAGGGAAATATTAAACATGAAAGAAACTGGCTACCACAGCTAATTCGGGGATAAAAAAAAAAGTTGCCTTCGAATTTAAAGTTCAAACTTTCTTGTTAAATTCAACAGTAAAGTAAAATCCATCTTCTTGCCTTAATCCAACTCTGCTAAAAGCAACTTTGTGCCAACTCATTCTCCTAACCAAACCAGGCCAGATGCCCTGCATACGGTGAAATAGTCACTTCCAAAAAATTGAATGCGACTGGTTTCCACAAGCAAAACAGGAAATTACAGAAATATGTGAAACTGTTTTCAGAACCAAAACCTTTTGCCACTGTATCATTGAAATTAATAGCTAGTTTTGAAATTTCCTTGTTAACAGTGACCTAACTAAATTTTAATCTTACATTAACCTAATTTCAAATTTTGCATCTAATTCCCGTGACTGCTTATCTTTCACATGCTGGGTGACCTATTTCAACACGTGGAATTAAAATTTGAGCCTATCAGGCTTCCACAAACACTGCAGGGACAAAATGTATGTAAATGGCTTCACAGCAAATGAAGAAAATATGCGACTGTATTGGTGTAGCAGGATTGGCCGCAACGGAAGATCTTTAATTAAATCAACCCAGACAAAACCACAGAAAAAAAAACAGTATCAGGATCATTCTCCAATGAAGATTCGTTTGGCTTTTGCTATTGGATGTACCATTTCAAAACAAGGTTGAAAATGGAAAAGTTTGTCCACCAAGCTTTCTGCCAATAACGATTCGCGAGTTGAATGGGTGAATAAACTAATGCTTTAAAACTATGCTTTCTAAAAAGGATTCCAACTCCTGCAGCCAACTCAACATTCATATACCGGTAAGGCAGCCAAAAATAAAGAAGAGATGGCAAACAATCTACAATCTGCATTTCAGGGATGGCTGGTGCTCAACAGAGCTGTGTACTTCTCACTTGCTTTTCCACCGTAGTTTCTGTCTGGCTGTCAAAACAGTAATGAATCAACGCCCAACTATGTGAAAAAGAAAAGCGCATACTAACGTCATAATTAACGCTGCTGTGATAGAGGTGCTTTAAAGGCGAACTGTCCACGACGCATAAATATACAAATAAATAAATACCAAGGAAAACTCAATGAATATTGGTCAGGTGTGGATGCCCTCTTGATACTAGAATTTTCACTCTATCTCAGTAATTAAAGCAGCAGTAGTGTTATACTAAACGCAGCCATTAACCTTTTGTGTTTTCAATAAAAACCAACTGAGCCACACAAGCAATCGATATACATAAAAATATTGTAATGAAATGATTGTTTATCGTTCCTTATCCTGTAAGGACGATCACTTCAATTACAAAGTTTGTCTGTAGAATTGTAGTCCTCGATAATATATGAGTCTCAGGTCGTTGTTTCGCTTTTCTTAATCTTAGAATTAATTGTTCACCATGACAACTGTATAAATTGTTTATATTGTTTCTTGTTTAAACGATTATATTAAGTAGAACATTGTGACAGCTACATAATAAAGTCGACCACTTTCTAGGGTTAACTTCGTAGACTGTTAAGTGACGACTGATAATTCGTAATGCACGCACAGTAAGAGGGAAGCAATCGATTACGTCACAAAGTGTTATGCTTCGCTGATTCGATAGACGAGAATTCTATGTCGTACACAATTTTATATTACATTAATTGATATATTTATCACAATAAATTTCACTTTATATGTCCATGTTTATATGTTCATTAAATATATGTTTTATAGCAATATTTAAATATAATTAATACAATTTGGTAAGATCGTGTACTAGCTTTTTCAACGCAATTTGGTTAAATATTGGCTTTTGCAAACCTTGATTGGAAGCGAAATCATCGTTATCATAATAATCAGATTAAAAGCAATATGTAGGCTACGTCAATGCCGATGCAAACATTTTTCAAAGTCCCCGTTGGACTTATATTAGAAGTCAAACGGCTACAGGCACAACAGCAAGGGAGGAAACTGAAATGCGCAAACTGAAATGCTCCAAAGCGTGTACAAACAATCACGGTTTTGAAAAGAGCATAAGTCTAGCTGAGGGTTTGGTATCATTCAACACTTACTGGGGATTTTGTTTTAGTGAAAGTTATCAATAATGGTCGCAAAGGTATTGTTATTAATTTTTGAAACCTACCTTTTTGTAAATTTCCCTAATTTTTTTAATCATATTGTTACACTTGTTTTTGCCCTGTATCTGTTACGTTTCTCCCTGGCGGCCGATTGCGCGTTTCCGTGGTTAATTAAGCACATGTGTCTTTTTATCGACGTGTGTCCGACAAGTAGTTGGACTGACAGTTTTGTATTGGATCTCCTGAAATGAGCTGTGTGAACGAAGACTTGACCTAACCGCTTTTAAATAAAACATGTGCCTGTAATTCTAAGAGTGAGAACAACAAAACGTAACAATATCATTTAAACTCTTGAGAGTACTAAACACGAGACGCTACCATTTCTAATTGCAATAAAAAAAAACATCCAACGCAGCAGCATTGGGGGCCTGGCTGGGTCAGCCATCAGAGATAGATTTAAACATATCATGTTTGAAAATTATACTTAGGTTTTAACTTTAATACAGAGTCACGTAGACCAAATAAACATGAAATGCTTGTTTATATCCAAAATTAAAACGTGTTACATGCTACAGTATTTAGTATAGAAATTGTTTAGTTTATTAGTCGACTGTGCAACGCAATGCTGCATGTGCAAATGTAAACAAAGGCTTGAACAACTGCAATATAAATCATTTCTTTCTTTCAATATTTGCTTTGAACTTTCCCTTGTACTTGCAGATACAAAGTTAATGTTGGAAAGACGCCTAAAAGCTGTATCCACTACCAAATCGTCTCCGACCCTTTCTACGATAAAGAAGCGCAGATTCAAACGCTCTGGGTCCTTATGGAAGACGGTCACAACGCGACAATATCTGAAGAGGTTGGAGAAAGACATCGAAACGATGAAATTACAGCTCGAACTTCACTGCAGACGGAAAGTTTTTGAAACTTTTTACGACCAATTGAAATGTCCGTTTATGTCAATTTGTCATGTGTCCAGTTTCATTTCGGTTCGTTTAATTTTTATTAAATTATTACTCAACAAAATAATATATCGTTGTTGGTGTAGATTGTCAGGATGTGAAGATTGGAAGCCAAATGGCTACAGAAACATTTGACGACGCCTCCAAACAAGGTTGTCGTTGAAAGTAAAACTGTCTGTTTCTACAAGAACGTAAACTGACTCGGTATTACAAAGCGCTGGGGCTGCATTGATCTCAAACGGAGCTTAAATAAAAACAGAAAGTAAATCAATCACAAGTGCAATGCTGAAAACAGGAGTATCCATCCTGGAATTAGGCGTTGGAAATGTAGAACGTACTGTTAGTGTGTCTGGCTATCGCAAGCAATACCGACCACCAAAGCTTGCAGCGATTTAAATCATTCCGTCGCAC
Source organism: Clavelina lepadiformis (assembly GCF_947623445.1). Classification (NCBI taxonomy): domain Eukaryota; kingdom Metazoa; phylum Chordata; class Ascidiacea; order Aplousobranchia; family Clavelinidae; genus Clavelina; species Clavelina lepadiformis. The sequence continues at coordinate 3,586,035 of NC_135246.1, forward strand.
CCTTTACTGAAATCGAGGTGTCGCTCGCAGTATGTTGTTTCTACACACTACATCAGCACTTCGATATCGTTTCATGGCCCTTTGAAGAATTTAATCGACCGCCCTTCCGAAGGGCATCCGGCAAGTTTCGGCGCCCCCTTGTGTATTCATGAAACTAAATATGATTGTCGAAACGAAAGTGGAGAAAAACAAGGCGGAAATTAGTTGACAGTGAGCAAGTTGCTTAAAACGAATTAACAGCCAACGAAGTTAGCCAAAAAATGGGAATCAACTGCCAACAATAGACACTTCGAAAACTAGGTTCAATTGCGTACTCGGCGAATCAAAGTCAAGAACCAGGCTGGCTTTGGGCTCCGAGCTGATCGCCGACGAGACGAACCGGAAATAAACTGCCTTCAAGATAAGGTTCTGGACCAGGTTTAGTAACCAGCTATCGTCGATCAAGCAAAACAAAAGGAAACCGTAATCAAGTGCCAACACCGGAAGACTTGGCAAACTAACTGTTGCCAACTAATAACAAACCGGATTCGACTACTTCCACTGCAGGGTTTGGCACTTAACTATAGCCGGGTAGGCTAAAACGGAGACTGGGTCAACTACCTATGCGGCAAGGTTTGAAAACTGTAGCCGACTAGGTTAAACCAAAAAAAGGAAAGCAAGATCTACGTCTTCCAGGAAGGCAACTGGAACGCCAATCCTGCCGACCGGCAGCCAATAGTGGAGAAAACTTGGAAAACAATTTAAAATAGGCGCTTGTGACAAATGTATGGAAATGCTAACAAAACCGAACGACCAATAACAGGACGGTTTTACAGCCATGCTTGTCGCAGCCGTCAACCTCAGAAATAGCATACCTATGATACTGAATCACGAAAGCGAACAAATTTACCTCCATCAATTAACTCGTCGCGCACGCGACGCTCTTAAAGGTGATTTGCCCACAAACGTAAATTTGTTAGGTAGGGGAGCCATCTCGCGGCTAGAATTTTACACCATGTTTAATATCCATATTTCTTATGAAGCCAGCCGAAATAAATCTACCGGTTAAGCTCGTATTGATATTTTGAAAAATTAAGAAACTGAAAAGAGAAAACAATCTCAAGCTATTGCTTTCACTGCATGATTGTTAATAGAAAATGTGGTGTCAAAACACAATATTTAAAGCAGGGATATAAAGAACATGATGGGAAACTACCTCCTCGTTTGTTTCTTTTTGATGAAAAAAGAAAGTTTTATTTCGTCCTCGTCACGCATGGTTTCGTACACTTACTCGCCCACACCTTCACACCATAGATTAATTTAAGGAACCAGACCATTTAAATTTAAACCAGACCAGATAATTTAAAACCAGACGGCCGAAGGATTTTTACCTTCCAAATTGATTCTCCGAATACCACCGCCGTTACGAACAAATAAAAGCGTTGGCTTTCTTGCTTTATTAGACGATCGGAAGATTTTTGGTGTAACGTATGGAATGTGTCGATTAATTAATTATTTTTCCTACATTTTGTATTATCTCAGTAATTTTTGTAAAGGGATTTATTTTTCCACCAAACAACGGCAACGTATTAACCGGTCGGTCATTGTGTAAGTAAGTAAGTTCATTACGGTCCGGGAATGTTGCTGAAGTGGACATATTGGGACGTCGCCTTACTTGTCCTGCAATACGGGCGAACACAGTGAAATGTCCAAAACTAGACGCCCCTGCGCACTTTTGCAATCGACCGAGAAATGTCGGTATCGGTCGACATGTACTTTAGCGCATAACGAAATAGATAAACGACCTGATATTTCCAAGGTTTATAGATACAAGACAAAGATATGTGAACAATAAGTGAATTTTTCTGTTAAGAATTAAGACAACGGTATTCGTTTATGATTGCAACTTAGTTTAGTAAACTAATAATTGTTACGTTTACTTCATTTTAGGTGGTTCCGAGGTATTGCCCATTCTGTGTCATCTTGCCAGTACCCACACGGATCGAGCGAGCTTCGGTCGAATTATGATCTACCGCCGTTTCATAAGTAGAATTATTTCTTTTTTAAAGTTATTCCGTTTTTTTTTAATGCTACTCTAATAAAAGATCTTCCGTGAACTGCACGATCTGATCCGTTGTGATGCCGTCAAACAGGGTAAAACTAACATCTCTATGATTATGTTTGACGTTTTACCAAAGCATTTAAATAGCCGGCTAAAATATGCTTTTGATTAAAATTTTCCAAGACTCAAGGGAGTTGGAAGAAGCCAACAGTTTCTGTACGATTCGCCATATGTTCAGTGGAACAGAAAAACGCATCGGGGATCGTGCATTGCCGTCGGATGGTTGGCTAGCATCAGAAAACACCATATTCAGTTTTTTCGGGAAGTGATGGTTTATGTGTATAGATTACTTTTTCGACTTCATGAAACAATACTTTCCACAAACAGGTTGCTACTGGCACTGGGGGCCTGGCTGGGTCAGCCATCAGGGATACAAAGTTGGTGTTGGAAAGACGCTTAAAACCGGCATTCACAATCAAATTCCTTTCCAGATGAAGGAGCGCAGATTCAAACGCTCTGAAAGACAGTCACAATGCGTGAATATGCGAAGAAATTGGAAAACATCGAAACAATGAAATCTCGGCTCGAATTTCTACCCACAAGGAAAGTTTACATTCTCTAAGTTACGACCAAATAAAAGTCTCCATGCTCACTTGTCTTCCTTGTTTTGTAACGTTAACAACTTTAATTGGCTTTTGAAAGTGTAGGAAAACTCGCAGAAAAATGTAATACTAATTATCGCAATCACGAAAGCAAACAGGGTTTATGAAGGTTTTTATAGTAGCGCTTCGTTGCAAGTGCAAATTTTTTTATCATCGTGCACTTGTAACTGGACGTAAAGCTTGGTCGGTGCGAAACTTTCACGGAATATCGGGTAAACAGTTGGCCGCCTTCATTTCGAAACTGTAAGACTAAATGTCTGTTACAACAACGGTCTTCAGATCTACTGAGAAAGTTTAGTTTTGGAGTTAATACACTTTATAATTGTTATTTCGTTGACATTGAACGTACTCAGGTCTAACATGACATACAACCGGGAGGAAAACAGTTCCCCAGCAGTTGTCTAGCTGAGGATTTAGTATCATTCAACACATGTACACGAACGACCCAGGCTGTCTTTGAGCTCCGAGCTGATCGCCGACCAAACAAACTCGAAATAAACCGGCTCCAAGGTAAGGTTCTGGACCAGGCTTTAGCAACCAGCTATCGTCGATCAAGCAAAACCGTAATCAAGTGCCAACACCGGAAGGCTTGGCAGACTAACTGTGGCCAACTAAAAAGAAACCGGATTCGACTGCTTCCACTGCAGGGTTTGGCACTTAGACTTGGTCAATTGCCTACACGGCAGAGTTTGAAACTTGTAACCGACTAGGCTAAACCACAAAATGGAAACCAAGATCTTTGTCCGACCGGCAGCCAACATTGGAGAAAAGTTGGAAAACAATGTAAAATTAGCCGCTTGTGACAAATGTACGGAAATGCTGACAAAACCAAACGATCAAAAACAGGACATTTTTAGTTTTACAACCATACTTGTGACGTTTTACAAAATTGCCTCGCTAACTTGTCTGCTGCGTCTGCGTTACAGACTCGGTAACAGTAAACGCTCGGGCTGCATCGATCTCAAACGGAGTGGAACAGTCACAATCTAGAACGGTTTCCACTCCGGCGGGCCGCTTTTTCGTAGCAATGCTGAAAATAGGAGAGTCCAATTGTTCATTCCTTGAAAATATTACCAAATCTTTGTTTGTTCACTCTCCACCATGCCATCAATATGCCGCCGCTGGCTGAAGGATAGGTGAAGCAGCATTCGTTCCTTTCCTATACTTATTTATATTTTAAGTTATTCAGTCGTTTCAAAATGTTACTGTAACAAATGATCCTCAAAACTGCGCGGTTTGAACTGATTGCAACTTAGTTTAGTAAACTAATTTTTACGTTTACTTGATTTTAGGTGGTTCCGAGGAATTGCCCATTCTGCTTCCCTGTGCCAGTTCATGGCACACGGTGTAGGCAAGCTTCGGTCGAACTACGACCTACCTCCTTTTAGTTATTTATATGTTCAAGTTTTCGTTTTTTTAAAGTTTGCTCTAATAAAAGATCTTCCATGAACTGCACGATCTGATCTGTTATGATGCCATCAAACCGGGTAAAATTAACATCTCTGTGAGTATGTTGGACGTCTTACCAAGGCATTTAAATAGCAGGTCATAATTATGATTTCGACTAACATTTGCCAAAACTCGGAGGGGGGGGGGTTGGAGCGACTTGCCAGTAGCAAGCAAGTCGACTTTAGCCAACAAAGTTAGCAAAAAAATAAAAAATCGACTGCCTACAATCAAGACTTCGAAATCTAGGTTCAATGGCGGACTCGGCTAATCACAGTCAAGAATCAGGCTGGCTTTGAGCTTAGAGCTGGTCGCCGACCGGGCGAACCAGAAATATACTGCCTCCAAGGTAAGGTTCTGAACCAGACTGTTGCCAACTAATAACAAACCGATTCGATCGGATAGACCAGGCTTTAGTAACCAGCTATGGTCGATCAAGCGAAACAAGAAGAAACCGTAATCAATTGCCAACACGGCAGGCTTGGCAGAATAACTGTTGCCAACTAATAACAAACCGGATTCGACTGCTTCCACTGCAGAATTTAGCTCTTAACTTCGGCCGGTAAGGCTAAAACGAAAAGGAGACTGGGTCAATTGCCTACAAGGCGGGTTTGAAACTTGTAGCCGGTTAGGCTAAACCAAAAAAAAGGGAAACAAAGATTTGCTACCTCTACGTCTTCCGAAAAGGCTACAGGAACGCCAATCCTACCGACCGGTAGCCAATAGTGGAGAAAAGTTGGAAAACAATGTGAAATTCGCCCTTCTGTCAAGCGACGGCTGGTGCTTGTGATAATTGCACGGAAAGGCTGACAAAACCAAACGACCAAAAAGAGGACGGTTTTACAACCATGCTTGTCGCAGCTGTCAAACTCAGAAATAGCCTACCAATGATACTGAATCACGAAAGCGAACAAATCTACCTCCATCAATTAATGCGTCGCGCACGCGACGCTCTTAAAGGTGATTTGCCCACGAGCATAAATTTGTTAGACAGAAGCAGGGGAGCCATCTCGCGGCTAGATCTTTACACCATGTTTAATTATTGATATTAAACTTTAATATCCATTTTTCTTATGAAGCCACCCCAAAGTAATCTATCGGTTAAGCTCGTATTGATATTTTGAGAAGATAAGAAACTGAAAAGAGAAAACAGTCCCAAGCTATTGCGTTCATTGCATGATTGTTAATAGAAAATGAGGTGTAAACACACGGTACTACGACACCTTATCGAAAGACACTTTATCGAAAGACACTTTATCGAACGACACCTGATCGAAACGACAGCTGATCGAAAGACACTTTATCGAACGACACTTTATCGAGCCGACAGTTGATCGAACGACACTTTATCGAAACGACAGCTGATCGAACGACACTTTATCGAACCGACAGTTAATCAAAACGACAGTTGATCGAACGACACTTTATCGAACCGACAGTTCAAGCAAGATTTTTGCGTGTTTCTCAAACATTGAAACAATGAGCCATTGTGATGTGCGGTCTTTGTAATGGTGTGCATTAATGAATTGTGATGTATATATCATAAAGTTGACGATTTATATTTTATATCTATATTTTATATTTGTATCATAAAGCGTTCGATTTCGCATGGCGGCCGGCCCGCCCACATATTAATAAGATATCACAAGAATACGCACGAGAATTGCTAAGTACGAGATTGTCTGTACAGTAGACTAGACTAGTCATTATAGATACAAAGAGTAAGGAATTGAAGGCAAAATTTTATAGGAAGGGGCATGTCGCTGCCTGACTTTTACACAAAGTAGCTTCTTGAAAGTAGTCTTTGTCCCAGCTTGACCGACAGCGCAAAATAAATGGCTTCGATGCTTGGTAGCACGTACACATGTGAACAAATATTTTCAACAATGAAATTCACGAAAAGCAAGCTAAGATCACGCATTTCCGACGCCTATTTAGAAAATGTTCTGGTTCTTGCTTCATATGACTTGTCACCAGATGTTGAAAAACTTTCACAAAGCAAGCAGCATCAAGTGTCACTTTAATGCTGTGTTGTTGAAGTGTGAATACAGATATTTTGCGCTTCTTGTGATTGGTACGATTGAGATTGCAGAGTCAATGTACTGAAGTGAGTGTGAATTATTGTATTAATGAGGCATCAGGTAAGTAAATAAAGTGACTAACCGCTAGAAGAGAAAAAGTGTTACCGTAGTCTGTGATATAAATTCATAATCAACGGGAAATATTTCATTTATTTATATGTTATTATTTATTTATGAGTAGGGCAACCAAAAGTCATTATGGTCAAATTTTTTACCTGCTCAGAATGCTATGAAACAAGCACAAAACAAATTTCAGCTTTGTACGACGTGTGGTATAGAAGTTATTAGGTCAGATAAAGTCAAAATGTTACGTTAGGTCAAAATACAGCATATAATGCTCTTTCTTCCAGCTTCCCTCGGGCAGAAATTCTCGGCTACCTTTTCCATTTTGGCCAATGTAGCTTCCGGAAAATTCAGGCTCTCTCTCTGCAGCGGTGGTTCAATGAAGATGCAGAGCACGCCCTTCGCATAAAATGCTTCCAGGCAATGGCATTCGTTCCGCCTGACGACGTTGTACAACGGTTCGAGGACTTCCTGGCCACGTTCAGTGACGACGATGAGCAGCACTTGTCTGAATACATTGACTATTTTGAAACTACTTGGATTGGACGATTGTGTCGCAGGAATCGTCGTCAACCTCTATTTCCTATCCGGTGTTGGAATGTTTTCCACCGGGTTCAAGATGACCTTCCAAGAACGAATAATAGCATTGAAGGATGGCACAATGCGTTCAGCAAGCGTGTCTCATTATCCCATCCGACGCTTCGAAGACTCGTCAAAAAAATTAAGCGGGAACAAGGTTCCAACGAAATGTTAATTGAGCAATTGAGTGCTGGAATCGATGGCCCACCTCGAAAGAAGCGCTACGACGCTGTCAACCAACGGCTGAAGAGCATAGTTGAAAATTATGACTCAACAAATATGGACATAAAAAGTTATCTTCGAGCAATTGCACACAACTTGTAATTAAATGAATGCGATTGAAATGTGCACTTCGTCAGTTGTCGTGCTTTTAACAGTGCATATCGTCAGTTGTTTCGATAAATTGTGGTTCTTTTAATAAATTGTCGTTCTTTTAACAGTGCATATCGTCAGTTGTTTCGATAAATTGTGGATCTTTTAACCCTATCCTAACCAGGCTCGCGAGTTTACTAAAAAAGCTAGGTGTGGCCAACCCCGCACACACATTTGCAATCGTTAATTACTAGAAACCTATGCGTCGTAGACTGATGAGATTATTACAGGTTAGTAGAAACATCATCTGGCTTCCTGTATACATCATAATTGTAAAACTAAAGAAAGTGAATTTAGTGTAAATTAGGTATTTCTAAAAGTGACACATTTCTATAAATTCTTCTTGTTACGCCGCGCCCCCGCTTTGAGAAGAGAACGAAAAAGAATAGTTAGTCAAGTTATTGGTGCGTAAATGAGTAATACGTTTCAATGCGGAGAGAGAGCAAAATTATATAAATATCACAATATCTCAAAAATTACAAAATCCAACTTTATCAAACAAACATGGACAGATAGCTGAACATCACAATGACCCATTGTTTCAATGTTTGAGAAACACGCAAAAATCTTGCTTGAACTGTCGGTTCGATAAAGTGTCGTTCGATCAACTGTCGTTTTGATTAACTGTCGGTTCGATAAAGTGTCGTTTGATCAACTTTCGGTTCGATAAAGTGTCGTTCGATCAACTGTCGTTTCGGTCAGGTGTCGTTTCGATCAGGTGTCGTTCGATTAAGTGTCTTTCGATAAAGTGTCGTTCGATTAAGTGTCGTTCGATAAAGTGTCTTTCGATAAGGTGTCGCGTCACGTAAACACACAATATTTAAAGCAAGGATATAAATAACATGATGAGAAACTACCTCCTCCTCGTTTGTTTGTTTTATTATGAGAAGAGAAAGTTTTATTTCGCCCGCGTCACGCATGGTTTCGTACACTTACTCGCCCAAACCTTCACACCATTACACCATAGATTACTTTAAAGTAATCTAAGTTTACACCTTCGCCAGTAGTGGCGATTGGCGAAAAAGTTTTACATATTCACATGGTTCGTTCATCTTTTTGTTTCCATGAAGTCCATTGCGAAGAATTGAAGTTGCTTTTTTTGTTGTTTTCAGATTTTGACGATGCAAGCGTGTGTTGCCTGTCAGTTGCTAACATGTCCTCTGCATCAGTATTTATTTAGTGAAAGTCGTTGTCGACCAAGAAGATTGTAGAATCAAGCCTGCAACATCTTCTGCTTTGCAAGCTCATGATCTCTTTCAGCTTATAACTTATAGCTTTAAAAGATTTAAAAACTCTCTCTTACACCAGGAAATTTGAAAACATATTGAGTTTTAACATATTGAAGTGTTTCATTTTGTACTTTGGTGTATAGAATTTGTTAATTTGATAAAATTTTAACATTTTATGGTGTAAACACGATAAACCGTGACACGTTTCATATTGATTTATGCCTATTCTACAATTTTTTCTTGGATTTAACGTATTACACAGAATACATATATTATGAAATGTATCATACCAAACAGTGTTTAGGAAATATATGTTTATTTTCAATGAGTTTTAACATATTGAAGTGTTTCATTTTGTACTTTGGTGTATAGAATTTGTTAATTTTGATAAAATTTTAACATTTTATGGTGTAAACACGATAAACCGTGACACGTTTCATATTGATTTATGCCTATTCTACAATTTTTTCTTGGATTTAACGTATTACACAGAATACAAAGATTATGAAATGTATCATACCAAACAGTGTTTAGGAAATATATGTTTATTTTCAATGAGTTGTAAAATTTTGAAGTATTTCATTTTTTAATTTGTTGTATATAATTTGTTAATTTGATAAAATTTTAACATTTTACGGTGTAAATACGATAAACCGTGAAACTTTTCATATTCATTTAGGATTCGATTTGATAAAATTTTAACACTAAAGATTATAAAATGTATCATACCAAATAGTATTTAGGAAAAATATGTTTATTTTAATGATTTTTGTTAAAACGTAACTTATAAGTTTAGTTGACTTAGGAAAAATGAGTTGAAATCATTTCTTTCGGTTTGAATGCATTCTTTTCTAAAGAAAATCGAGGATGTATGAATATGATCAGTGAAATAAATTTAAATGACTTGAATAATTCAGCCAAAGCAAGAAAATTTTATAGTTTATCTATACCTAACGAAACGCAGTCTTAGTTTTATTCCATATGCTTTAAGACTTCTTCGCATTACCTAATTACACGTGTTCAGTATAGATTTATATCTCAAACTCTATCATTTTATCATATAGTTTAAACCTGTTCAATTATATCCCGACACCAGCTTTTTCTGGAAACGTGATAGTATTATTTCCGGTTCATTTCGCATTGCGACGTACTCGAATGACCCCGCTGTATCACAACCGTATAATCATTTACTTTTTGACTCGTCACTCAAACAAAATATGTATCCGGATGCTAGTGACTTCCTGTCACCAGCTCAAAACGTGACACAGATTTTATACCCAACTGTTGTCAACAAGCTGTTTTGCCATAACCAAAACAAATTAGTATAGATTACGCGGGTAGTTCTGACTTGTAAATATAATGTTCACATTCTCTAGACGAATCCAATTGGTTCACATGGTATTATGCTTCTGAAACTATGACGTAACTAACTTTTTCATTAGATATCCACCAAACCAAAGATATTCACCCTTTAGAAATAACAAGTTTCACTATTTCTTGTACGCATAAAGTATTATGCTTTTTGAAACTATGACGTAACTAACTTTTTTCATTACATATTCACAAAACCAAAAGATGTTTCACCCTTTAGAAATAACAAGTTTCACTATGATATCACTTTTCTTTTCTACCACACACTATGACATAACTGATTCTTTCATTACTTGTATATCCAATATACACAAAACCGATATTTCACTTTAGAAATAATAAGTTTCACTATTTTACTTTTCTTGTATGCATGGTGTAATACGCGGTATCGTGATGAATTGTGTGGAGAGCGAAAATAAAATGCTAACCAATATATAAGGCTGTAAAGTTTAACATAATTAATTACTTCGCAAACGAGCAACTGACGAGAATGGCAGCAAAAACACAAAAACATTTTACGTGCATGAAATAAAAAATGACTTGATAACAATGAATAATGGTTAGCACAACCAAAAATCCCAAGCTACCATTATATGTTGACTGTCGTGTTATATTGCTTGGTTTTCACATATACTCCCATAGTGGAAAGTAATAAAAATTGCTCGAGCTATCTTCATTTGAATTTTGTACGTACAGATTACTTGCGTTGAATACTGTAGTTTGTTGCATGATTGTTAAATACTTTTTGGCGCTACTTTGTTTTTTTTATTTGCTTGCGATATTTTTAGTTTGTCATGCAGGTATTTATTTGTTTTTGCATGGTGTTCCTATATGTTGGGTTGGGTGTAGCTGTGATAGTTGTTTAGACTATACCTCTTATGTTTCTGTCATATATATCTCATTTTAGAATTAGAAGCTGGAGGATTTGACCCTTACTGAAATGTTTTTTTAAAGATTTACATTTCTTATGCGGATCACTATTATATAACTATTACTCTATCACAGTTAGTTAAGTGTGTATTGCCATATATGGAAGTCGTTGCATGAATTAACCGTGGCCAATTTTCTTCATTAAAGCTACTACATTTATCTTAAATTTGGACTAAAGTTTTATGCTTCCAAGGAGGTTGTCTAAGGCTTATTTTTGTGGTCTTGAAATTTATTCATTCGTTTATACACAATGGAAGTTTTGTTTGGGGACAACAACATTTCTTTATTGAATTAAAGACAAATCAGCTTTTTGGCATTTTTATAACTCTCTTGACTGAACTGAAGATAGATTGTACGGTAGCAAGATTTCAGACCAACTTTTGCTGTCTACCAGCAAAGCACGTTGCTGTAGATTTAAGGCTTATTTTTGTGGCAACAGGAAAATCCCAAGAATCCTGCCAGGGGCCACCTCCGCACTGTATTTTGTTTTTGAAGAGTCGCTATCTCAACAATTTAATATATATTTTGTGCTTAGATCATTATCATGATGAATATTTTTCGTTTGTGATGGTTTTAATATGAATGCCGAAGCAATGTTAATATAAAGGCTGCCAATATTTCACCGAAAAAAATCAAACGTTCGAAGCTATTTTTCACAGTTCCTTGTCAACCCAACTTAAATCTACCTTATAATTTAAATCCAACTAAACCCTAAACAGCTAAAATCAACTTTTTCCATACCAATTCTTCTAACCTAACCACCTGTCTTTAACTATGGGCTGTGTGACCTATTTTTTGTGAAATAGTCACTCAGAAATATAAAATGGTAATATCTTTGTAAAGCGACTTGGTTGATCCGAACTCTGGTAAAAATATGTCTAAGATAAATGTTTATCTAAGAATTCGGCCGGTGTTTCATAAACCTGATGAAGAACCAGAGGATTCCTGCATTCGGAGCGCAGATAACAGCACCATTGAGGTGAGTGTAAATCTAGTCCTATCACATTTCTTTCAAGAAATCAATCGATAATTTTGTGCAAAGCATCATAGTTTGCGCTCTGCCTGTTATAGAAAACACATATGCTCTGGTTTTAAGGAGTGTAACGTAAAAGCAAACCCTTTATGTTGGTATTTTTAATCTTCTGTGAAGCATCCAGTGCGTAGTAACTTTAAAGAAACCACTGTCTATCTTGTACAGATGATTAATTTAAGAAACACCCAAGAAACAGTGAGTTACAAATTTCAACAAGTTTTCGGAGAAAATTCAAGCCAAGAGGAAGTATTTGGCACAGCCTTGCAACCATTGCTTTCACATTTTACAGATGATGTACAAAATGTTTCAGTGTTTGCTTATGGGCCTACTGGCTCAGGTAAATAGTATTTCTGTGTAGACTAAATAGATTTTGTATACACCTAACCTTAAATGTAACTAAGCTGGGTTGCACACTGTGCAAAGGCCAGTGCGACAAGAGCCTTGGGTCATTACTTCGTTTTTAGGACGTTACTTGCAAAAATTTGAAATTGGCTTTCAAATTAAGTCATAATCCGTGGGTTGAGGGTGGTTGTTTTAAACAAGAGAAATAATATGCAAAAAATTGAACATATGTAGTCGTAAAATGTAACATATATATGTATATATTGTAAAATTTGATGTTAAGCTTGGGCAGCGGGATAGTGGATGTTGAGAAGTTTTAAATTAGGAAGCAATAGAGAATGTTCGTGCAAAACTTAGTGCGCTGCGAAGGCTGTATCTGTAAAAAATAAGAAACCTAACAACTGACAAAACTTTTTCAGGAAAGACTTTTTTAGTGACGAGACACCTGGTTTTATTCCGAGAACGCTTCGTCATTTGTTTGCCAGAACCAGGAAGAATTGCTCGTCATCGAATATAACAGCCACATTCTCAATGTCTTACATTGAAATCTACCAGGAAAATTTGAGTTTAATCGATTCTCTTTCAGTTTGTCCAGAATTTGTGCCATAGAGATAAGATAAAGTTTTATGAAGTCTTGTTAATCAAACCGCCACTTTTCACCACCGCAGGTCAACTAGATTAAAGTAAAAAAGTTCTACAGTAAACATTTTATCACATTTCCAGGTGCATGACTTGTTGGGTGATCGAAAAAAATTATTTTCACTTCGTCAAGATAACTGTGGAAATATTCTGATCCCAGGAATTACAGAAATCAAAGTGGAAAATTTCAACGATTTTGAGAAATATTTCGTACCAGCAAGTCATCAACGAAGCCAACCTACATGAATCTACCGGTTAAGCTCGTATTGATATTTTGAAAAATTAAGAAACTGAAAAGAGAAGACAATCTCAAGCTATTGCTTTCACTGCATGATTGTTAATACAAAAAGTGTTGTCAAAACACAATATTTAAAGCAGGCATAAAAAGAACATGATGAGAAACTACCTCCTCGTTTGTTTCTTTTTGATGAAAAGAGAAAGTTTTGTTTCGTCCTCGTCACGCATGGTTTCGTACACTTACTCGCCCACACCTTCACACCATAGATTAATTTAAGGTAATCCTTTAAAGTAATCTATGTTGACATCTTCGCCAGTAGTGGCGATTGGCGAAAAGTTTTACACATTATCGTGGTTCGTTCATCGTTGTCGTGACGTCTATGACTAAGAACTGAAGTTGCTGTTTTCGTTGTTTTGACGATTCAAGCGTGTGCAGCCTGTCAGTTACTAACATGACGTCAGAGACTTTTTAAGTAAATGGTGCTTATATCTTTAAAAGATTTTGAAACTCTCTCATACATCAGGAAAATAGAACACTGGATGCATTTGATGGCAAAAAATGACTTAATTAGTGACACGTTTTGTGAATAACATCGCGGTGGGCAATTGGGAAGAAATATGGTAGAAGTTGAGGGTATCGTAGATTATGTAGAACTTTAGTTACCCAAATAAACATAACACGACACCAGCGGTTAACATATCAACAAATGATATCAAAGAAAGATGAATTTTTTATGACAATTCTTTGTTAGGTAGAGCTTGAAATGTTTACAAAAAAGCAGCTAATTTTCCTTCATCTGGTATAACCAAGAAGGTCGAATACCTAGAATAGGGCTGCCATACTTCAGGATTTTCCTTGACATGTCAGGGAATTTAGTGTTTAAATCTAATGTATCAGAGAGAAATGCTAAAATGTGCGTACAAGTGTGTGAATTTTTAAAATTGAAATTTTATGTGTTTTTGAAGTCCAACAAAAGCTTACGGAAAAAATTCAGATCTTTGCAAAAGAACGATTGGTATGAGGGAGAGTAGAGTATTGTTTAGAAACTGCTATACGTTCATTATTTGTAATTACCTTGGATCGTATTTTTTAAAACTTCTGTGCTAATTTTCGTTTTTATAAACGTTGCTCTTTAGAAGAAAAGTTGCATTCGTGCAACTTTTCTTTGCTCTTTTTAATTTGTTTCGTGTTTATCCTTCTTTCACAAAAAAGCAATGGCGTAAATTTACTTTGGTAATATTCTAAAGTTGGTCAATGAACTGAGGTAAAATTGTCAGGGATTGCGCATTATCAAATATCATGACTAGAACCTAGAAGGTCCTATCTGCATATCACAAAACTACCTACCAACTACTTTATAAATTTAATCTACTTTTTCTGGCTTTTTTTGGCTTTGGGTCGGTTTCCGTTCGTTAAGCTTTTGTTTGTATTATATGCCGTTTATATTTGTTGCGCAAAATTGTTCTTAGTATTCCGTTCATTTCCACTAATAAAGTATGTTTTGGCTTTTGTTAAATAATATTTTATTAAAAATTAAACGAAATGAAGCTGGACACGATAAAACAAAAAATAACATATAAAATGCGCGAAACATGACACATTACTAAAATGGTATGAGGATAACATACATTAGATGAACGGACACTTTAATATTTGTTCATAGGTTGGAGAAGGCAATTTTTCAAAAACTTTCCGTCTGCAGTGAAGTTTGAGCCGTAATTTCATCGTTTCGATGTCTTTCTCCAACCTCTTCAAATATTGTCGCGTTGTGACCGTCTTCCATAAGGACCCAGAGCGTTTGAATCTGCGCTTCTTTATCGTGGTAAGGGTCGGAGACGATTTGTTAGTGGATACGGGTTTTAGGCGTCTTTCCAACATTAACTTTGTATCTGCAAATACAAACGAAAGTTCAAATCAAAAAATGAAAGAAAAAAAATGCTTTATATTGCGGTTCAAAGATTTGTTTACATTTGTATATACAGCATTGCGAACCACAAGATAACGTACAATACAGTAGTAACTGCGATTATTAAACATGAAACTACAATATATCGAATACTTTAAAACTAAACTGTAAACAGATTCTAGATACGTTTAACTTTGGATATAAACAAGTATCCCATGTTTAGCCTACTCACCTGTTTTCGTTGGCTCCGTATTAAAGTTCATTTCTCAGGAGTTGGGATAATTTTCAAATAAGATGTATAGAAATATTATGATTAACAAACTGACAACAGCTGCAATGAAAGCGACACATCAGGAAATCTCCAACAAAAACAATTCGCGGTCGAACGCACACGAATAAATTCATTGGTTGTGTCTGAAGATGTACAGCTATATAAAAATACCAAATCAGCTATACCCTAGGCTACTTTCTGGTTGATGTAGACAGGCTAGGCTACCTTTCCGTAAATCACCAAGTTCGTGTGTTTCCAAGAATATTGAACTTGTAACCTATATATAAATACAGGCCTAAACATATACATGCAGCAGATCTGAATACAAGTAACAACCAAAGTGACTTTAGTCTGACAATTTTCCCTGGAAAACGCGAAACTAATTCTGCTGGATTTCAGCGAAATTCTGTTATATACAGCCTGTATACCATACAACCAATGCTTTATAGCTGAAGTTTTCGCACCGACCAAGACTGGGATCCAGTTGGTAAACAAAAGGTGCGACTACTGACAAGTAGATAAAAACTTTTCGCACCTGCTGCTGAGGTCGTGTAAAATGCTAAGTACAAGACAATGGATAAATTTGCACTTGCCAGCACGAAGCGGTTTAAACACTGATTGAGTATTTGCGATAATTAAAAGGATTCCAACTCAACATTCATATACCGGTAAGGCAGCCAAAAATAAAGAAGAGATGGCAAACAATCTAAAATCTGCAGAAGATGTATAGAAATATTATGATTAACAAAATGACTACAGCTGCAATTAAAGCGACAGGTCAGGAAATCTCCTACAAAACATTTCGCGGTCGAACGCACACGAATACAGTCATTGGTTGTGTCTGAAGATGTACATAGCTATATAAAAATACCAAATCAGCTATACCCTAGGCTACTTTCTGGTTGATGTAGACAGGCTACCTTTCCGTAAATCACCAAGTTCACATGTTTCCAGGAATATTTAACTCGTAGCTTATATATATACAGTAGATCTAGTATGCAGTAGATACAGGCCTAAACATAAACAGCAGATCTGAATAGAGGTCACAACTAAAGTGACTTTAGTCTGACATATTTTTCTGTAAGACGCGATAGCTATTCTGCTGGTTTTCAGCGAAATCTCCTCTTATATACAGCCTATATACCCGACAACCAATGTTTTAAAGCTGAAGTTTTCGCACCGACCAAGACTGGGATCCAGTTGGTAAACAAAAGGTGCGATGACTGACAAGTAGATAAGAATTTTTCGCACCTGCTGCTGAGGTCGCGTAAAATGTTAAGTACAAGACAATGGATAAATTTGCACTTGCCAGCACGAAGCGGTTTAAACCTTGATTGAGTATTTGCGATAATTAGTGTTGAACCTATCCTACATGTTTTGACCAAACTAATGTTTTTGTTTTAGTTGTGTAAAACTATGAACTTTTTCGTTACGGTGGGGATTGAAACCGTCAAAATCTTTGATCGAAATAACAATCACCAGAAAAAAGCGCATATTACCTGCTATTACGCAGAAAGTTGTTTCATAATGAGCTTGCAAAAGATTTTAATTTAATGCAAACAAAAGGAGAATGACCCATAATTACCCAATCTTTTAGTTGTAGATTTGCAAAACTCCAAATAAATCATGTTTTCATTATTTCTATCACTTATCTTTGCCCCGTCGTGCGGAAACTGCGCTACGATCTTGCCAGTCGCTCCGACTCTTATAGGAGCAAGATCACACTTCGCAACATGCAGGAAGGTGAAGGGCTCTCCTCCGCATTCCAGTAACAACTTTGCAGAGCGCACCACGCGACAACGTCTCCAGCCGCAAAACCAGCCCCCCACCCGCCATCTCGCCCATCAACAAGCCAGAGGCAGATTCGACACCGTGTTCACCACCATCAATCCGAGTGTCGCCTCTGACCGCAGTCCAGCCCTTCCTCCGGCTGCAAAGGCTGACGCCGCAACAACTGGCGATGTATGGTGTACAACCAACTACACAGGAAAAATCGTCAAGTGGCAGTTACACCAGCGACTCACTCGGGCACACCCTGCCATTTCCGCCCGAGGTGACGTTCCTGTCGTCCAGCGGATCACCTTCTGAGGCGACTCCTCCACCTTCACCCGAGATGTCGGTCCGGTCTCCCAGCTAGTCCTCGTCAGGTGCGACCTTCCCATCGTCGCCGGAGATAACGTTTTTATCAACCAGCGAGTCCTCGTCTGCGGCGACTGCTTCAACGTCAACGGACTCAGACATGCTGAACCTGTCCAAGACTGTCGAGACACAGGTCTCCAACTACATTGAGGCACGGGAGCTGGCGATGCGGTCTGTCGAGCACGTCCCACAGGGAGGCGTTGGCTCTTCTTCATCTGATAATATTAGTAATGATAATTCCCCGATAATTTCTGAAATTAATAACTCTGCCCCGGTCGGCAGAACTCCCGGAATTGCGGTCGCGGTTGGGTCTAGCAATGATGAGTCCGTGCGATCCCCCCGCCGATTGTCTCGTGATAAATCGGTACCCCAGGAAACTGCGTCGGTTCGGCGAAACGTCCTCTTAAATCCCGTTAGTCAGTCGCCCGGAGCGAGTCCTTATTACTCGCTCCGTAAAATCGTAGATTTATACCATCAGGGACTGTCTGACCTCGAAAAGCTTTTTTCCGATTTAGAGCGTTGGGCGGCTGCACAGAGTGTCCGGAAAAATAGTCGAGCAAATGGTCGCCAACTTAACCGAGGTGCGATGGCTAGGTCACAAAGAAATCGAAGGCGGGGTCACCGTCGTCGTTCCGGTGACCATATTGGGACCAAGTCTAGTGCCCGGTTTAGAAAGGGTGCGGCCCTGCGCTCGGCATTCTGGAAAGACATGAAGGGCACCGTCCGCAAAATTACCGAAGGTTGCGTTAGTGAGCTCCGCTGCGAGATCGACCCGCAAGTAATTGAAGATAAATTTCGTTCGGATTTACGTTCGTTGGAGGAAAGTGTTCGCCCTGCGATGCCCGAGTGGATGCAGACCCAGACGTACCGGAGGAATGACGATGTGGTTGGCACGTCCACGCTGAATGATAAAGCACCGATCACTGCGCAAGAGGTAGAGGCGGTTCTCCGGTCTCTCAATGTAGGCTCGGCACCTGGCCCGGATGGGTTGACGTACGGTTTCTGGAAAGATCTCGACCCCAGGGGGAAGCTCCTTGCAGATCTATTTGAGGTCTGTAGGTCGTGCCGTACTGTCCCCGATTTGTGGCGCAGAAGCCGCGTCACTCTCATTCCTAAAAGCTCTGAGGGTGACAGGAACGATATGGGAAACTGGAGGCCGATCTCTATCTGCTGCACGTTATATAAGATTTATGCGTCCCTGATCGCCCGTCGAATTCAGCGTTGGGCCGCCGACGGCGAAGTCGTCTCTCCGGAACAGAAGGGCTTTGTACCCACAGAAGGCGTTTACGAGCATGTATTCATGCTGGACTCTGTCGTTGCTGATGCTCAGATGCGGCGTCGGCCTCTGGTCGTGTCGTACCTTGACATCCGCAACGCTTTTGGCAGTGTTCGTCATGAATGTATTGAGGATGTCCTGAAGCACTTTGACGCACCTGACTACCTGGTCCGGATACTGTCTGACATGTATGCAAGGGGGTCGTGTGCGGTGAGAACCTCACGCGGCTTTACCGAGCAGATACCCGTGGAGCGGAGGGTTCGCCAAGGCTGCCTCTGGCATCATCTTCGACCTGGTAATGGAGGTTCTCCTGAGGGGTGTCAAGACGTCGACGGACGGATACAGGATGCCTTCAGCCAATGGCCGGCTCATACAGGTCCTGGCATACGCGAACGATGTGTGTCTCGTCTCTCACGACAAGGCCCAGATGAGTCGTCAGCTTTTGATTGCGGAGAGGTTTGCGAAATGGTCCGGTATGGTCTTTAACCCTCGGAAGTGTGGCTCTGTGGCTTTTACAACGACGCCACTGGGCGGGAGACGCCGGGATAACGAACCGCTTCGCCTGCACGGCGAGGATGTTCGGGTTCTCGAGGTCAATGATCGATACAAGTGTGGCGGCCTGGGTGGCTTTTGTAAAATCATTACGTCATTCTTAGAAATGTGTTTTCCAGAACAATTGGAGTTTTTAAACTTTCTGTCCCGCCACATCATTCTTAGGAAAGAGTTTTCCAGCTAGTAATTGGAGTTCATAAACTTGCTTTTTCAGAACACTGCAAACTATCGTTGGTATATTTGAAAACTTGCTACGAATAACTTCGTGTGAAAACTCCTTTTTAGTACGTTACCAGGTTGCTTCCAAGAAACTGTTTCCAACTTTAACCGAATGTAATTTGCATTGCAAACGCACTGTTTTTCACGTCCACACGCCTTGAAATGTTCATGCCTTTTTTGTCGTATATTTCCGCCACATCGCAGCACGTTTTATAAGCTTGAACTTCTGTGCGAGACTCCCTCAGAGCCTCAGACACAAACGCTGACGCAGACGTGAAGTTATAGACCTATGTAATACCGTACTACTGTAGTCGTGGCGATTGCATCAGTAGACATCGTGTAAACAGTCGTATGACTTGTGTTCTTGGTTATTTGTAATATTGAGAAAGTGTACAGCACCTACAATAAAAGCCTTTTCTGGCAAACGGTATTTGTTTTAATATAATAAGAACGTTCGGCTGTCAAAAAGGTTAGAGAATTCTAACCGCACGCAACAATAGAGTCAGATACTAATGTAGTAGGTTAACTAAGTCAATAACGTAAGCTAAGACCGATAAAACTCTGTATCTGCATCTGTCGGCATCAACCTCTGCATTCTAAACATTCTATTCCCCAACCTCTACATTTCTGATGACCCCGACATTTCTAGTGACCACCGACGTTCTTGTGACCAAACCGACGCGTTCCAATCCTCACAGCCGTTCTTCACTGGTAAGTGGATTTTTCACTTTTTATACAACTAGCTGCAACCATAGCTTGTAATGCATGCTCATCAGCTTGTACCTTATTAACTTAGCTTAGGCTATTCTTATTGTGCTGCATTGTGCTGCAGTTCGGAATAAAAGTTTTCTTGTTGTAAAAATATTTTTTTGGTTCAATTGTGAACAATTTTTGCGGTGCGCCGCCTAAAACATTTTTTATCGGTTTTTGATAAATGTCAAAACCTGTGCCGACACAACGAAAAGCTACTTCGGTGCCTGGCAAAGTTAAGACACAATACAACATTAGCACACGATCAACCGACCGTTCCAACGAGTCAATTAATAATACAACTATGTCGAACGAAAACGGGGAGGAATCCGCAAATTCTCCCGATAATGGCACTCCTGGACCGTCGGGTCTGGGTGCTAATAACCAATTACGGACAAATGCGCAACCACGCGACAATACTTTGCGAAACGATTTGTTTTCACACGTTAAACTTCCTACCTTTTGGAAATTCAATCCCGAAGCGTGGATTTCTCACCTTGAACATAAATTTTCTCTCTATCAAATCACTTCTCAAACTAATCGTTACTTGTTAGCGGTAGAGGCAATTCCTGCGACAAACCTCGCGCTGCTTCGGTTACCTTCTGCGTCGACACAGAACTGCTACGACATATTGATCAATGAAATCTTGAGAAACTTTGATAAACGTGAGGACCATTTGGACTTTTTGTTGGCGGACCTGACGCTACACGATCAGTCCCCCAAACATTTAATGCGCGAATTAATGAGTGCAGTAGGTCAAGAGAATCTTACTCCGCCAGTTGTTAAACTAATTCGTGCTAAGTTTCTTAAAGCGTTACCACCAGACGTCACAATTGCGTTAGCCAGCGTGGAACATCACGATCTCCAGAACCTTGCAAGCAAAGCGCACGAAGTCTTGTTGCTTAAACAACCAAAAACTTCTTCGCACAACCTTTCTCTTGCTATCACTGATACGGATGACATTGATTACCCAATACAACCACAAATACAGCAAATTCAATTGTCTAAACCACCGCGCTATACACGATCTAACACTAACAATGAAACTAATAGTTCCGGACAAAGAAATACGAATTTCACAAATCACAATTCACCAAACCAACGCAATTCATTTAACTCAACATGGCAGCAACGATCACCACGCACAAACAATGGACAGTTTCACAAATCATACAGCAACAACGGTTTTAATCGAGATAATCGCCGACAAAACGGTTCTTCTTTTCCTAATAAACGCAAATATAATTTTTCACATTCATCCCCCACATTTCAGAAACCAGACTACCAACGTAGCAGTTACCCTTGCGCGTCTGATACTTCTAATGGCTTATGTTATTACCACGCCCGCTTCGGTAGGGATGCGCGCCGCTGTCACCCAACTTGTAGCATGTGGGAAAATCAATTCCGCCCAACAAAAAACATGTGGCGATCGACGCAACATTAACCCCGTCAGTCCCGTCGATCGCATCAACTATAAAAAGAGGCTGCCCCTTGCTAACTGTATATGATCACGCAAATAGTATTCACTTTTATGTAGATAGCGCGACAGCAACTTCTCTTTTGTCCGCTAGTTTAGCTGACGTATCAAACCGCAAACCGCAAACTCCACTTTTTGCTGCTAACAGCACGCCAATTACTACGTATGGCACTACGCAACTTAATGTTTCTCTTCACCCTCGTTTTTCTTATCCCTTTGAATTTGTGCTTGCGGACACACCTTTTTGCATATTGGGGTTGGATTTTCTCACTGAATACAACTTTGTCTTGGATCTTAAAGCCAAGCATCTGATAGATATACCAAACCAACAGCAATATACGTTAGAGCCTGTTGAAAGTGATCCTGTTCGCATATCCATTCTCAGCCAAATAGATCCTGTTGCAGACCTTTTACATCAATTTCCAGACTTGCAAAAACCCATGTCAGCTGTTAAACCGGTGAAGCATTCCATCGTTCACCACATTCATACCACAGGCCCGCCTGTGCGTGCGCGTCCACGTCGATATAGCCCAGAAACAATGCAGATCTTGAAAAAAGAAATTGACAGCTTGCTGGAGCGAGAAATTATCCGCTACAGTGATTCTCCTTATGGAAGTCCGGCTTTGCTCGTTCCTAAAGGCTCTTCTGGCAATAAATATCGTCTTGTCGTTGATTATAAATTAGTCAATAAACAAACAATCGACAGCTGTTATCTTCTTCCGTTCTTACATAGTTTTTCCGATGTTTTGTATGGTAAAACTGTCTTCTCTAAATGCGATCTCCAAGCCGCATTTCATCAAATAAACGTGGCTCCAGAAGATGTGCATAAAACGGCGTTTGTTTGCCCTCTTGGACAATTTGAATATACAAGACTTCCGTTTGGTTTGTCCGGCGCTCTACGGACGTTTTCCAGACTCATAGGAGAAGTGGTACGTCCCCTTCAGCACCTTGGAATCTTTGCTTACCTCGATGATATCATCATTGGAAGTAGTAACCTGTCAGAACATCTTGAACATCTTAAACTGCTTTTTCAACGTCTTGAGGAATTTGGCTTAACGCTGAATTTAGACAAAAGTGAATTCAACCGCAAGTCTCTTGACTACCTTGGCCATCACATAAATTCTGAAGGTATACGACCTACTCAAGAAAAAGTACAGGCCATTCTTGATTACCCACAGCCACAAACCTGCAAACAGCTGAAACGTTACTTGGGAATTTATTGCTATTATTTTCGTTTTCTGAAGCATTGTTCTACCACCTTACAACCACTTTACAAGCTCGTTCCGAACAGTCGCAGCAAACGCGCGGCCCCTTTAACATGGAATGTCGAAGCCGAACGCGCCTTCGCTAACAGCAAACAAGCTATTGCAAATGCTAGCACTTTAGCGTTTCCGAAACTCCATGCTCCAACTTATCTAACAGTTGACGCTTCATTGACCGGTATTGGAGCGACATTAGAGCAATTGCAAGGAAATCAACTTGTTTCTTTGGCCTTCTTTTCAAGACAGCTAAACGCTAGTCAACGTAAATACAGTTGCTTTGACCGAGAGCTGTTGGCCGCTTACAAGTCAATACGTCATTTCCGCTACTTCTTGACAGGCCGACAATTCACTTTGCGTACAGACCACCTCCCTTTGGTTTCAAGTCTCAGTAAGCTCTCTGAACATTACTCTCCGAGACAGTTCCGACAATTGTTGTTCGTTTCAGAATATACAACAACCATTGAGCACATCAAAGGCTCTGCCAATGTTGTGGCGGACCTCTTGTCAAGGTCTCAACCTTCGGCACCCAACATTAATACTCTCTCCGATCTTCCGCCTCCGTTAGAGTATGAGAAAATAGCACAAGCTCAAGCCAATGATCCTGCTATTCAAAGACTACGCACCGCAACAACATCACTCAAACTTCAAGACTGCAAGCTGCCCAATAATGACTTTACCATTCTTTGTGACGTGTCCACTGACACAGAGCGTGTTCTGGTTCCTTCCTCTTTCCAACGTCAAGTCTTTCTGCACTTACATAATTTATCGCATCCTGGAAAAAAAGCCACAATTAAACTCATCAAGGAAAGATTTATATGGATAGGGATGTGTAAACAAATCGCTACCTGGGTTCAACAATGCCCAAACTGCCAGGAAGGAAAAATTTTCCGTCACACAAAAATCGCACCGGGGACATTTAAAATTCCCTACGGACGATTTTCTGATGTTGCAATTGACTTGATTGGACCACTTCCAACCTCACACGGTTATAAATACATCCTTACATGTATTGACCGTTATACTCGTTTCTTTCAAGCCATACCACTTCCTGATGCCACCACGGAAACCGTTGCTGCTTACTTTGTTAATCATTGGTGTTCCTTGGTCGGTGTTCCAATCATCCTCACAAGTGATCGTGGACCTTGTTTCATAAGTTCCGCTTGGGCGGAAATTATGCGCTCGCTTGGTATTCAACATAAACTGACTACAGCTTACCACCCCACTTCCAATGGAATTACAGAACGTGCAAATGCAGAAATCAAGCGCGCCATCAAGTGTTCAGACGAACCTGAACGTTGGTTTCACAAATTGGGTTTTATTGTCTTGGCTCTGCGTAATCGCTATCTTCAGGATTTGAAATGTACACCTGCTGAATTAGCTTTTGGACACACCTTACGGCTCCCAGGTGGTTTCTTTTCTGATTCCAAACTTGCCTCTGCAGTTCCTACATCCAGCTACCTCGGTGCCTACCGAGACTTCATCAACGACCTTCAGTTTACTCCAACGACCGCTCATACAAAATTCATACAGTCCTACGTGCATCCGGATTTGAAACATTGTGACCGCGTTTATGTTAGATGCGATCATGTCAAACGTGCGTTAGAACGCCCTTATGTTGGTCCTTTTCCAGTATTGGAAAGATACGAAAAATATTTTGTTATTTCCCGTCATGGCAAACCGGATCGCGTCTCACTCGACCGTCTCAAACCTAGCTATACAATTGATATTGATGCTCCCTCACCATCATCCTCTTCGCATCAACAAAATTTTTCTTTGCAGACTCGACATCCTGCTCCTCAGTCAGTTTCCGCTACTTCAGCGAAACAGCAAACGACACCACCTACTGTCACTGCTCCTGATTCTATAAAACCGCCTGAAGTTGTAAAGACTTCTCGGACTGGTCGCAAAATCATTCCACCAAAACGTTTCTCTGACTAACAACACAACATGTTCGTTTGTCTGCTGCTTACGTGTTTCTTTTTGTTCACATCCGCCGCTCAGACGAATCTTCATCCGGACACACAGAAATTTCTGTTATGTCAGCGTTCGCATTCTCTTGGGTTATATACCTTTGATGACGACATACATTGTCAAACGCAGACACCCTTCTCCATACACAACTGCTCTGCTGCCGTGTTTGCTCCAGATCTGCATCTCCAGAAGATTCCTGCAACAGTTTGCACTTCACAGATTACTTCCTGGAGCACTACTTACTTCTTTTTTGGGAGTTATCAAAAATCGGCCAACACCTTTGACGCACACCCACCGTACAACCCAGAATGTTCGTCGTGGAATGAAACCAAAGTTTCATCACATGGCCCACTGATCCTGTCTAACCCTGCGGCGTACTCAACACGCAATGCAGTCCATTATAAGTATGTCTGGCCGACTTCAGCTTCTGGAACAGTAACAAACGACTTCTTGTTTCACACTACCATTTACTACGATTACGTCACGGACACAATGACGTCGTCTCTTGGATCTCTTGCATCGTGCTCAATCGAGCGTGGATACTGCTTAACGGGCAATCGTATGTTTATATGGTGAGTACCTTCGCATATCAACTGCCCACCAACCAAGCCTCTTGGGACTCACAAGATGCTCCTCCATTACAACTCTACGTCCTTATATAGAGTTTCCTTACCTGATCTCGGGATCTCGGTACATCACTGGAGGAAATGCTCCTCTCGTGCGAAAAAATGCTATGGCAAACATATTCACTGCGACAACAACAACTTGTCTTTCGCTACCAACAATGTACAGAGCTCGACAGACTCGCTCTTTTTCGTCCTAACCGGCTAAGGCGTGCCCCTTTTCGAACGCCATACTCTCAATTCGAGCGACTTTTTGCAACCTTCGACACGCAACAGGACGACCTTATTTCCGAAGTTCTCACTACCTTCAACGAAGAGAACAAGTTCCTACATTGCCAGCTCACGAAGCTAATTGGCACACTCTACAAAGCAATTGGGAAGATCTTCCCTACTGCGATACTCACTACTACTCTTGGACATCAAACCATGGGTTCCAGCCTTGGAGATTTTATGTCCAGAGCAGCATGTCACTCTATCAACGGTACCGTCTTACCGTCACTTGTGTACCGAAACGCATTCAGTCAACGTCCTCTCATCAAATATCGCGATCAAAACGGCCACAGTCAATACGGCCAACTCATTTCAGACAACATTGTCCTACCGGGAGTGCACCTGCTGGAATCGTATCGACCAGCAAGAAGTTTTGTCTTCCGAGTTCTGGGACACACTGTCCTTTATCACAACTATACTTTATCGCACGAACATGTGCAGGTGCATCAACTCAACTTACCTTTGTCGCCTATACACGTCAACTACAAGGCACCCGACTACGAGAAAATTCTCAACGAGCTACCTGACTCTGACTCGTTTACTGATCTTCAATCGCTGCTCAGCTCTGTGTCTGAAGCCAACCTTCTCAAGGAACAAATGCGACATGTCATGACAAGCCTTACTACTACTGATGAAACTATGATCAACGGATCCTACGTCGCAGACACATTCGCACACGCTGCGAAACAAACGTTACTCCTTGCTCTGTCGCAGATTACGAATCCATTTCTCTCAGCCCTTATATTCATCCTGCAACTCCTTGCCATGATGTGGGCCCTCTTCCATACCATCGGGTTTATCCGATCATCTCCGCACCATTTGCATTATGCCAGATCCCTTGTATCCCGTATTCGCGCTTGGCGCCACCAACAGCAGGCACCAGTTGCAAGTCCACAGCTACCACAACCGTTGCCCTTGCCTCGTCGTTCTCGTGATGAACCGTCTCCGTCTGGATCTTCTGATGACGCGCCGCCCGCTTCATCTTCTCGTGATGATTTCGCAAACACCCACACACTTTAAGTTTCACTATGTGTATCACCTTGCTTTTCAATACCGTTAATGTCTTGTGCATGTACAATTTTGCCGTTTTCCCTTGTCGCCGCGCTCAATTTTGTAACTGTTTTGCTTCGTTGCATGCTTAGTAGCTTATTCTTGTGCTTGTATCGTTTTCACTTTTCCCGCCTTATTGCATGCTCACTATTCCCGCGCATGAGTTTAGCTGTTTCAACACACCTCAATAGCCTGTCAGTTGCTAACATGACGTTAGAGACTTTTTAAGTAAATGGTGTTTATAGCTTTAACAGATTTAGAAACTCTCTCATACATCAGGAAAATAGAACACTGGATGCATTTGATGGCAAAAAATTATTTAATTTGTGACACGTTTTGTGAATAACATCGCGGTGGGCAATTGGGAAGAAATATGGTAGAAGTTGAGGGTACCGTGGATTACGTAGAACTCACGTTACGTAAATAAACATAACACGACACCAGCGGTTAACATAACATCAAACGATATCAAAGAAAGATGAATTGTTTATAACAATTCTTTGTTGGGTAGAGCTGATGCTAGAGCTAGATGTGTTTACAAAATAGCAACAGCTAATTTCCTTTCGTTTGGTGACACCAAGAAGGTGCATAAAACACAAAAAAACTGCACAAAACTACACCTACCAACTAGTTTAGAATTTTATTCTAACTTTGGGGCTTGGTCGGTTTCCGTTTGTTAAGCTTTGTTCACATTATATGCCGTTTATTGTTGTTGCGCAAAATTGTTCCACAAATCAAGTGTGTTGTCTTTTGTTTAATAATATTTTATTAAAAATTAAATGAAATGAAGCTGGACACGACAAAACAAAAAATAACATATAAAATGCATGAAACATGACGCATTACTAAAATGGGATGAGGATAAAATTAAATTAAATGAAAGGACACTTTAATATTTGTTCATAGGTTGGAGAAGGCAATTTTTCAAAAACTTTCCGTCTGCAGTGAAGTTTGAGCCGTAATTTCATAGTTTCGAAGTCTTTCTCCAACCTCTTCAGATATTGCCGCGTTGTGACCGTCTTCCATAAGGACCCGGAGCGTTTGAATCTGCGCTTCTTTATCGTGGTAAGGGTCGGAGACGATTTGGTAGTGGATACGGCTTTTAGGCGTCTTTACAACATTAACTTTGTATCTGCAAATACAAAGGACAGTTCAAAGCAAATAATGAAAGAAAAAAAAAGGTTTATTTTGCAATTCAAGGCTTTGTTTACATTTGTATATACAGCATTGCGAACCATGAGATAACGTACAATAGTAACTGCGATTGTTAAAAATAAAAAGTATATCGAATACTTTGAAACTAAAATCCAAACAGATTCTAGATACGTTTGATATTAGATATAAACAAGCATCCCATGTTTAGCCTACTCACCTATTTTCGTTGGCTCCGTATTAAAGTTCATTTCTCAGGATTTTGGATAATTTTCAAATAAGATGTATAGAAATATTATGATTAACAAAATGACAACAGCTGCAATTAAAGCGATATGTCGGTTGAAAAGAAAATATCAAACAACAACGTTCAGCAGCAGAATCAGCAATACCAAATCAGCTATACCTAGGTTGTTTTCTAGTTGATGTAGGCTAGATTTACTTAGGCTAGGCTACCTTTCCGTAAATCACGAAAGTTCACAAGTTTCCAGGAATATTGAACTCGTAGCCTATATATATACAGTAGATACAGGCCTAATCATATTCAGCAGATCTGAATACAGGTCACAACCAAAGTGACTTTAGTCTGACATGTTTTTCAGTAAGACGCGATACCTATTCTGCTGGTTTTCAGCGAAATTCTCTCTTATAAACAGCCTATATACCCGACAACCTATGTTTTATAGCTGAAGTTTTCGCACCGACCAACAATCGAGTCCAGTTGGTAGACAAAAGGTGCGATGACTGACAAGTAGATAAAAACTTTTCGCACCTGCTGCTGAGGTCGCGTAAAATGTTACAAGATAATGGATAAATTTGCACTTGCCAGCACGAGGCGGTTTAAACCCTGATTGAGTATTTGAGATAATTAGTGTTGAACCTATCCTGCATTTCCTTAGTCTTTGCAAAAAACACGTGTTGGGATTTCAAGAATTAAGTCGTGCCAGGCGAACGACCACATATAGCCTAAGTGTAATTGTTTTTAAATGTATATTTTTATGTCCAGTCGCTGATACATGTTTTGACCAAACTAAAGATTTTTAGTTAGAAATAAGTGAGTTAGAACTTTTTCGTTACGGTCGTAATTGAAAACGTCAAAATCTTTGATCGAAATAACAATCACTAAAAAAATAGCACAGTACCAACTATTACGCGAAAAGTTGTTTCATGATGAACTTGCAAAAGATTTCAATTCAATGCAAACATAAGGAAAATGACCTAAAATTATCCAATCGTTTATTTGTAGATAGAAACATGAGCCGCAATAGTTCATAGGAATGCGCTTACATGATTGTACACATTTTTCCCAGTTGGTTTTGCGCACAATTGTAGTACAATGCTCGCTTTTGTTTAAAATTATAGCTTTTTGGGATTACGATTTTTTGGATTACGATTTTTTTGGGATTATAGCTTTTATTATAGATTTTTGGGATTACGAAACTAGCTTTACTTTGATGCCTAGTTTATTGATCAAGCACTCAAGGGTCTTGAAGGTGACGCACAATTGAAATATTTTTCCGATAGCTTTTTTGTTAATTGACTACGGAAAGTTTTGAATCGCGTCTATGCAATGGCTCTCCATTAGGTTGTAAGATTTTTTATGTTGCAAGCAGAAAGACGTTTCATAACAAAGACTTCGTGGCAGGTCCAACACAAAGCATCAGTTCTGGTTAGAAATTGTCGGGGACCCAGATCCTTGCCTGGCTTAGTTTGCTGCGACCGCAAACTCTTCTCATCCGGGTTGGCAGAGTCAGATTACGATAAACCAAATGCGGTCTTCTTCTCATGAATAGGTGAGGATCCGGGCCCCGATGCCTCCACTACTTTTCTGGTGGGCTGATTTTTGAATGCAGTGTTGTATAATGATGAAATGTTCAAAGTTTTCAAGGTTTGCCTTATTTTAACTTTTAGTTTTCCAAGTAATGGAATTGCCTTGCGTATTTATTTGGTATGCACTGCTGGGAAAAGCGATTTACTGAAACTAATTGAAAACCGGATGCACAGGTCGCTGACAAAAGACTTTTTATTTTCTCACCACGAACCCAATTTTTTGTAGACTTCAGTCGTTTTTGCATTTTCATTGCAATAAATACAGAAGGTTTACTTACAATAAATATGACAATGCTTATCTCCTCAACGCAATTCAAAGTACGTCACTGCGTCATACATGGAGTGTGATATAAACTTGACATCTGTCACTCAAAATGTTGCAGTTTAAAACACAACCTGTAATGAAAATTCCTTTGTTAACTCGACTCGTTTTATCTTAATTACTTCTTGTGTTTTGTTTCTGCTTTGGGCATTTCTTAGTCGTAGACACGGTTTGTATTGTGACAAACGAACATCTTTTGTGCTGTGAGGTTGTGTTGCTTTTCTATTATTATTGCTTTAATATTGTTCTATTATTTCAGATGAATGATTTTACGTTAAATAAAGCTAAGCATAACCGCATCATTTAGTACAATTTATTAAACGTAATTTGTAGGCTGACAATAACATGTCTAAAACAAGTGCGCTGAAACCTGCCAAGCTAGAAGTTGACCTCAACTGCGAAACCGCCAGCAAATTATGGAAACATTGGAAAAAAACGTTTGATAACTTTCTAGCTGAGCTCGCACGAGAACAAGTTCTACAGCTTCTTCTATCAACAAACTGCAACTATTGACGAATTTTGTGTCCGCGGAGATATTTGAATTCATAGAAGAATGCAATACATACGACTCTGCTGTTGAAATCTTGCAGAATTTACTTGTCAAGAAACCGAGCGAAATCTTTGCTCGCCACTTATTGGCAGCTAGAAAGCAGCAACCAAGCGGGTCCCCAACGCAGTTTATACAAACGTTACAAATACTCAGCAAAAACTGCCAGTGCAAAGATGTTACTGCGGAACAATATCGCAAAGAACTCTGTAGAAATGCATTTATTAACTGTCTCTCATCTTCCTCGATCCGTCAAAGACTTCTAGAAAAGACGACCCTTTCTCTCGAATCAGCAGTAGACCATGCAAACGCTTCATACTAAATGGTACTGTTATATTTAGATTCATTAAACAAAATCCATATCTTCTCAAATAAGGATAAGCAAAGTAATGCAAACCGTGTTGTCTACAACGAAGAAAAAACACAAGGAATAATTAAAATAGATCGAGGCCAGTTAACAAAGGGAATAATTCTTACAAGTTTTTTTGCATTTTCTTAACTAGTGAAATCAATACAAAAACAATTGAATGGGTGTTCGTACAACCAAATCCAATAAAATTCACACACTCCTAAGTCCCAGTAAGTGTTTTGTGAACGTTAGAACAACTCGTAACATGCAAATACTTCTTATTTAAGTTGGGCCTAACAAGCGGTCAATCGTCGCACCTTTAGTTTACCAACTGGACATAAAGGTTATTGGTTGGTGCGATAACTTTCACGGGTTATCGCGTAAAAAGTTCGCGGCAAACTAGTGGAACTGGTATCGTATGTTACCGTGCACGGTGTGTCGAAATCGAAATCGTAACTTGAAATCGTAACCTTAAATCGAAACTGTCAGAGTAAAAGTTCCAACAAGTTGTAAAGAGTTGACGTTGAGCGTACTCAGCAGGTCTAACACATGTTGTAACCGGAAAGAAAACAGCTCTCCAATGGAAATTTAACTTTCATCAGACTATAAAAAAGACGGAGAGGTCTCAGTAAAACTATCGAACCATTTAAAGAGAGAAGACGTCTACCAGATCCTAACAAATGCCAAAATTGCTTTCGCCGCCATAGAAGGCATAGTGCAAAAACCAGAGAAAATTGTTGAATTTACATGCCATTCAAAAGAAACAGCTCTAAAAGTGTCCGAAAAACTGAAAAGAGTCGAAGGGGTATCGAACGTAATCGCACATGGAGATGAGCATGAAAAACTAACAGTTGGCTGGGTTCCTATCGACTTCCCACAAAGAGCTCTAGATGAAGCCTTCACAAGCATGGGCTACGTAAAACCAGCGATTCATGGCGCAGATTCAATATTGAGAAAACCAGCCGGCCGAAGGATTTTTACCTTTAAAAAAAAGGTTTAGCTAAAGTAAAACCACCTTCTTATATAAACTTTGGTCATTACCGCTTCTGTGTAGAATACGAAGGTCAAGAGAAAACCTGCAGTTACTTTTCGGAGACAGGACACCTTGTGCGAGACTGTCATTACAGGACTCAGAATCAGGAACAAGCCTCAAATACGTCGGAAGAACAGTCAAGCTGCACAACGACCGACGGAATCAGGTTTTTGCAAAACATAAAATCACCGGCTGATACAGAAGAACCCGACCCAACCCCCGCTGAATCTCTACAGCCGAGACATCAACAGCCGAGACATCAACAGCCACAAAATTCTACACCTTCAGCAAAACAATACGAGAAAGGTAACGTAACAAAACAACCAATTATTGATCAATTTGATGGATTTATAATAGAATCGACACTACCACAAGGAGACAACGCAACCCTCCACTCGAACCGAGAAAACAAACTCCAAAGACAGAAAAGCACCAAACGACGAGAAAGAACACCGAACAACTCAAGCGATAAAAAACCTCCACAACAAAGGCAAAATGAAGATGAAGAGTCTGAAACCGACTTCACTGAATCGGAAGACGCAAGCACCGAATTCAACAGCTTAAACCCGGAAGATATGATTACGTGTGAATGCTCAAAATAGTTTCAAAGTTACGAACAAATTGAAACAACTTAAGTGTGATATATGTGATTTTACATATGTCTCCGACATAATGCAAGAGAGTGTCACCCTATAGTAATATAGATATTAGTTTTGATGTCAAAACCTTTATCTGTGTTTTCTATACAAGTGGAACGTAGCTTGGTTCCACCAAATCAGCAATTATCGCTTAAACCCGCAAGTGTGCGCCGAAACCTTATCATAATTACACCCATTGTCTTGTACTAAAATTAAACGCGCTAAACTGCTGTTACGGACTTTGTTCCTCACGTGTTTTCGTTTGAAGCGTTTTTACCAATCAGCACCTTTTACGCGTTTGTTAGCTATTTTAATCATGTGATTTGGCGCCCTTGTTATATAAAGATTGTGCGCTTTTTAGGTTGTCGTTTAGCCGGTATCTGGCTGTGAGCGATTAAATGTAGCCATCGGGATCATCGGTTTGTTCTATTAGCGTGATGACGCTACACTGCATACAGTTACTGGCAGTTAAGGGTGTTGCGGTTCACCATAAATGTGAAATTAAACCTGGCTACACGAACGAGAAAATAATCGTTACACTGTCAACGGCTAAATTGCAAAGAAAAACGATTGGAATTGTTTCATTTACTAAGAAAAGACGACGCCCATGTACACCTCTTACAAGAAACTTGATGCTCACGATGAGCAAAAATGGCGTTCGGACACGTTCGGGGTAGTGACAAAGTGCTTTTTAGTTCATGTACCCGTAAAAAAATGCCGAATATAGGAGTCGCAATCCCAATCAACCACCCAGCCATAAGCTTTAAAAAATGGGATCAAGACCTGGAAGGTCGCCTAATCGCAGCAAATCTACAGATATATAACGACGAACTAAAAATAATCAACGTATACGTGTCACGGGATTATTTTATGCACCCGTTTTATAGCCACCGAATCGTTTGTTCGCACCACTCCTATATTTTAATCTAGTTAAATGTGTGAGTCAGCTATTATTTTTATTCGCGTTGTGTCTTTTGTATGCATGCTTGTCAGGTTTTAGGTTTGCTCACGTGATGCTGTATTTTACTTATTTATTTGTACACGTGTTTTTAGTCGATCTTTTTTGACGTCTCGCATCGCGACCCCTAGGACCTAATTGGTGTTTAGCGTCCCCCGTTGATTCTATGATTGCGTGGAATTTGTTTTGGTGTGGTGTTGCGCTCGGGTATAGAGTGGTGGTTTAGTTACGTTTGGGTTTGATAGCAAGAAGATGATTGTTTTTACCTAAGAAAATGCTATTAAAAGTTATTAAAGCAAACAGAGCTAAAGCTGTCGAGCGCGAATTTCCTGGTAGGGAAAAAGTTTGGTTACCTACGCACCAAATTTCAAACCCGGAAAAACAAAAGAAAACGACAGATTTTTCGAAAACGCCCATCAGTTTTTCGCAGAAAACACCCCGACAATCCTCGCGGGTGACTTTAACATCGTAGACGACCCCCTAATAGACAAGGACTCCCCGATGCTGATAAACGCAGGTAATAACGAACTGAAAATTTTGTGCAAAACTTACGATCTAAAAAACTATTTTCGAAAACTCGAAGAGCAGGATAGACAGTTCTCGTGGCGAGATGGGGAAAAACCAATCGCGAATTGACAGATAAACAACGCCAAATATATAGATACGATCCGTTCTTAAACGCACTAAAGAAAACATGGCCGTCTTGGGCCACGCTCAAAACCCACCTTTTCGAAAATCCAAGCGCCTGATGGATCGAGATTAAACGGAAGCTTACTTCTTTAACCCGCCAACATAACATAAAAATGAACGCTCAGTATAACGAAACTAGCCTCTCCCTGCTAATTAGGAATATGAAAAAGCGACCCTACTGCTGAGTACTAATGAAACGGCGTATCGCGAATATCTAGACGCAAAAAGAAAACAACGCCAGCACAATAAACAAACAAAAAACTGGCGAAGAATAGGAAAAGCGAGGCAGTGAAGCCTTTTTCGAGAAATATAAAAATAAACAAAAACAAACGTTCATCGAAGAACTATATGATGGAAATTTCTTACCATTCTCGGATCCGAAGGAAATGGCCGAGATCGCCCGGTCCTTCTATTCCCAACTATATGAGAGCGCAGGTACCAACAAAAGTACGCAAAGTATTTTTTTAAAGGAGATCTCGCGCAAACTAACACCGGAGAAAAGTAAGTCACTCGAAACACCCGTCTCATGGGAAGAGATAGAAACTGCAATAAGAACATTGAAAATTGGGAAATCGCCCGGGCCCGACGGCATAACTGCCAAACTGTATAAAGAATGCTGGCCTATAATAAAAAACGAAATAAGTGAAGTATTGCAATACTGGTTTAAGAACAAAATGGTCCCAAAAGAAATAAAACGAGGCTTCGTCACAATAATTCACAAGAAGGGAGACGATGCGGACCTAAAAAATTATAGACCAATAACCTTGCTCAATTTAGACTATAAAATTTATAGCAAAGTCGTAACAAATCGTTTTAATGAAGTACTACCTGATTTAGTAGGAGACAATCAGTACGCATTGATTGTTAGAACGATAGCCGAAGGCACCACTTTGATAAGGGCCCTCTTCTACCAACACAGCTCAGAAAACGGGCAAGAAGCATTTTTTCTTTCCGTAGATTACGAAAAGGCCTTTGACTCGGTAGAACAAAACTGGCTGAAAGAAACTCAACGCCATGCGTTTCCAAAAACAAGTACAAGAGGTAATCGAAAACCTGTACCACGACAGCGACGAAATAGTGGTCGTAAACGGATACCAATCCGCAGAAATCAATTTAAAAAGAGGAGTACGACAGGGAGACTTTTCTCCTTTTTTCAATCGCCATTGAACCCCTCATCGAAAAACTCCCAAACACGCCCGAAATAAGGGGAATCCGTTTAACCTGGAGGCGCGATACAAAGATATATGCGGATGACGTAACATTAACCTTCAGGGGTGTGCCCGCCGTTGATAAAGCACTCACCGTGGTAGCAAATTTCCAAGTCGCCTTAGGTCTTAAACTGAATAAACAGAAAAGTCAGGGCCTGATAGTAAAGAGCGATGCGCCGGCCTTTCTTCTACCGGATATAAACTGGAACCGACAGACACTAAACCTCCTCGGAATCACCATCGGAAACGTATACCTAAATCGTTTTTGGCAAAAAATTAGAAAAGAAGTGGAAAATAAGATAAAAGAAATAGAAAAAACGTACGACACCCTTGACGCAAAAGAAATTCTAGTGAAATCAAAACTACAATACGCAATAAGCAATCATGCGGCACAGACATTCCCTCCGCCCGAGAATGAAATGAAAGAAATTAATGAACGAGTAAAATGCTATACGTAACAGAAAAGAACAAGTCGATAGATATAAAGATACTTCAGCAACCAAAACTTGAGGGAGGCCTAAACTCCCCAATTTTCAAATCTACGCAGACCTCATGTAATTAAGATCTATCAAAAAGTACTGCCGAACGAGAACCAAGAACGAGCCCCTGACTGCCCATCATGGCTACGTAGAATACCAAATCGGACATACAATTGCAGATACCCTAGAAGTAGCTAAATTAAATAACCTACCCCACGCCAAATCGCGACCTCCATACTATGATATAAAGCAATCCATATAATAAAGAAATATAAACTAGGAAACACGGACCTGATTGAAAACAGAGTTAGGAAAACGTACGACCGATTTATAGACAAAATGAAACCCAAATCCGCTAATCGAAACACAAAGAAATGGGAAAGGGTCCACCTCAAACTACTCCCAAGCGGTGTACCGACACTTAATCACTTGGACATTTAATCATGCGACACATAATCACTTGTACGCGACAGCACTTGGACATTAATTTAGCGGACATTACTATGACTAATAAAAACGGAACGATTCAGTGGCGTGGCAAACTCTAACAGAAAAGTCGGTGCCAGGCTCGTATAACAACCGAAGGAGACCAAATCATAACTGACGCTGATGCTGAACATAACCACAGCGGCAACAAAGAGTCGGTTTTGGCAAGACAGGCTATCAGTCAAATGAAGGTGAATATGGGTGAACTGTCAGCCAGTACAAGCAACGCCATCGGGTCTGTAAGCAGAGACTTGGAACCAGGTGTACTCATGAAGCTGCCAAAAAAGCAATCTTTGAAGCGGACCTTGCAGAGAAAACGTCGCGAACTGCAGACTGCACACTGTACGGCCGCTCTACAGTCTCCGATGGATACTAATTTCACAATACCAGAAACATTCCAGCACATGATTTTGCACGACTCTGGACCTGGAAACAATCGTCTGATTCCTCTTGGTAGCAGGCATCTGCTAGATGGTTTGCCAAAAGCGAAATTGTGGCTAGCTGATGGAACGTTCAAGGTTGTTCTTTGTTCTTTCAACTGTACACAGTATATTTTGAACTTGTTCCCGGTTTTATTCCTGCAGCAGTGTATTGCCTCGTTGAAAATAAAACGCGAGCAACGTACGATCGCATCCTTGATGCAATTAAAACAATGATCCCCACTGCTGCAGTGTTGCACCGGAATGCGTTTTGTTCAATTTTAAGACTGCCGCAGTAAGTGCTTTCCGCACAGCATTTCCTACTGCAAATGTTAGTAGTTGTTATTTTCATTATACGCAAAGCGTCCTGCGCAAAGTTAATGAAATTGGCAAGAAATCTGACTACGAGTCTGATGACGAATTAAGAACAGCTGTTCGGTGTTTACCAACCTTAGCCAGGGTCCCTTCCTCTGACGTAGTTGAGTCATTTCTGATCTTAACTGATAGCATGCCCAATCACGAGAAGATGCCTGAGCTGCTTTCGTATTTCGAACACACATGTATCAGAGGCAGACGACGTCCGGGACGTGGTGAAAATTACGGGTCAGCCATCTTTCCAATCGAAAGTTGGTTCATTACGAAGCCGGGGCAGGTTGCATTGCAAGAACCACGAATGCAGTCGAAGGTTGGCATTTTGGTCTCCAAGCTCTTTTTCAATGCTACCACCCGACATCGTGGACTTTCATACAGGGAATTGAAAAAGACATTCAAATGCAACGTGCAACGTTTCCGCAAGGAATTGCTGGTACTCAACCTTCTATTCCAATGCGGTACAAGGCACTGAGACTGCGCGTGCAAAACACAGTTGACCGTTATCTGTCAAGCGAGATTTTAGTTTATCTTTGTGCAGTTGCTCACATTTCCCATGCATGACATTGTTACCTAGTGTATACGGTAGCCTTATCTGCGCAAGCAATGTTTAATCATTTTAACAATTTCTTTTTAGGTTTATATTTGTTTTTCGTGTGTAGACATGCAATTTTCGATACTGTAAATGTGTGATTAAATTTCCAAGTGATTATGTGTCACCAAACCCTCCCAAGCCACCTGCGCACATTTAACTATAGATTTACCTGGAACCTATTGCCATTCTACATTCGACGTAGGAAATTATGAGCCAGCTTCGAAATCCAGCTGCCCTTTCTGTGGCGTTGGCCCAGACCGAGCCAACCGCATCTTTTTTAAACGCCCACGTACAATCGACCAATGGTATCGAACAAAAGCTTTTGCGGAAAATATTCTTAACATAAACATAGGGAACGAGCTTAGGGAAGATGTATGCGCCCTCAGATATAAAGCAAACATAGGGGAAGATGCCGATAAAATCTTTGTTGTCATAATGACAACATTAAACCACCAGACTTGCTGCATGTGTAAATGTAAATAAGGCCTTGAACCATTTCTAACTGCAACATAAAGCATTATTGGATTACTTGAAAAATCCTCCATGGGGCTCTCTGAAATTTTGCATGTTGATTTAGTATGCTTTGGAGTAGTTTGGACTACCACTCCATAAAATGCCATCAAAAAACTATGATTCAAAAGTAAGCTTTGGAGTAGTTTGGACTACCACTCCATAAAATGCCATCAAAAAACTATGATTCAAACTTTTTTTTACAGAGCCGCAAAATAAACACTAGAATTTTCGGTCTAAAAAACTAATTTTTAGCCTTATTCTGTACGCGACCTGAAACATTGAAGCACGCCAACTGTTAGGTTAATTCTCCGGCTAGAAAACAACACCAACCATACTGCTTCCTGATTGGTCTAAATAGGTTTTTTAAAGCCCTACGTAAGTGTACAACAAATTCATAAAGATTTTAGGTGTTTGACGCCTCCTTAAGCGTGTTACATGCTACAGTATTTGTATATATATTTGTCATAGAATCTGTGTAGTTTATTGTCGATAGATTATAGTTTGATTTTTGGCCGGCGTATTTCTAAATTGCTTCAGACGGTGACTTACTGCACCTGCAAATGTGAACAAGGCTTTGAACCATTTCTACTTGCAACATAAAGCATTATTCGTTGTCTTTAAAGACGGTCAAAATGCGAGAATATCTGAAGAGATTAGAGAACATCGAAACCATGAAAATTCTACTCATGGAAAGTTTTTGTAAATTTGCCTTCGTTAACTTGTCTGCTGCGTCTTCGTTACTGACCCGGTATCAGAAAACGCTCGGGCTGCATCGATCTCAAACCGAGTAGAACAATCACAATCTAGAACGGTTCCCACTCCGACGGACCGCTTTTCGGAGCTATGCTGAAAATAGGAGGGTACACTAAGTGGAATTTCACTGTCCACCATACCATCAATATGCCGCGGCTGGCTGAAGGATAGGTAAAGCAGCATTGGTTCCTTTCCTATATTTATGTTTTTAAGTTATTCGGTCTATAAAAACGTTACTGTAACAACTGATCTTCCATAAACTGCACAATTTGATCTAAATGGAACTTAATTTAGTAAACTAATTGCTAAGTATACTTGATTTTAGGTTCCGAGTTTAGTTCCGAGGAATTGTACATTCTGCTTCCGTCTGTTAGTACGCACACTAAGTTCGCTTTTTTTAAATGTTACTTGAATAAAAGATCTTCCATAAACTGCACGATCTGATCTGTTATGATGCCGCCAAACAGGGTAAAACTAACATCCCTATGATTATGTTGGACGTCTTAACAAAGCATTTAAATAGCCGGCTATAATTATGATTTCGATTAGAATCTGCCAAGACTCAAGGGAGTTGGAGTGACTTGACAGTAGCAAGCAAGTCGATTTTTGCCAACAAATTTAACAAACAAAACGGGAATCAACTGTCAACAATTGAGACTTTGAAATCTAGGTCCAATCACGTACTCGTCAAATCAAAGTCAAGAACCAGGATGGCTTTGAGCTCCGAGCTGATCGCCGACCAGACCAACCCTAAATAAACTGCCTCCAAGGTAAGGTTCTGGACCAGGCTTTAGTAACCAGCTATCGTCGATCAAGCGAAACAAAAACAAACCGTAATCAAGTGCCAACACGGCAGGCTTGACAGAATAACTGTTGCCAACTAATAACAAACCGGATTCGACTGCTTCCACGGAAGGATTTAGCTCTTAACTATAGCCGGTTAGGCTAAAACGAAAATGAGACTGGGTCAACTGCCTATACGGCAGGGTTTAAAATCTGTAGTCGACTAGGCTAAACCAAGAATAGGAAACCAAGATCTACGTCTACAAGAACGTAAACTGACCCGGTATTAAAACACGCTGAGGCTGCTTTGATCTCAGACGGAGCTTAAATGAAAACAGGGGGGAGGACAAGCACCTTCACGTGGTCCTCCTGTCAGTAACGTATCTAACAAGAAGATATGCGAAGCGAAGCTTGTCAAAACCGAGCAATTACCCAGACCAGAGTTCAGCGCAGGGTGGCGAGGGAAACGCCCTTCTCAGGGACCGTTTCTGTAGACCGTTCTCAAAGTAACGTAGACCCACCGTTCTGCAGCTAAACACCGAGAACATCATCGTCAGCAAAATCAGCGTCATAGAACACCTGGCCAACAAACATCAAGCCCTCATAATCGTCCTCCAAGAGATCCTCGAAAGACTCATCTACGCCCGTGTCGAACCGATAATAAACCCACAGCACTCTCGGGAACAAGCTGGCTTCCGACACGGAAGATCAACCGTAGAGCAGGTCACACTTATGACCCAAGACATCGAGGACAGCTTCCCAGCTAAGAAGAAGGTCGGCGCCGTGTTTGTTGATCTCACGGCTACCTATGACACCGTGTGGCACAACGGTCTCACCTGCAAGCTACTCCGCCTACTCCCTGGGTCCGCATGATTATGAAACTCGTACAAAACCGTAGTTTCATCCTCACCACCGGCAGCGACCCACGAAGTAGATTACGCCGACTCAGAAACGGCGTCCCACAGGGCTCAGTCTTGGCTCCCCTCCTGTTCAACACATACACCTACGATCTGCCCAGTACCACCTCCAGGAAGTATGCCTATTCAGATGACCTGGCACTTCTGCATTCTGCCGGAGACTGGCAGGCGATGGAGAGGAATCTTAGCCAAGACATGCAAACACTAACAGCATATCTCCAGAAAGGGAAGCTGCAGCTCAGCAAGGCAAAGACAATGTCGGCGGCCTTCCACTTTAACAACAAGGAAGCACAGCGTGGGATAAGCGTCACTATTGATGGGGAAACCCTGCCCTACAGGGCCGAGCCCACCTACCTCGGCGTGACCTTGGACAGGGCACTCACGTATCGTCGACACTTGGAGTTACTACGCAATAAACTATCTGCGCGCGTTGCACTCCTAAGGCGGCTGGCGCAAAACCCTCCGCACAGCCACCCTGGCACTTGTCCACTCCAACGCCGAGTACTGCGCAACAGTGTGGTGTCGTAGCTCCCATACCCGCCACATCAACACCGCCATCAACGACGCGCTGCGTATTGTGACTGGTTGCCTGCGTCCCACTCCAACGGACTACTTACCAATCCTTGCCAGCATCCAACCTGCTGAGCTACGCCGCAAAGGAGCCATGATTTCTCTCGCCCGCCGCGCTTTGGACCCTAAACACCTTCTCCATACCCCACTCCAGCGACCATCATCTGGAAAGCAGCGACTGAAATCAAGACATCCCTTTGTGCCAACCGCACAACAGCTACTCAGTAGCGCAGAAGAGCTTGGACTAAATGCGGCGCACTGGACGAACCACATGTGGAGCACGAAGTGGCAAAACAACACCTCCAGACTCTGTGAATTCATAGCCGACGCCGACCCAAATCCATCAGGAATGTCCCTCGCAAGACCTGCTTGGGTCAGGCTCAACCGCCTGCGCACCGGCGTCGGACGTTTCCGTTCAGACATGCACAAATGGGGACTGGCTCCCTCATCAGGATGCGAGTGTGGTGCCACAGAGCAGACAGCAGACCACGTCATCAATGACTGCCCAATCCATCGGCTCGCACATGGTGTGCGTGGTCTGAAAAGATTGGACGAGGATACGGTCACATGGCTGATGAACTCATGCCCGGAAATCTAGTCTGGTAGGAAGGAAAAAACGCTCAAACGAAGAAGAATGAAAACAGGAAGTTAAATAACCACAATCTAGTACGGTTCCCACTCCAGC
Source organism: Clavelina lepadiformis (assembly GCF_947623445.1). Classification (NCBI taxonomy): domain Eukaryota; kingdom Metazoa; phylum Chordata; class Ascidiacea; order Aplousobranchia; family Clavelinidae; genus Clavelina; species Clavelina lepadiformis. The sequence continues at coordinate 3,628,123 of NC_135246.1, forward strand.
GGGACGCTTTTTTTTTGGCGCAATGTATAAAACAGGAGAGTCCATTCTGGAATGTATGACGTACTGTCGAGGTTGTCTGGGTATCGCAAGAAATACTGACCATCGCTTGTAGCGATTTAGTAGATCATTCGGTCGCACACTTTGTAGAAATCGAGGTTTCGCTTGCAGTATGTTTTCTCTGGCATCCAGGCAGGATAGCGACTGTCAAAACAGCGACTGTCATAATGGCGACTTCATAATAGCGACGTAATCAAGTGAGCGACATTCCAAACAGCGATTGTCTAAATGCCGACCGCATTAAAACAGCGACTGTTATGATAGCGACTTAACTCGTGTTCACTGAGTTGAATTCACTGAGTCGAATGAGGCATTTATAAATGGAAGGCAACACTATGACGTGTCACATTAATTTTAAGGTCGTTTGAAAAATTTGCCCCAATGGATTTTATAATTTCAAGAAAAGGAAGTGACATGATAAGTTATGAAGGCTTTTTGTACAGGAAAGACAAAACAAAGTTAAATACAATCAATTGGAGATGTGCTAAAACAGGTTGTAAAGGTCGCCTAACGACAAGCCTTCAGTATCGTGAGCAACAACAACCCCCAGTGAGCAGTGGCGTCCACACGCATCCACCAAACCCTTCGGAAGTGGCAGCCAGGAGAGTTGAAAACAGTGTAAAAACAGCTGCAGTAAGAACACGGGATCCACCACGAAGAATCGTGCAGGATGCATTGACCGAAGTTAATGAAGAAGTTGCAGCAGCTGTTGGCTCTTCCACAAATCTGCGTCAAACCATCAGACGGAAAAGGAAAGCAACAGACAACAACCCCCCAGCTCCTGTTAATGTAGGAGAACTGTTCATACTTGATATGTTGAGACAAACAACAGACCAGCGTGGCTTCCTGCTCTATGACAGTGGGCCTGGAGATGTTCATCGGATGCTTATTTTCAGCACAGATCAGTTTCTTCCAACCTTACACGATTCCGAACACTGGATGTGTGATGGTACATTCAAAGTGTCACCATCCCTTTTTTATCAAGTATACACTGTGCATGCTATGATACGAAACAATGTGCTTCCCTGCATTTTTGTTCTACTCCCAAATAAGCAACAAGTAACATACTCTCAAATGTGGACTGAAATCAAATCACTGAAACCTGGACTCGCTCCAAGAAGTGTACAGATCGACTTTGAACTAGCTTCCAAAGCTGCGCTCATTGAAGCATTTCCTCAAACGCACATCTACGGCTGTTACTTTCACTTGGGACAATCGCTCTGGAGAAAGATTCAGGAAAACGGACTGCAACGGTTATATGTGCAAGACGACAATATTCGGATGGCACTGAAAATGCTCCTTGCTCTTGCCTTTCTACCAGTGGATGAAGTGAGCGATGCCTTTGATGAATTGGTGGCAGACTTCCCAGCAGAAGTAATGCCTCTCGTAAATTACTTCGAAGACAAGTATTTGTCTGTTTCTGCGTGCATACGTGTGTAGAGAGGTGTGGGGGATGGAAGTGCGTGTGCGCGTAAGCCTTGGATTTAATAAAAGAAGTGAGGTCGCTGTTGTGGCAGTTGCTGTTTTAAATGAATCGCTGTCGTGTAGTCGCTCTATTGACAGTCGCTGTTTTAAATGAATCGCTGTCGTGTGGTCGCTCTATTGATAGTCGCTGTTCTGACAGTCGCTATTTGAAACCCGAGCCGTTTTCTCTATACTCTTCATAGTCCTTGGACGAATTTAATCGACAGCCCTTTCGAAGAGCTTCCGGCAAGTTGCGGCGCCCCCTTGTGTTTATGAAACTAAATATAATAGTAGAAACGGTAGTGGAGCAAAACAAGGCGGAAATTGGTTGACAGTGAGCAGGTTGCAGAAACCGAATTAACTGCCAGCAATTGAGAATTCGAAAACTAGGTCCAATTACGTACTCGGCGAATCACAGTCAACAAACAGGCTGTCTTTGAGCTCCGAGCTGACAACCGACCAGACCAACCCTAAATAAACTGCCTCCAAGGTAAGGTTCTGGACCAGGCTTTAGAAACCAGCTATGGTCGATCAAGCGAAACAAGAAGAAACCGTAATCAATTGCCAACACGGCAGGCTTGGCAGAATAACTGTTGCCAACTAATAACAAACCGGATTCGACTGCTTCCACGGAAGGATTTAGCTCTTAACTACTTAACTAAATTGCTAATTTTTATGGACGGCTGAGTTACGAGTGGTTATCGTGGGAAGAAGCCACCCGTGGCTGCACATTCGCCATATGTTCAATGCAACAGAAAAAAGCAGCGGGGATCGTGCATTGCCGTCGGATGGTTGGCTAGCATCAGAAAACACCATATTCAGCTTTTTCGGTTAGTGATGGTTTATGTGTATAGCTTACGTTTTCGAATTCATGAAACAATACTTTCCACAAACAGGTTACTACTGGCACGGGTGTTGTTGTCAAAAACAAACAGATCTGATGAAACAACGTAGTGAAGAGACAGAAAAAATCTCCTGTATCTGCGCCATCTCGGACAGTTCATTTGAGTGACACATTGGTGAGTACTGTTCAAACTACAGTAATGCAACAATCGGGTCTTGCTCGTACAAATAACATCCAGGAGGTCTGGCATCACCGCTTCAATGTAATTGTCAACAGATACCACCAGAGCATTTTTTAAATAATTGAAGAGTTTCAAAGCGAGCATCATAGAGTTTCCCAAGAACTCTTTCGCCTTGAATTTGGTGCATCGACCCCATTGCGCCGATCGCGTATAACAAGGCTAAAAGAAACCCGCAGTTTTCCCAGCAAAAAGACTTTCCACAGGAAGTATTCCTCTGCCGAATTGCGCGTAATTTGAAGATCGGATCAACTGCGGAACTAACAGAAGAATTGGACGAGATGGTTGAGGATTCTTAGTTGTTTTTTTGTGGATAGTATTCTAAACTTTGTCTTGTGTGTGTTGTCATCTGTGTACTTACTAATTAACAACTGCAACTTAAACAACAAATTTCAATCTGTCACTCAAAAGAATTACACAGTCCTCATCAATGTGTAACTCAAATGAACTATAATTATGTCACTCAAATGAACTGTCACTCAAATAAACTGTCACTCAAATAAACTGTCACTCAAATAAACTGTCACTCAAATAAACTGTCACTCAGACGATATACAACTGTTAGCACTTCGATACATTTTCATGGCCCTTTGACGAATTTAATCGACAGCCCTTTCGAAGAGCATCCGGCAAGTTTCGGCGACCCCTTGTGCTTTCAAGGAACGAAATATAATAGTAGAAACGGTAGTGGAGCAAAACAAGGCGGAAATTGGTTGACAGTGAGCAAGTGGCAGAAACCGAATTAACAGCCAACGAAGTTAGCAAAAAATGGGAATTGACTGCCAACAATAGACAATTCGAAAACTAGGTTCAATTGCGTACTCGGCGAATCACAGTCAAGAACCAGGCTGGCTTTGGGCTCTGAGCTGATCGCCGACCTGACGAACCCGAAATAAACTGCCTTCAAGATAAGGTTCTGGACCAGGCTTTAGGTGTTTAGGTGGTTCCGAGGAATTGCCCATTCGGCTGCATTTTGTTCTCACGCGCACGGATCGAGCAAGCTTCGGTCGAATTATGATCTACCGCCGTTTCTTTATTAGAATTATTTCTTTTTTTAAGTTATCCTGTTTTTTTTAATTTTACACTATTAGAAGATCTTCTATAAACTGCACGATCTGATCTGTTATGATGCCGTCAAACAGGGTAAAACTAACATCCCTATAATTATGTCGGACGTCTTACCAAAGCAATTAAATAGCCGGCTATAATTATGATTTCGATTAGAATCTGCCAAGACTCAAGGGAGTTGGAGTGACTTGACAGTAGCAAGCAAGTCGATTTTTGCCAACAAATTTAACAAACAAAATGGGAATCAACTGTCAACAATTGAGACTTTGAAATCTACGTCCAATTACGTAATCGGCGAATCACAGTCAAGAACCAGAATGGCTTTGAGCTCCGAGCTGATCACCGACCAGACCAACCCTAAATAAACTGCCTCCAAGGTAAGGTTCTGGACCAGGCTTTAGTAACCAGCTATCGTCGATCAAGCGAAACAAAAAGAAACCGTAATCAAGTTCGAAAACCAGAAGGCTTGGCAGACTAACTGTGGCCATATAATAACAAACCGGATTCGACTACTTCCACTGCAGGGTTTGGCACTTAACTATAGCCGGTTAGGCTAAAACGAAAAGGAGACTGGGTCAACTGCCTATGCGGCAGGTTTTGAAACCTGTAGCCTATTACTACGCTAAACCAAAAATAGGAAACCAAGATCTACGTCTTCCGAAAAAGCGAATCCGGAATGCCAATCCTTTCGACCGGCAGCTTTCAGTGGAGAAAACTTGGAAAACTATGTAACATTAGGTGCTTGTGACAAATTTCCGAAAATGCTGACAAAACCAAAAGGCCAAAAACAGGACGGTTTTATAACCATGCTTGTCGCAGCCGTCAAACTCAGAAATAGCATACCAGTGATACTGAATCATGAAAGCGAATAAATTTACCTCCATCAATTAAAGGGTCGCGCACGCGACGCTCTGATTTGCCCACAAACGCAAATTTGTTAGGCAGGGGAGCCATCTCACGGCTAGAATTTTACACCATGCTTAATATCTATATTTCTTATCAAGCCAGCCGAAATAAATATAATAATAATAATAATACAAAATAATATAATAATATAACAATACAAAATTTTGTGAAACATTTCAGTAGGTTGAGTAATTAACATATAGCTAACGTTTTCAATGACAAAACGATGACTTTTCGACTCTTTTGTGATTCGTCGTGATGTGACAACTAAAACTTTATGATCCGTGTTTTTAGGACCACAATTTACTTCATATTGCATACTTAATGATACTGTTATATTTAGATTTATTAAACGTAAAATCATATCGTCTGAAATAAGGATAAGCAAAGTAACGCAACCTCATAGCTAAAAGAAGTTCGTTTGTCACAATGCAAACCGTGTAGTCTACAACGAAGAAAAAAAACTTTCCCAGAGCATAAACAAATCGCAAGGAATAATTAAAAGATATCGAGGCCAGTTAACAAAGGGAATATTCATTACAAGGTTCTTTGCTATTTCTTAACTAGTGAAATCAATAAAAACAATTGCATGGTTGTTTGTACAACCAAATCCAATAAAATTCACGCACTCATAAGTCTCAGCAGTAAGTGTTTTGTAACGTCACAACAACTCGAAACATGTAATAACTTCTTATTTGAAGTTGGGCCTATAACAAGTTGTCAATCATCGTGCCATTAGTTTATCAACTGGACATTAAGGTTCTTGAGTGGTGCGATAACTTTCACGGGTTATCGCGTAAAAAGTTGGCTGCAAACTAGTGGAATTGGTATCGTATGTTACCGTGCACCGTATGTCGAAATTGAAATCGTAACCTTAAATCGAAACTGTCAGAGTAAAAGTTCCAACAAGTTGCAGCGAGTTGACGTTGAGCGTACTCAGAAGGTCTAACACGACATGTTGTAACCCTAAAGAAAACAGCCCCCAATAGAAGTTTAAACTTCCATCAGACTTTAAAAAAGACAGAGAGGTCTCTGTAAAACAATCGAACCATTTAACAAATGCCAAAATTGCTTTCGCCGCCATAGATGGCATAGTGCAAAGACCAGGGAAAATTGTTCAATTTACATGCCATTCAAAAGAAACAGCACTAAAAGTGTCCGAAAAACTGAAAAGAGTCGAAGGGGTATCGAACGTAATCGCACATGGAGATGAGCATGTAAAACTCACAGTTGGCTGGGTTCCTATCGACTTCCCACAAAGAGCTCTAGATGAAGCCTTCAAAAGCATTGGCTACGTAAACCCAGCAATTCATGGTGCAGATTCAATATTCAGAAAACCAGACGGCCGAAAGATTTTTACCTTCCAAATTGATTCTCCGAATACCGCCGCCATTACGAACAAATAAAAGCGTTGGCTTTCTTGCTTTATTAGACGATCGGAACATTTTTGGTGTAACTTATGGAATGTGTCGATTAATTAATTCTTTTTCTTACATTTTGTGTTATCTCAGAGTAATTTTTGTAAGAGATTTTTCCACGAAACAACGGCAACGTATTGACCGGTCGGTCATTGGGTAAGTAAGTAAGTTCATTGGGTGTCATTGCTTGACCCCAACGCCCCGGAGTTTTTTCCCCGCTCTGCGCGAAAATATTTTACTGCTACCGAAAGCTTCGAACGGTCCAGGAATGTTGCTGAAGTGGACATATTGGGACGTCGCCTTACTTGTCCTGCAATACGTCACAGATACCCAGGTAAGTTCATTGGGCTTCATTCGAACTGGTTTCTGCATGGTTTATGATCTGCCCCGGCTTGTATTTATGAAAGTTAATTCTAACGATGCCGATCCAATCAACATTAGCTTATTTAAAGGAAATTTTATGCAATTTTTACATTTCCAGACTTGGGCGAACGCAGCGAAAAGTCAAAAACTAGACGCCCCTGCGCACTTTTGAAAGCGACCGGGAGATGTCGGTATCGGTCGACGTGTACTTTTGCCCATGACGAAATAGAAAAACGGGCTGATATTTCCAAGGTTTATAGATACAAGACGAAGATATCTGAACGGTAAGTGAATGTTTCTGTTAAAAATTAACACAGCGGTGTTCGTTTATGTTTGCAACTTGAGCACATCACAACAATTTCAATGATTCCATGGGGATTGAAGTTTTGGACCGTACTTGAGTAAACGTGTGCTCAGATGTTTTCTGTATTATCTAGTGTTTACCTCACGGTGCATACAGGAATTACTTTACACTCAAAGTAGACAATTCCTGCCCTTAACTTCACGGTACTTACGAAGAACAGTCGCGTACTCAAACTGTTTTATCAATTCCAGTTCTATATAACGTTAATAGGATTAACTGATGGAGAATGCAAATCTCCGATTTTAAATTCCATCGCTTTCTGACCAGTTTTCCATGACCCCAATTGTTCCAAAGCATAAGGGTAGTGCCCACTTTGCTGCCCAGGCAAAAAGAGATGCATATTAGTTTCCATTACCGGACAGCACACACTCATTCACAGCCCAAAATATTCAAAAGATCCTTTGCAGGAAGCATTTTCTCTGCCACAGTAAAGTGTAAGTTTGGTACAGCGCGAAACAGGTGTTTCATTGACTTAAACCTACTTGCCAGCAACTCGGCAATTTGTTTATGTTTGAAGTTTATGAACAAAATAGAAAACGATCTTAAGCAATTTGGTTAAATACCTTATGGTAATGAATATTTGCGCACAGTATTTTATTAACTTATTATTTTTCTGAGTAATTGAATAGACTGTCTTATTGCAATGTGCTTTACACAAGGAAGAGCGGTTTTATTGGTCGCATATCTGCCCGCGTTATATTCGGACGGTTATTACATTGGGGATCGTCCGGATAAGGACTATTACATCGGGAAAAGATTTTTGCCGAAAATGTTTTTCGCAATCAACAAAACCGGTTCATCTCAGGATAATCTGTTGGAGTGTGGGATAGCGGAGGTAAAAGCAAATTTAAAGTGAGACACCTCGCAATTTTTTTCGCTATCAGCTTTTCAATATTTCTTGTTGAAAGTTATGTTACTGTTTTTAGTAAACAAGTCCATTGTAAATATTTTCACTATCTATCTAAACATGCAACCAGTCATCGCGGCCTTTGGTCTACAATTACGTAAAAGTCCAACAAAACCATCGAAATCGCAAATGTCAGCATATATTGCTCCTTAATCCCGCCCATCCAAGTCATTACGAAGAACTCCAGATGTTTTTGGCGGGCACTTTAGGATCCTTTCGGAAATCATGAACGTTTTCGCTCTGATGTACATTTCTTGTGAAACTTTGCAGACAGAATTAACATTTAAACAGGGTTTTGTCATAGTTTAGTCTTAGACTCAAAAACTGAAGCGTCAAAAAAGCAGAACGATCTCTTCCGTCATTCAACTGGCTTTAAAATTTCCAGCACTGATCACACTTAATCAATTGCAGGGAGAATGGGCAGCATTGCCATACTCAGAACAGGCTCTAGAAGCCATTGCTGATATTGGTAACAAGAGTTTTGGCAAAAACTGAAGTTAAGGAAACCAAAATTTATGACAATTCTTTTGTCATTGTCACACTCTCTTTTCTCAAGTCTAAAGCGATATCACGTCGAGGAGAATTCTGCTGTTTATTGAAACCAACGCAGGACATGACTAAAGATTTCATGGAAAAAACTCCCAACATCAAAAGCTACATCCATTTCGGTTGCACAGTTGCTCCATATATATGCTGCTAAGTGGACTTGAAATGCTTTGCAACTTGCAACCATGAAGATGTAAAAGTTTGTGATCCAGTGTTAATTGTTTTATATGATATCTAGCAACAGTGGTAACCGGATTCACAGCATAAATTGAATGTAACTGATTCCACAATCAACGCAGGGAAATATTAAACATGAAAGAAACTGGCTACCACAGCTAATTCATGGATAAAAAAAAAAGTTGCCTTCGAATATAAAGTTCAAACTTTCTTGTTAAATTCAACAGTAAAGTAAAATCCATCTTCTTGCCTTAATCCAACTCTGCTAAAAGCAACTTTGTGCCAACTCATTCTCCTAACCAAACCAGGCCAGATGTCCTGCATACGGTGAAATAGTCACTTCCAAAAAATTGAATGTGACTGGTTTCCACAAGCAAAACAGGAAATTACAGAAATATGTGAAACTGTTTTCAGAACCAAAACCTTTTGCCACTGTATCATTGAAATTAATAGCTAGTTTTGAAATTTCCTTTTTAACAGTGACCTAACTAAATTTTAATCTTACATTAACCTAATTTCAATTTTTGCATCTAATTCCCGTGACTGCTTATCTTAAACATGCTGGGTGACCTATTTCAACACGTGGAATTAAAAATTTGAGCGTATCAGGCTTCCACAAACACTGCAGGGACAAAATGTATGTAAATGGCTTCACAGCCAATGAAGAAAATATGCGACTGTATTGGTGTAGCAGAATTGGCCGCAACGGAAGATCTTTAATTAAATCAACCCAGACAAAACCACAGAAAAAAAACAGTATCAGGATCATTCTCCAATGAAGATTCGTTTGGCTTTTGCTATTGGATGTACCATGTCAAAACAAGGTTGAAAATGGAAACGTTTGTCCACCAAGCTTTCTGCCAATTACGATTCGTGAGTTGAATGGGTGAATAAACTAATGCTTTAAAACTATGCTTTCTAAAAAGGATTCCAACTCCTGCAGCCAACTTAACATTCATATACCGGTAAGGCAGCCAAAAATAAAGAAGAGATGGCAAACAATCTAAAATCTGCATTTCAGGGATGGCTGGTGCTCAACAGAGCTGTGTCCAGGTTATGTCCCTGACTCCTCACTTGCTTTTCCACCAGTGAGGGCCGGAATTCTTTAAAGTTTAAACCGTGGTTTCTGTCTGGCCGTCAAACAGTAATGAATCAACGCCCAACTATACTAACGTCATAATTAACGCTGCTGTGATAGAGGTGTTTTAAAGCCGAACTGCCCACGACGCATAAATATACAAATAAATAAATACCAAGGAAAACTCAATGAATATTGGTCAGGTGTGGATGCCATCTCGATACTAGAATTTTCACTCTATCTCAGTAATTAAAGCAGCAGTAGTCTTATACTAAACACAGCCATTAACCTTTTGTGTTTTGAATAAAAACCAACTTAGCCACACAAGCAATCGATATACATAAAAATATATTTCATTTTATATGTCCATGTTTATATGTTCATTAAATATATGTTATATAGCAATATTTAAATATAATTAATACAATTTGGGAAGATCAAGATCATGTACTAGCTTTTTCAACGCAATTTGGTTAAATATTGGCTTTTGCAAACCTTGATTGGAAGCGAAATCATCGTTATCATAATAATCAGATTAAAAGCAATATGTAGGCTACGTCAATGCCGATGCAAACATTCTTCAAAGTCCCCGTTGGACTTATATTAGAAGTCAAACGGCCACAAGCACAACAGCAAGGAGGACAGGTGCAAACTGAAATGCTCCAAAGCGTGTACAAACAATCACGGTTTTGAAAAGAGCATAAGTCTAGCTGAGGATTTGGTATCATTCAACACTTACAGGGGATTTTGTTTTAGTAAAAGTTATCAATAATGGTCGCAAAGGTAATGTTATTAATTTTTTAAACCTACCTTTTTGTAAATTTCCCTAATTTTTTTAATCATATTTTTACACTTGTTTTTGCCCTGTATCTGTTACGTTTCTCCCTGGCGGCCGATTGCGCGTTTCCGTGGTTAATTAAGCACATGTGTCTTTTTATCGACGTGTGTCCGACAAGTAGTTGGACTGACAGTTTTGTATTGGAGCTCCTGAAATGAGCTGTGGAAACGAAGACTTGACCTAATTGCTTTTAAATAAAACATGTGCCTGTAATTCTAAGAGTGAGGACAACAAAACGTAACAATATCATTTAAATTAAAAAATTTGAAAAATTTTCTAAACTCTTGAGAGTACTAAACACGAGACGCTACCATTTCTAATTGCAATAAAAAAAAACATCCAACGCAGCAGCATTGGGGGCCTGGCTGGGTCAGCCATCAGAGATAGATTTAAACATATCATGTTTGAAAATTATACTTAGGTTTTAACTTTAATACCGAGTCACGTAGACCAAATAAACATGAAATGCTTGTTTATATCCAAAATTAAAACGTGTTACATGCTACAGTATTTGTTTTATAGAATTTTTTTAGTTTATTAGTCGACTGTGCAACGCAATGCTGCATGTGCAAATGTAAACAAAGGCTTGAACAACTGCAATATAAATCATTTCTTTCTTTCAATATTTGCTTTGAACTTTCCCTTGTACTTGCAGATACAAAGTTAATGTTGGAAAGACGCCTAAAAGCTGTATCCACTACCAAATCGTCTCCGACCCTTTCTACGATAAAGAAGCGCAGATTCAAACGCTCTGGGTCCTTATGGAAGACGGTCACAACGCGACAATATCTGAAGAGGTTGGAGAAAGATCTCGAAACAATGAAATTACAGCTCGAACTTCACTGCAGACGGAAAGTTTTTGAAACTTTTTACGACCAATTGAAATGTCCGTTTATGTCAATTTGTCCAGTTTCATTTCGGTTCGTTTAATTTTTATTAAATTATTACTCAACAAAATAATATATCGTTGTTGGTGTAGATCGTCAGGATGTGAAGATTCGAAGCCAAATGGCTACAGAAACATTTAACGACGCCTCCAAACAAGGTTGTCGTCGAAAGTAAAACTGTCTGTTTCTACAAGAACGTAAACTGACTCGGTATTACAAAGCGCTGGGGCTGCATTGATCTCAAACGGAGCTTAAATAAAAACAGAAAGTAAATCAATCAATCACCAGTGCAATACTGAAAACAGGAGTATCCATCCTGGAATTAGGCGTTGGAAATGTAGGACGTACTGTTAGGGTGTCTGGCTATCGCAGGCAATACCGACCACCAAAGCTTGTAGCGATTTAAATCATTCCGTCGCACCCTTTACTGAAATCGAGGTGTCGCTTGCAGTATGTTGTTTCTACACACTACATCAGCACTTCGATATCTTTTCATGGCCCTTTGAAGAATTTAATCGACCGCCCTTCCGAAGAGCTTCCGGCAAGTTTCGGCGCCCCCTTGTGTATTCATGAAACTAAATATGATTGTCGAAACGGTAGTGGAGCAAAACAAGGCGGAAATTAGTTGACAGTGAGCAAGTTGCATAAACCGAATTAACAGCCAACAAAGTTAGCTAAAAAATGGGAATCGACTGCCAACAATAGACACTTCGAAAACTAGGTTCAATTGCGTACTCGGCGAATCAAAGTCAAGAACCAGGCTGGCTTTGGGCTCCGAGCTGATCGCCGACCTGACGAACCCGAAATAAACTGCCTTCAAGATAAGGTTCTGGACCAGGCTTTAGTAACCAGCTATCGTCGATCAAGCAAAACAAAAAGAAACCGTAATCAAGTGCCAACACCGGAAGGCTTGGCAAACTAACTGTTGCCAACTAATAACAAACCGGATTCGACTACTTCCACTGCAGGGTTTGGCACTTAACTATAGCCGGTTAGGCTAAAACGGAGACTGGGTCAACTACCTATGCGGCAAGGTTTGAAACCTGTAGCCGACTAGGCTAAACCAAAAAAAGGAAACAAAGATCTACGTCTTCCAGGAAGGCAACTGGAACGCCAATCCTGCCGACCGGCAGCCAATAGTGGAGAAAACTTGGAAAACAATTTAAAAATAGGCGCTTGTGACAAATGTATGGAAATGCTAACAAAACCAAACGACCAATAACAGGACGGTTTTACAGTCATGCTTGTCGCAGCCGTCAAACTCAGAAATAGCATACCTATGATACTGAATCACGAAAGCGAACAAATTTACCTCCATCAATTAACTCGTCGCGCACGCGACGCTCTTAAAGGTGATTTGCCCACAAACGTAAATTTGTTAGGTAGGGGAGCCATCTCGCGGCTAGAATTTTACACCATGTTTAATATCCATATTTCTTATCAAGCCAGCCGAAATAAATCTACCGGTTAAGCTCGTATTGATATTTTGAAAAATTAAGAAACTGAAAAGAGAAAACAATCTCAAGCTATTGCTTTCACTGCATGATTGTTAATAGAAAATGTGGTGTCAAAACACAATATTTAAAGCAGGGATATAAAGAACATGATGAAAAACTACCTCCTCGTTTGTTTCTTTTTGATGAAAAGAGAAAGTTTTGTTTCGTCCTCGTCACGCATGGTTTCGTACACTTACTCGCCCACACCTTCACACCATAGATTAATTTAAGGTAATCCTTTAAAGTAATCTATGTTGACATCTTCGCCAGTAGTGGCGATTGGCGAAAAATTTTACACATTATCATGGTTCGTTCATCGTTGTCGTGACGTCTATGACTAAGAACTGAAGTTGCTGTTTTCGTTGTTTTGACGATTCAAGCGTGTGCAGCCTGTCAGTTACTAACATGACGTCAGAGACTTTTTAAGTAAATGGTGCTTATATCTTTAAAAGATTTTGAAACTCTCTCATACATCAGGAAAATAGAACACTGGATGCATTTGATGGCAAAATATGACTTAATTAGTGACAGGTTTTGTGAATAACATCGCGGTGGGCAATTGGGAAGAAATATGGTAGAAGTTGAGGGTATCGTAGATTATGTAGAACTCTAGTTACCCAAATAAACATAACACGACACCAGCGGTTAACATATCAACAAATGATATCAAAGAAAGATGAATTTTTTATGACAATTCTTTGTTAGGTAGAGCTTGAAATGTTTACAAAAAAGCAGCTAATTTTCCTTCATCTGGTATAACCAAGAAGGTCGAATACTTAGAATAGGGCTGCCATACGTCAGGATTTTCCCTGACATGTCAGGGAATTTAGTGTTTAAATCTGTATCAGGGAGAAATGCTAAAATGTGCTTAACAAGTGTGTGAATTTTTAAAATTGGAATTTTATGTGTTTTTGAAGTCCAACAAAAGCTTATTGAAAAAATTCAGATCTTTGCAAAAGAACGATTGGTATGAGGGAGAGTTGAGTATTGTTTAGAAACTGCTATACGTTCATTATTTGTAATTACCTTGGATCGTATTTTTTAAAACTTCTGTGCTAATTTTCGTTTTTATAAACGTTGCTCTTTAGAAGAAAAGTTGCATTCGTGCAACTTTTCTTTGCTCTTTTTAATTTGTTTCGTGTTTATCCTTCTTTCACAAAAAAGCAATGGCGGAAATTTACTTTGGTAATATTCTAAAGTTGGTCAATGAACTGAGGTAAAATTGTCAGGGATTGCGCATTATCAAATATCATGACTAGAACCTAGAAGGTCCTATCTGCATATCACAAAACTACCTACCAACTACTTTATAAATTTAATCTACTTTTTCTGGCTTTTTTTGGCTTTGGGTCGGTTTCCGTTCGTTAAGCTTTTGTTTGCATTATATGCCGTTTATATTTGTTGCGCAAAATTGTTCTTAGTATTCCGTTCATTTCCACTAATAAAGTATGTTTTGGCTTTTGTTAAATAATATTTTATTAAAAATTAAACGAAATGAAGCTGGACACGATAAAACAAAAAATAACATATAAAATGCGCGAAACATGACACATTACTAAAATGGTATGAGGATAAAATACATTAGATGAACGGACACTTTAATATTTGTTCATAGGTTGGAGAAGGCAATTTTTCAAAAACTTTCCGTCTGCAGTGAAGTTTGAGCCGTAATTTCATCGTTTCGAGATCTTTCTCCAACCTCTTCAGATATTGCCGCGTTGTGACCGTCTTCCATAAGGACCCAGAACGTTTGAATCTGCGCTTCTTTATCGTGGTAAGGGTCGGAGACGATTTGTTAGTGGATACGGGTTTTAGGCGTCTTTCCAACATTAACTTTGTATCTGCAAATACAAACGAAAGTTCAAATCAAATAATGAAAGAAAAAAATGCTTTATATTGCAGTTCAAAGATTGTTTACATTTGTATATACAGCATTGCGAACCACAAGATAACGTACAATACAGTAGTAACTGCGATTATTAAACATGAAACTACAATATATCGAATACTTTAAAACTAAACTGTAAACAGATTGTAGATACGTTTAACTTTGGATATAAACAAGCATCCCATGTTTAGCCTACTCACCTGTTTTCGTTGGCTCCGTATTAAAGTTCATTTCTCAGGAGTTGGGATAATTTTCAAATAAGATGTATAGAAATATTATGATTAACAAACTGACAACAGCTGCAATGAAAGCGACACATCAGGAAATCAACAAAAACAATTCGCCGCGGAACGCACACGAATAAAGTCATTGGTTGTGTCTGAAGATGTACAGCTATATAAAAATACCAAATCAGCTATACCCTAGGCTACTTTCTGGTTGATGTAGACAGGCTAGGCTACCTTTCCGTAAATCACCAAGTTCGTGTGTTTCCAAGAATATTGAACTTGTAACCTATATATAAATACAGGCCTAAACATATACATGCAGCAGATCTGAATACAAGTAACAACCAAAGTGACTTTAGTCTGACAATTTTCCCTGGAAAACGCGAAACTTATTCTGCTGGTTTTCAGCGAAATTCTCTCTTATATACAGCCTATATACCAGACAACCAATGTTTTATAGCTGAAGTTTTCGCACCGACCAAGACTGGGATCCAGTTGGTAAACAAAAGGTGCGACTACTGACAAGTAGATAAAAACTTTTCGCACCTGCTGCTGAGGTCGTGTAAAATGCTAAGTACAAGACAATGGATAAATTTGCACTTGCCAGCACGAAGCGGTTTAAACACTGATTGAATTTTTGCGATAATTAGTGTTGAACTTATCCTACATTTCCTAGGTCAAACACGTGTTGTGATTTCAAGAATTAAGTTGTGTCAGACGAACGACCAAATATAGCCTAAGTGTATTTGTTTTGAAATGTATATCTTTATGTCCAGTCGCTGATACATGTTTTGACCAAATTAATGTTTTTTTTTTAGTTAGAAATGAGTGTAAAACTTTGAACGTTTTCGTTACGGTGGGGATTGAAACCGCATGCAGTGTTGTATAATGAAGAAATGTTCATCAAAGTTTTCAAAGTTTGTCTTATTTAACTTTTAGTTTTCCCAGTATTTGAATTGCCTTGCGTATTTATTTGGTATGCACTGCTGGGAAAAGCGATTTACTGAAACTAATTTAAAACCGGATGCACAGGTCGCTGACAAAAGACGTTTTGTGGGCTTCAGTCATTTTTGCATTTTCATTGCAACAAATACAGTAGTCCTACTTACAAATAAATATGAAAATGCTTATCTCCTCAACGCAATTCAAAATACGTCACTGCGTCATACGCATGGAGTGTGATATAAACTTGACATCTATCACCCAAAATTTTGCAGTTTGAAACACAACCAAAAAACTTTTCTGATGATTTTCGCTTTTTGGAACCGAAGACGTTATTCAAATTTTATTTTGTCACAATATCAGCGTATATAACAACAACATATGCTTGGCAGTAGGGGTCAAGGTTACCGCTGGAAGCAGTTTATTGCTCCCGAAATTTCATACTTGTATACGCGTGTGTATTCGGTTCATATAGTGCTGCTGGTAACAACATCTAGCTCTGATATGCTTGTTTTGAGCGAGTTTTGGCAAAGAAATATGCGCCTGAATGATAGGGTCCCCACCAAAGCTGGTCCCTAATTACCCTACGTAGTTTATTGGTCTTGTTAGGAATTATATTTTCGGATTTGGGGTTTTTACTAAACAAGACAAACAAAATATTTAATTACGTTTCTTAACGCCTTCAGTTCTCAAAACGTGAACAACCTGAATGAATGTCCATCTAACAGTATCTCATACAGTGGTTGGTTAGTTCTGGACATTTTAAACGTAAAATGTTATAAGACAAAATTTTGTAAAATATTTCAGTAGGCTGAGTAATTAACATATTGCTAACGTTTTCAATGAGAAAACGATGACTTTTCGATTTCTTTGTGATTCGTCGTGATGTGACAACTGGAGATTTATGATCCGTGTTTTTAGAACCACAATTTACTTCATATTGCATACTTAATGATACTGTTATATTTAGATTTATTAAACGTAAAATCATATCTTCTGACATAAGAATATGCAAAGTAACGCAACCTCATAGCTCAAAGAAGTTCGTTTGTCACAATGCAAACCGTGTAGTCTACAACGAAGAAAATATGTTACGTGTTTTGTGCTCGTTTGACGTGCCTTGTGTTTCTGCCTTCGGCCGGAGGCGCTGATGTTTGTAATTGCGCCTTGCTAGTTGGCGAACGTGTCACTCGACTGTTGCCTGAGCTGTGAGCAGACGTGCCTGTTCTTATCCTTTATTTTATCAAATACAATTCTATAGTTTAACTGCAGGTCTATTCGAACCAGCATAAGAAAAGGCCGGTAACATTTGGCGAGCACGGCAGGACCTGCAGTTAAGAAACGTGAATGAAAAAGTTGACCGAGTTTTATCCGCGATGAATTTTTTTTGCTCTCCTCCGAAGTTTGAACTTGGAGAAAGTTTTATCTCGTTTTTATCAACGTTTGAAAGTTTCTGCGACAGTGTGGACGCAACAGCAGCTGCTCGAAAACATGCTTTTATGGTGAGTTTACCGGAAGATGTTAAGCTGGAAATGATATGAAACGGTGCACGGTTAGGCACCATGAACTATGAAGAACTAAAGTCCAAAGCTGAGGAAGTTGCTTGTTGCTCGCTTCGATGTAACAAGGCTAAACAGCAGCTTATACAAAGAACCCAAGCTCTCGGCAAAACGAATCGAAGTTACGTCAACGCCCTTGTCAATTTCGGAGCAATTGCATACCCGAAACCGGAAGATGAAGGTACGAAGAATGACGTCTTGTATAACGCTTTAATAGCTGGACTGCGTAACAAACATGAAGCAGAAAGGCTGGTCACGTGCAACATGGAGGTGCAGTGTCCAAAGTTTTTAGATGCTGTCAAAAAGCTGTTAATGATGGAACCAGATCATGTGCAACAACACGTTTCCAAAATACAGCCAATGGAGCAGGTCCCATCAGCTTACGAGGAAATGAAACAAATGATCCAGGATCTGCGGCAGGAAGTTGACACCTTGCGTGAATCACTATCGGATATATCGCGGAGGTCTCGTCTTAACCACAATCATCCCTTTCGCCCCCGGGAATCACGCACGTGTTTTGCATGCGGGGAAAGAGGACACATCAGTCGATATTGTCTTCAGCGCAACCGCCAACGGGGCGGGCACAGGTTTCCGCCCCTGAATCCATCACCACAGCCAGAACGAGAATTGGTCACTTACAAGATACATCGCTCTGGATCAAAGCACTCCACTGCTGACGCACTTAGTAGAAGGCCACAGAGCAGCAAAACAAGTGATTCTAATAGCGTCGAAGTGAATCCTGAAAGGTATCCGTTTGAAGTTGAAGAAAACTTTGAAACCTGTAAGACCTCGACGGAAAGTGTTTTAAGTATTGATCTTCGTGAGGGTTTCGGTTGGACTCCTGATCAAATTTCACAAGCTCCTTCTAAAACACCAAGAGCGCCCTTGGTACCTTCCGATGAGTTGGAGCCGATGCAAAGAATAGAGATTGACGTCCTTGGAGGACTTCCTGTGACACATTCAGGAAATCGTTACATACTGGTAGCCACTGATATGTACACTAAATATATGCAGGCTTGGTCTATGCCATCACAGACAGCCCAAGAAACAGCATTTGTTCTCTATCATAACTGGATGACGATTCATGGTGTTCCGGAGCAGATTCACAGCGACCGAGGAGGAAACTTTGAGAGCCAGTTGTTTAAAGAGCTTATTGATCTTCTCGGCTGCAAGAAGTCAAGAACTACAGCATACCACCCTTCTGGGAACGGAGCGGTTGAAAGGGCCAACAGAACCATCCTTTCCATCATGAAGAATTATGTCCAGCGCGATCCACTATCCTGGGATAAATCTCTCTCCTCAATTTGTGCGACCTATAACGCCAGTCGACACGAAGAGACAGGTGTTTCTCCACATTTCCTTCTGACTGGACGAGAATTGAGATTACCAGCAGATTTGATGACTGGACAGCCTTCAAGTCGTCCATCATCATCGGCAATGTTCGATTTACAAGACCGTATGCGACTTGTCCACGAAGTCGTGAAAACGAGACTCGACCAACGTCGGCAATCCATGAAAGAACGTTACGACAAGTCGGTATCGAGACAAGTGGAGTTTCAAGTAGGAGATAAGGTCATGCTGCGAAACACTGTCATATCAAAAGATGAAAAGCGAAAGTTTCACCTCCCTTATTCAGGCCCCTACGAAGTTGTTGAGACTTTTCCGCCGGTAAATTATCTGATTCGCAATCACGAACGAACGAGACCATCATACAGGGATGCCTTCCTATAATCAAGCTAGTTGTCCAGAAGATGTCCCCCAGCAACTAGACATGCCCTTGACTGGAGCTTACTTTTTTAATAGGCCTAACCGATCAAATGCAAATCGTCACGAGAGTAACAATTTTAATAACGTTTGCAACTCCCGAAATAACGGTCGACTTCGCCGAAGCCCACGTCGCACTATTCGTTACCCAGACGTCGAAACGTATTAATTGTTTATTGTGTGATGCTTGATGCTATGTTGTTGACTACTTTCCTATGATTTGTGTTTTATATACCACAGTTTCACATATACCAAGTATGATGGTATTTTATTTCGGATCCGTTATATATCGTCTAATTTAACTATCAATCTCACGTTTTTATACCTTTTGTTGTGTTATTGGCATGAAGCATTATATTTGTAACCCATGTTTATTGTGTTTGTAGGCCTACTATTGTTTTGGTATAGTCAACGAATGTTTGAATTTCTTTTATAACAAGTTATTTAAAATTTTGCTGTGGTTTTCAATGTAATGTTTGTATTTATATTATTTACATAGAAATGCTTTACCTTGATTTCCGTTTGTTTTTATTGGTGTGATAATCATAATTTTTTCGCTACTGCACCGTTTTGCTGTGTTTGAGGAATCTTTTTTGTAAAGGTTTTTTTTTGTAGCCCACTGTGGCATGCAAGATTAACACATCCATCTGGGTAACAGAAGTACTAGCGGTTGCTACGTGATTATATTGCAATTTGTCGTTTTATTTTCCATATATTTAGCTTATAGACAGTTATGCTAATGTCGAAGAGAAATTTATTGGAGGGGGAGGAGTGTTACGTGTTTTGTGCTCGTTTGACGTGCCTTGTGTTTCTGCCTTCGGCCGGAGGCGCTGATGTTTGTAATTGCGCCTTGCTAGTTGGCGAACGTGTCACTCGACTGTTGCCTGAACTGTGAGCAGACGTGCCTGTTCTTACCCTTTATTTTATCAAATACAATTCTATAGTTTAACTGCAGGTCTATTCGAACCAGCATAAGAAAAGGCCGGTAACAAATACACTTTCCCAAAGCAGAAACAAAGCGCAAGGAATAATTAAAATATATCGAGGCCAGTTAACAAAGAGAATATTCATTACAAGGTTCTTTGCTATTTCTTAACTAGTGAAATCAATACAAAAACGATTGCATGGTTGTTCGTACAAGCAAATCCTATAAAATTAACACACTCCCAAGTCCCAGTAAGTGTTTTGTAACGTTAGAACAACTCGAAACACGCAAATACTTCTTATTTGAAGTTGGGCCTAACAAGTTGTCAATCATCGCACCTTTAGTTTATCAACTGGACATTAAGGTTCTTGAGTGGTGCGATAACTTTCACGGGTTATCGCGTAAAAAGTTGGCTGAAAACTAGTGGAACTGGTATCGTATGTTACCGTGCACCGTATGTCGAAATTGAAATCGTAACCTTAAATCGAAACTGTCAGAGTAAAAGTTCCAACAAGTTGTAGCGAGTTTTCGTTGAGCGTACTCAGAAGGTCTAACACGACATGTTGTAACCGGAAAGAAAACAACCCCCAATGGAAGTTTAAACTTCCATCAGACTATAAAAAGACAGGGAGGTCTCAGTAAAACAATCGAACCATTTAACAAATGCCAAAATTGCTTTCACCGCCATTAGTGCAAAGAACAGGGAAAATTTTTGAATTTACATGCCATTTAAAAGAAACAGCTCTAAAAGTGTCCGAAAAACTGAAAAGGGTCGAAGGGGTATCGAACGTAATGGCAAACGGAGATGAGCATGTAAAACTAACAGTTGGCTGGGTTCCTATCGACTTCCCACAAAGAGCTCTAAGTTAGATGAAGTCTTCAAAAGCATGGGCTACGTAAAACCAGCGATTCATGGCGCAGATTCAATATTGAGAAAACCAGACGGCCAAAGGATTTTTACCTTCCAAATTGATTCTCCGAATACCGCCGCCGTTACGAACAAATAAAAGCGTTGGCTTTCTTGCTTTATTAGACGATCGGAACATTTTTGGTGTAACTTATGGAATGTGTCGATTAATTAATTATTTTTCTTACATTTTGTGTTATCTCAGAGTAATTTTTGTAAGAGATTTTTCCATCAAACAACGGCAACGTATTGACCGGTCGGTCATTGGGTAAGTAAGTAAGTTCATTGGGTGTCATTGCTTGACCCCAACGCCCCGGAGTTTTTTCCCGCTCTGCGCGAAAATATTTTACGGCTACCGAAAGCTTCGAACGGTGCAGGAATGTTGCTGAAGTGGACATATTGGGACGTCGCCTTACTTGTCCTGCGATACGTCACAGATACCCCGGTAAGTTCATTGGCCGTCATTCGAACTGGTCTCTGCATGGTTTATGATCTGCCCCGGCTTGTATTTATGAAAGTTAATTCTAACGATGCCGATCCAATCAACATTAGCTTATTTAAAGGAAATTTTATGCAATTTTTACATTTCCAGACTTGGACGAACGCAGCGAAAAGTCAAAAACTAGACGCCCCTGCGCACTTTTGAAAGCGACCGGGAGATGTCGGTATCGGTCGACGTGTACTTTTGCCCATGACGAAATAGAAAAACGGGCTGATATTTCCAAGGTTTATTGATACAAGACGAAGATATCTGAACGGTAAGTGAATGTTTCTGTTAAAAATTAACACAGCGGTGTTCGTTTATGTTTGCAACTTGAGCACATCACAACAATTTCAATGATTCCATGGGGATTGAAGTTTTGGACCGTACTTGAGTAAACGTGTGCTCAGATGTTTTCTGTATTATCTAGTGTTTACCTCACGGTGCATACAGGAATTACTTTACACTCAAAGTAGACAATTCCTGCCCTTACCTTCACGGTACTTACGAAGAACAGTCGCGTACTCGAACTGTTTTATCAATTCCAGTTCTATATAACGTTAATAGGATTAACTGATGGAGAATGCAAATCTCCGATTTTAAATTCCATCACTTTCTGACCAGGTTTCCATGACCCCAGTTGTTCCAAAGCATAAGGGTAGTGCCCACTTTGCTGCCCAGGCAAAAAGAGATGCATATTAGTTTCCATTACCGGACAGCACACACTCATTCACAGCCCAAAATATTCAAAAGATCCTTTGCAGGAAGCATTTTCTCTGCCACAGTAAAGTGTAAGTTTGGTACAGCGCGAAACAGGTGTTTCATTGACTTAACCTACTTGCCAGCAACTCGGCAATTTGTTTATGTTGGAAGTTTATTAACAAAATAGAAAACGATCTTAAGCAATTTGGTTAAATACCTTATGGTAATGAATATTTGCGCACAGTATTTTATTAACTTATTATTTTTCTGAGTAATTGAATAGACTGTCTTA
The DNA here is from genome assembly GCF_947623445.1 of Clavelina lepadiformis. NCBI lineage: Eukaryota > Metazoa > Chordata > Ascidiacea > Aplousobranchia > Clavelinidae > Clavelina > Clavelina lepadiformis. The sequence continues at coordinate 3,650,461 of NC_135246.1, forward strand.
TTGCAATGTGCTTTACACAAGGAAGAGCGGTTTTATTGGTCGCATATCTGCCCGCGTTATATTCGGACGGTTATTACATTGGGGATTGTCCGGATAAGGACTATTACATCGGGAAAAGATTTTTGCCGGAAATGTTTTCCGCAATCGACAAAGCCGGTTCCTCTCAGGATAATCTGTTGGAGTGTGGGATAGCGGAGGTAAAAGCAAATTTAAAGTGAGACACCTCGCAATTTTTTTCGCTATCAGCTTTTCAATATTTCTTGTTGAAAGTTATGTTACTGTTTTCAGTAAACAAGTCCATTGTAAATATTTTCACTATCTATCTAAACAGGCAACCAGTCATCGCGGCCTTTGGTCTACAATTACGTAAAAGTCCAACAAAACCATCGAAATCGCAAATGTCAGCATATATTGCTACTTAATCCCGCCCGTCCAAGTCATTACGATAAACTCCAGATGTTTTTGGCGGGCACTTTAGGATCCTTTCGGAAATCATGAACGTTTTCGCTCTGATGTACATTTCTTGTGAAACTTTGCAGACAGAATTAACATTTAAACAGTGTTTTGTGTCATAGTTTAGTCCTCAAAAACTGAAGCGTCAAAAAAGTGAACGATCTCTTCCGTCATTCAACTGGCTTTAAAATTTCCAGCACTGATCACACTTAATCAATTGCAGGGGGAATGGTCAGCATTGCCATACTCAGAACTGGCTCTAGAAGCCATTGCTGATATTGGTAACAAGAGTTTTGACAAAAACTGTAGTTGGTTAAGGAAACCAAAATTTATGACAATTCTTTTGTCATTGTCACACTCTCTTTTCTCAAGTCTAAAGCGATATCACGTCGAGGAGAATTCTGCTGTTTATTGAAACCAACGCAGGACATGATTAAAGATTTCATAGAAAAAACTCCCAACATCAAAAGCTACATCCATTTCGGTTGCTCCATATATATGCTGCTAAGTGGACTTGAAATGCTTTGCAACTTGCAACCATGAAGATGTAAAAGTTTGTGATCCAGTGTTAATTGTTTTACATGATATCTAGCAACAGTGGTAACCGGATTCACAGCATAAGCGCTTTTCTTTTACATGCTGGGTGACCTTCGTCGAAAAAATAATTGAATGCAACTGATTCCACAATCAACGCAGGGAAATATTAAACATGAAAGAAACTGACTACCACAGCTAATTCATGGATAAAAAAAAGTTGCCTTCGAATATAAAGTTCAAACTTTCTTGTTAAATTCAACAGTAAAGTAAAATCCATCTTCTTGCCTTAATCCAACTCTGCTAAAAGCAACGTTGTGCCAACTCATTCTCCTAACCAAACCAGGCCAGATGTCCTGCATACGGTGAAATAGTCACTTCCAAAAAATTGAATGTGACTGGTTTCCACAAGCAAAACAGGAAATTACAGAAATATGTGAAACTGTTTTCAGAACCAAAACCTTTTGCCACTGTATCATTGAAATTAATAGCTAGTTTTGAAATTTCCTTGTTAACAGTGACCTAACTAAATTTTAATCTTACATTAACCTAATTTCAATTTTTGCATCTAATTCCCGTGACTGCTTATCTTAAATATGCTGGGTGACCTATTTCAACACGTGGAATTAAAAATTTGAGCGTATCAGGCTTCCACAAACACTGCAGGGACAAAATGTATGTAAATGGCTTCACAGCAAATGAAGAAAATATGCGACTGTATTGGTGTAGCAGGATTGGCCGCAACGGAAGATCTTTAATTAAATCAACCCAGACAAAACCACAGAAAAAAAACAGTATCAGGATCATTCTCCAATGAAGATTCGTTTGGCTTTTGCTATTGGATGTACCATGTCAAAACAAGGTTGAAAATGGAAACGTTTGTCCACCAAGCTTTCTGCCAATTACGATTCGTGAGTTGAATGGGTGAATAAACTAATGCTTTAAAACTATGCTTTCTAAAAAGGATTCCAACTCCTGCAGCCAACTTAACATTCATATACCGGTAAGGCAGCCAAAAATAAAGAAGAGATGGCAAACAATCTAAAATCTGCATTTCAGGGATGGCTGGTGCTCAACAGAGCTGTGTCCAGGTTATGTCCCTGACTCCTCACTTGCTTTTCCACCAGTGAGGGCCGGAACTCTTTAAAGTTTAAACCGTGGTTTCTGTCTGGCCGTCAAAACAGTAATGAATCAACGCCCAACTATTTGAAAAAGAAAAGCGCATACTAACGTCATAATTAACGCTGCTGTGATAGAGGTGCTTTAAAGGCGAACTGTCCACGACGCATAAATATACAAATAAATAAATACCAAGGAAAACTCAATGAATATTGGTCAGGTGTGGATGCCATCTCGATACTAGAATTTTCACTCTATCTCAGTAATTAAAGCAGCAGTAGTCTTATACTAAACACAGCCATTAACCTTTTGTGTTTTGAATAAAAACCAACGGAGCCACACAAGCAATCGATATACATAAAAATATATTTCATTTTATATGTCCATGTTTATATGTTCATTAAATATATGTTATATAGCAATATTTAAATATAATTAATACAATTTGGGAAGATCAAGATCATGTACTAGCTTTTTCAACGCAATTTGGTTAAATATTGGCTTTTGCAAACCTTGATTGGAAGCGAAATCATCGTTATCATAACAATCAGATTAAAAGCAATATGTAGGCTACGTCAATGCCGATGCAAACATTCTTCAAAGTCCTCGTTGGACTTATATTAGAAGTCAAACGGCCACAGGCACAACAGCAAGGGAGGAAACTGAAATGCGCAAACTGAAATGCTCCAAAGCGTGTACAAACAATCAAGATTTTGATTAAAGCATCATAAGTCTAGCTGAGGATTTGGTATCATTCAACACTTACAGGGGATTTTGTTTTAGTGAAAGTAATCAATAATGGTCGCAAAGGTAATGTTATTAATTTTTGAAACCTACCTTTTTTGTAAATTTCCCTAATTTTTTTAATCATATTGTTACACTTGTTTTTGCCCTGTATCTGTTACGTTTCTCCCTGGCGGCCGATTGCGCGTTTCCGTGGTTAATTAAGCACATGTGTCTTTTTATCGACGTGTGTCCGACAAGTAGTTGCACTGACAGTTTTGTATTGGATCTCCTGAAATGAGCTATGTGAACGAAGACTTGACCTAACTGCTTTTAAATAAAACACGTGCCTGTAATTCTAAGAGTGAGAACAACAAAACGTAAAAATATCATTTAAATTAAAAAATTTGAAAAATTTTCTAAACTCTTGAGAGTACTAAACACGAGACGCTACCATTTCTAATTGCAATAAAAAAAAACATTCAACGCAGCAGCATTGGGGGCCTGGCTGAGTCAGCCATCAGAGATAGATTTAAACATATCATGTTTGAAAATTATACTTAGGTTTTAACTTTAATACAGAGTCACGTAGACCAAATAAACATGAAATGCTTGTTTATATCCAAAATTAAAACGTGTTACATGCTACAGTATTTGTTTTATAGAATTTGTTTAGTTTATTAGTCGACTGTGCAACGCAATGCTGCATGTGCAAATGTACACAAGAGGCTTGAACAACTGCAATATAAATCATTTCTTTCTTTCAATATTTGCTTTGAACTTTCGTTTGTATTTGCAGATACAAAGTTAATGTTGGAAAGACGCCTAAAACCCGTATCCACTAACAAATCGTCTCCGACCCTTTCTACGATAAAGAAGCGCAGATTCAAACGCTCTGGGTCCTTATGGAAGACGGTCACAACGCGACAATATCTGAAGAGGTTGGAGAATGACATCGAAACGATGAAATTACAGCTCGAACTTCACTGCAGACGGAAAGTTTTTGAAACTTTTTACGACCAATTGAAATGTCCGTTTATGTCAATTTGTCATGTGTCCAGTTTCATTTCGGTTCGTTTAATTTTTATTAAATTATTACTCAACAAAATAATATATCGTTGTTGTTGTAGATTGTCGAGTATGTGAAGATTCGAAGCCAAATGGGTACAGAAACATTTGACGACGCCTCCAAACAAGGTTGTCGTTGAAAGTAAAACTGTGTCTGCGTCTACAAGAACGTAAACTGACTCGGTATTAGAAAACGCTGGGGCTGCATTGATCTCAAACGGAACTTAAATAAAAACAGGAAATAAATCAATCACAAGTACAATGCTGAAAACAGGAGAGTCGATCCTGGAATTAGGCGTTGGAAAGGTAGGACGTACTGTCAGGGTATCTGGCTATCGCAATCATTACTGACCAAACCTTGTAGCGATTTAGTAGAGCATATCGTCGCACACTTCATTGAAATCGAGGTGTCGCTTGCAGTATGTTGTCTCTATACTATGTCAACACTTCGATACATTTTCATGGCCCTTTGACGAATCTAAACGACCGCCCTTTCGAAGCGCTTCCGGCAAGTTTCGGCGCCCCCTTGTGTATTCATGAAACTAAATATGATTGTCCAAACGGTAGTGGAGCAAAACAACACGCAAATTAGTTGACAGTGAGCAAGTTGCATAAACCAAATTAACAGCCAACGAAGTTAGCTAAAAAATGGGAATCGACTGCCAACAATAGACACTTCGAAAACTAGGTTCAATTACGTACTCAGCGAATCACAGTCAAGGACCAGGATGGCTTTGAGCTCCGAGCTGATCGCCGACGAGACGAACCCGAAATAAACTGCCTCCAAGGTAAGGTTCTGGACCAGGCTTGGCAGACTAACTGTTGCCAACTAATAACAAACCGGATTCGACTGCTTCTACGGCAGAATTTAGCACTTAACTATAGCCGGTTAGGCTAAAACGAAACGGAGACTGGGTCAACTGCCTATGCGGCAGGGATGGAAACCTGTAGCCGACTAGGCTAAACCAAAAAAGGATACCAAGATTTGCTACTTCTACGTCTTCCGAAATTGCAACTGGAACGTCAATCCCGCGGACCGGTAGCCAACAATGGAGAAAAGTTAAAAACTATGTAAAATTAGGAGCTTGTGACAAATTTCCCGAAATGCTGACAAAACCAAACGACCAATAACAGGACGGTTTTACAACCATGTTTGTCGCAGCCGTCAAACTCAGAAGTAGCATACCAATGATACTGAATCACGAAAGCGAACAAATTTACCTTCATCAATTAACTCGTCGCGCACGCGACGCTCTTAAACGTGATTTGCCCACAAACCTAATTTGTTAGGCAGGGGAGTCATCTCGCGGCTAGAATTTTACACTATGTTTAATTATTGACATTAAACTTTAATATCCATATTTCTTATGAAGCTAGCCGAAATAAATGTACCGGTTAAGATCGTATTGATATTTTGAGAAGATAAAAAACTGGAAAGAGAAAACAATTCCAAGCTACTGCTTTCACTGCATGATTGTGAATAGAAAATGCGGTGTTAACACACAATATTTAAAGCAGGGATATTAAGAACATGATGAAAAACTACCTCCTCGTTTGTTTCTTTTTTATGAGAAGAGAAGTTTGTTTCGTCCTCGTCACGCATGGTTTCGTACACTTACTCGCCCACACCTTCACACCATAGATTAATTTAAGGTAATCCTTTAAAGTAATCTATGTTGACATCTTCGCCAGTAGTGGCGATTGGCGAAAAGTTTTACACATTATGATGGTTCGTTCATCGTTGTCGTGACGTCTATGACTAAGAACTGAAGTTGCTGTTTTCGTTGTTTTGACGATTCAAGCGTGTGCAGCCTGTCAGTTGCTAACATGACGTCAGAGACTTTTTAAGTAAATGGTGCTTATATCTTTAAAAGATTTTGAAACTCTCTCATACATCAGGAAAATAGAACACTGGATGCATTTGATGGCAAAAAATGACTTAATTAGTGACAGGTTTTGTGAATAACATCGCGGTGGGCAATTGGGAAGAAATATGGTAGAAGTTGAGGGTATCGTAGATTATGTAGAACTCTAGTTACCCAAATAAACATAACACGACACCAGCGGTTAACATATCAACAAATAATATCAAAGAAAGATGAATTTTTTTATGACAATTCTTTGTTAGGTAGAGCTTGAAATGTTTACAAAAAAGCAGCTAATTTTCCTTCATCTGGTATAACCAAGAAGGTCGAATACCTAGAATAGGGCTGCCATACGTCAGGATTGTCCCTGACATGTCAGGGAATTTAGTGTTTAAATCTGTATCAGGGAGAAATGCTAAAATGTGCTTACAAGTGTGTGAATTTTTAAAATTGGAATTTTATGTGTTTTTGAAGTCCAACAAAAGCTTATTGAAAAAATTCAGATCTTTGCAAAAGAACGATTGGTATGAGGGAGAGTTGAGTATTGTTTAGAAACTGCTATACGTTCATTATTTGTAATTACCTTGGATCGTATTTTTTAAAACTTCTGTGCTAATTTTCGTTTTTATAAACGTTGCTCTTTAGAAGAAAAGTTGCATTCGTGCAACTTTTCTTTGCTCTTTTTAATTTGTTTCGTGTTTATCCTTCTTTCACAAAAAAGCAATGGCGGAAATTTACTTTGGTAATATTCTAAAGTTGGTCAATGAACTGAGGTAAAATTGTCAGGGATTGCGCATTATCAAATATCATGACTAGAACCTAGAAGGTCCTATCTGCATATCACAAAACTACCTACCAACTACTTTATAAATTTAATCTACTTTTTCTGGCTTTTTTTGGCTTTGGGTCGGTTTCCGTTCGTTAAGCTTTTGTTTGCATTATATGCCGTTTATATTTGTTGCGCAAAATTGTTCTTAGTATTCCGTTCATTTCCACTAATAAAGTATGTTTTGGCTTTTGTTAAATAATATTTTATTAAAAATTAAACGAAATGAAGCTGGACACGATAAAACAAAAAATAACATATAAAATGCGCGAAACATGACACATTACTAAAATGGTACGAGGATAACATACATTAGATGAACGGACACTTTAATATTTGTTCATAGGTTGGAGAAGGCAATTTTTCAAAAACTTTCCGTCTGCAGTGAAGTTTGAGCCGTAATTTCATCGTTTCGAGATCTTTCTCCAACCTCTTCAGATATTGCCGCGTTGTGACCGTCTTCCATAAGGACCCAGAGCGTTTGAATCTGCGCTTCTTTATCGTGGTAAGGGTCGGAGACGATTTGTTAGTGGATACGGGTTTTAGGCGTCTTTCCAACATTAACTTTGTATCTGCAAATACAAACGAAAGTTCAAATCAAATAATGAAAGAAAAAAAATGCTTTATATTGCAGTTCAAAGATTGTTTACATTTGTATATACAGCATTGCGAACCACAAGATAACGTACAATACAGTAGTAACTACGATTATTAAACATGAAACTACAATATATCGAATACTTTAAAACTAAACTGTAAACAGATTGTAGATACGTTTAACTTTGGATATAAACAAGCATCCCATGTTTAGCCTACTCACCTGTTTTTGTTGGCTCCGTATTAAAGTTCATTTCTCAGGAGTTGGGATAATTTTCAAATAAGATGTATAGAAATATTATGATTAACAAACTGACAACAGCTGCAATGAAAGCGACACATCAGGAAATCTCCAACAAAAACAATTCGCAGCGGAACGCACACGAATAAATTCATTGGTTGTGTCTGAAGATGTACAGCTATATAAAAATACCAAATCAGCTATACCCTAGGCTACTTTCTGGTTGATGTAGACAGGCTGGGCTACCTTTCCGTAAATCACCAAGTTCGTGTGTTTCCAAGAATATTGATCTTTTAACCTATATATAAATACAGGTCTAAACATATACATGCAGCAGATCTGAATACAAGTAACAACCAAAGTGACTTTAGTCTGACAATTTTCCCTGGAAAACGCGAAACTTATTCTGCTGGTTTTCAGCGAAATTCTCTCTTATATACAGCCTATATACCAGACAACCAATGTTTTATAGCTGAAGTTTTCGCACCGACCAAGACTGGGATCCAGTTGGTAAACAAAAGGTGCGACTACTGACAAGTAGATAAAAACTTTTCGCACCTGCTGCTGAGGTCGTGTAAAATGCTAAGTACAAGACAATGGATAAATTTGCACTTGCCAGCACGAAGCGGTTTAAACACTGATTGAATTTTTGCGATAATTAGTGTTGAACTTATCCTACATTTCCTAGGTCAAACACGTGTTGTGATTTCAAGAATTAAGTTGTGTCAGACGAACGACCAAATATAGCCTAAGTGTATTTGTTTTGAAATGTATATCTTTATGTCCAGTCGCTGATACATGTTTTGACCAAATTAATGTTTTTTTTTTAATTAGAAATGAGTGTAAAACTTTGAACGTTTTCGTTACGGTGGGGATTGAAACCGCATGCAGTGTTGTATAATGAAGAAATGTTCATCAAAGTTTTCAAAGTTTGTCTTATTTAACTTTTAGTTTTCCCAGTATTTGAATTGCCTTGCGTATTTATTTGGTATGCACTGCTGGGAAAAGCGATTTACTGAAACTAATTTAAAACCGGATGCACAGGTCGCTGACAAAAGACGTTTTGTGGGCTTCAGTCATTTTTGAATTTTCATTGCAACAAATACAGTAGTCCTACTTACAAATAAATATGAAAATGCTTATCTCCTCAACGCAATTCAAAATACGTCACTGCGTCATACGCATGGAGTGTGATATAAACTTGACATCTATCACCCAAAATTTTGCAGTTTGAAACACAACCAAAAAACTTTTCTGATGATTTTCGCTTTTTGGAGCCGAAGACGTTATTCAAATTTTATTTTGTCACAATATCAGCGTATATAACAACAACATATGCTTGGCAGTAGGGGTCAAGGTTACCGCTGGAAGCAGTTTATTGCTCCCGAAATTTCATACTTGTATACGCGTGTGTATTCGGTTCATATAGTGCTGCTGGTAACAACATCTAGCTCTGATATGCTTGTTTTGAGCGAGTTTTGGCAAAGAAATATGCGCCTGAATGATAGGGTCCCCACCAAAGCTGGTCCCTAATTACCCTACGTAGTTTATTGGTCTTGTTAGGAATTATATTTTCGGATTTGGGGTTTTTACTAAACAAGACAAACAAAATATTTAATTACGTTTCTTAACGCCTTCAGTTCTCAAAACGTGAACAACCTGAATGAATGTCCATCTAACAGTATCTCATACAGTGGTTGGTTAGTTCTGGACATTTTAAACGTAAAATGTTATAAGACAAAATTTTGTAAAATATTTCAGTAGGCTGAGTAATTAACATATTGCTAACGTTTTCAATGAGAAAACGATGACTTTTCGATTTCTTTGTGATTCGTCGTGATGTGACAACTGGAGATTTATGATCCGTGTTTTTAGAACCACAATTTACTTCATATTGCATACTTCATGATACTGTTATATTTAGATTTATTAAACGTAAAATCATATCTTCTGACATAAGAATATGCAAAGTAACGCAACCTCATAGCTCAAAGAAGTTCGTTTGTCACAATGCAAACCGTGTAGTCTACAACGAAGAAAAAACATTTGCCCAAAGCAGAAACAAAGCGCAAGGAATAATTAAAATAGATCGAGGCCAGTTAACAAAGGGAATATTCATTACAAGGTTCTTTGCATTTTCTTAACTAGTGAAATCAATACAAAAACAATTGCATGGTTGTTCGTACAATCAAATCCTATAAAATTAACACACTCCCAAGTCCCAGTAAGTGTTTTGTAAACGTTAGAACTCGCAACATGCAAATGTCACGAGAATATCTTTACGCACTTGTTTTATTATGTAGCACCGCACATTGATACGTTTTAGTTGTATAGTTAGTTGTATATTCCACGATGTGTTTTTAGATTTATATTAAGATGTATTTCACCCGTATTGTTGTGGCTATAAAGTGTGACTGCGTTTTTATTTAGTATTAGTAACTCATCGATATTTCACTTGTGATTCCTTTTCTTGTTAGTAAGTTTTCTACAAACGCATACGTTTTACGCACCGCAACTCCCCCCGAGGTATGTTACGCTGCCCGCAGTTTCCATCCTCGCATGCTAATGATGATTAATTGATTGCGCTGTGGTTTGTTGGAGAAGAGTTAAATCAGTCTACTTTTGGTTTTTAATACAAGAAAGACCTTTGTTTTTATTGAAAGAATGCTCGTAAAAATAGGTGAGCAGGAACTGGCTAAGTGACTAGCCGTTAGAGCGGGAAGATTCCTGGCTGAGGAAAATCTTGGTTACACAAATACTTCTTATTTAAGTTGGGCATAACAAGTGGTCAATCATCGCACCTTTAGTTTACCAACTGGACATAAAGGTTCTTGGTTGGTGCGATAACTTTCACGGGTTATCGGGTAAAAAGTTGGCTGAAAACTAGTGGAACTGGTATCGTATGTTACCGTGCACCGTGTGTCGAAATTGAAATCGCAACCTTTAATCGAAACTGTCAGAGTAAAAGTTCCAACCGGAGATGTTGTAACCGGAAAGAAAGCAGCTCCCCAATGTAAGATTAAAAAGACAGAGAGGTCTCAGTAAAACTATCGAACCATTTAAAGAGAGTCCAGATCCACCAGATCTACCAATCCTAGCATCTACCAGATCCTAACAAATGCCAAAATTGCTTTCGCCGCCATAGATGCCATAGTGCAAAGAACAAGGAAAATTGTTGAATTTACATGCCATTTAAAAGAAACAGCTCTTAGTAGTGTCCGAAAAACTGAAAAGAGTCGAAGGGGTATCGAACGTAATCGTAAACGGAGATGAGCATGTAAAACTAACAGTTGGCTGGGTTCCTATCGACTTCCCACAAAGAGCTCTAGATGAAGCCTTCAAAAGCATGGGCTACGTAAAACCAGCGATTCATGGCGCAGATTCAATATTGAGAAAACCAGACGGCCGAAGGATTTTTACCTTCCAAATTGATTCTCCGAATACCACCGCCGTTACGAACAAATAAAAGCGTTGGCTTTCTTGCTTTATTAGACGATCGGAACATTTTTGGTGTAACTTATGGAATGTGTCGATTAATTAATTATTTTTCCTACATTTTGTGTTATCTCAGTAATTTTAGTAAGGGGATTTATTTTTCCACCAAACAACGGCAACGTATTGACCGGTCGGTCATTGTGTAAGTAAGTAAGTTCATTACGGTCCGGGAATGTTGCTGAAGTGGACATATTGGGACGTCGCCTTACTTGTCCTGCAATACGGGCGAACACAGTGAAATGTCCAAAACTAGACGCCCCTGCGCACTTTTGCAATCGACCGAGAAATGTCGGTATCGGTCGACGTGTACTTTAGCGCATAACGAAATAGATAAACTACCTGATATTTCCAAGGTTTATAGATACAAGACGAAGATATGTGAACAATAAGTGAATTTTTCTGTTAAGAATTAAGACAAGGGTATTCGTTTATGATTGCAACTTAGTTAAATAAACTAATAATTGTTACGTTTACTTCATTTTAGGTGGTTCCGAGGTATTGCCCATTCTGTGTCATCTTGCCAGTATGCACACGGATCGAGCGAGCTTCGGTCGAATTATGATATACCGCCGTTTCATTAGTAGAATTATTTCTTTTTTTAAGTTATTTCGTTTTTTTTTTAATTCTACTCTAATAAAAGATCTTCCGTGAACTGCACGATCTGATCTGTTGTGATGCCGACAAACAGGGTAAAACTAACATCTCTATGATTATGTCGGACGTCTTACCAAAGCATTTAAATAGCCGGCTATAATTATGCTTTTGATTAAAATTTTCCAAGACTCAAGGGAGTTGGAAGAAGCCAACAGTTTCTGTACGATTCGCCATATGTTCAATGGAACAGAAAAACGCGTCGGGGATCGTGCATTGCCGTCGGATGGTTGGCTAGCATCAGAAAACACCATATTCAGTTTTTTCGGGAAGTGATGGTTTATGTGTATAGATTACTTTTTCGACTTCATGAAACAATACTTTCCACAAACAGGTTGCTACTGGCACTGGGGGCCTGGCTGGGTCAGCCATCAGGGATACAAAGTTGGTGTTGGAAAGACGCTTAAAACTGGCATTCACAATCAAATTCCTTTCCAGATGAAGGAGCGCAGATTCAAACGCTCTGAAAGACAGACACAATGCGTGAATATGTGAAGAGATTGGAAAACATCGAAACAATGAAATCTCGGCTCGAATTTCTACCCACAAGGAAAGTTTACATTCTCTAAGTTACGACCAAATAAAAGTCTCCATGCTCACTTGTCATTCTTGTTTTGTAACGTTAACAACTTTAATTGGCTTTTGAAAGTGTAGGAAAACTCGCAGAAAAATGTAATACTAATTATCGCAATCACGAAAGCAAACAGGGTTTATGAAGGTTTTTATAGTAGCGCTTCGTGGCAAGTGCAAATTTTTTTATCATCGAGCACTTGTAACTGGACGTAAAGCTTGGTCGGTGCGAAACTTTCACGGAATATCGGGTAAACAGTTGGCCGCCTTCATTTCGAAACTGTAAGACTAAAAGTCTGTTACAACAACGGTCTTCAGATCTACTGAGAAAGTTTAGTTTTGGAGTTAATACACTTTATAATTGTTATTTCGTTGACATTGAACGTACTCAGGTCTAACATGACATACAACCGGGAGGAAAACAGCTCCCCAGCAGTTGTCTAGCTGAGGATTTAGTATCATTCAACACATGTACACGAACGACCCAGGCTGTCTTTGAGCTCCGAGCTGATCGCCGACCAAACAAACTCGAAATAAACCGGCTCCAAGGTAAGGTTCTGGACCAGGCTTTAGCAACCAGCTATCGTCGATCAAGCGAAACCGTAATCAATTGCCAACACGGCAGGCTTGGCAGACTAACTGTGGCCAACTAAAAAGAAACCGGATTCGATTGCTTCCACTGCAGGGTTTGGCACTTAGACTTGGTCAATTGCCTACACGGCAGAGTTTGAAACTTGTAACCGACTAGGCTAAACCACAAAATGGAAACCAAGATATTTGTCCGACCGGCAGCCAACATTGGAGAAAAGTTGGAAAACAATGTAAAATTAGCCGCTTGTGACAAATGTACGGAAATGCTGACAAAACCAAACGATCAAAAACAGGACATTTTTACAACCATACTTGTGACGTTTTACAAAATTGTCTCGCTAACTTGTCTGTTGCGTCTGCGTTACAGACTCGGTATCAGTAAACGCTCGGGCTGCATCGATCTCAAACGGAGTGGAACGGTTTCCACTCCGGCGGACCGCTTTTTCGTAGCAATGCTGAAAATAGCAGAGTCCAATTGTTCATTCCTTGAAACATTACCAAATCTTTGTTTGTTCACTCTCCACCATGCCATCAATATGCCGCCGCTGGCTGAAGGATAGGTGAAGCAGCATTCGTTCCTTTCCTATACTTATTTATATTTTAAGTTATTCAGTCGTTTCAAAATGTTACTGTAACAAATGATCCTCAAAACTGCGCGGTTTGAACTGATTGCAACTTAGTTTAGTAAACTAATTTTTACGTTTACTTGATTTTAGGTGGTTCCGAGGAATTGCCCATTCTGCTTCCCTGTGCCAGTTCGTGGCACACAGTGTAGGCAAGCTTCGGTCGAACTACGACCTACATCCTTTTAGTTATTTATATGTTTAAGTTTTCGTTTTGTTTAAGTTTGCTCTAATAAAAGATCTTCCATAAACTGCACGATCTGATCTATTGTGATGCCGTCAAACCGGCTAAAACTAACATCTCTGTGAGTATGTTGAACGTCTTACCAAAGCATTTAAATAGCAGGTCATAATTATGATTTCGAATAAAATTTGCCAAAACTCGGGGGGGGGGGGTTGGAGCGACTTGCCAGTAGCAAGCAAGTCGACTTTAGCCAACAAAGTTAGCAAAAAAAATAAAAAATCGACTGCCAACAATCAAGACTTCGAAATCTAGGTTCAATGGCGGACTCGGCTAATCACAGTCAAGAACCAGGCTGGCTTTAAGCTTAGAGCTGGTCGCCGACCGGGCGAACCAGAAATATACTGCCTCCAAGGTAAGGTTCTGAACCAGGCTTTGGCAGACTTTTGCCAACTAATAACAAACCGATTCGATCGGATAGACCAGGCTTTAGTAACCAGCTATGGTCGATCAAGCGAAACAAGAAGAAACCGTAATCAATTGCCAACACGGCAGGCTTGGCAGAATAACTGTTGCCAACTAATAACAAACCGGATTCGACTGCTTCCACTGCAGATATTAGCTCTTAACTTCGGCCGGTAAGGCTAAAACGAAAAGGAAACTGGGTCAACTGCCGACAAGGTAGGGTTTGAAACTTGTAGCCGGTTAGGCTAAACCAAAAAAAAGGGAAACAAAGATTTGCTACCTCTACGTCTTCCGAAAAGGCTACTGGAACGCCAATCCTGCCGACCGGTAGCCAACAGTGGAGAAAAGTTGGAAAACAATGTGAAATTCGCCCTTCTGTCAAGCGACGGCTGGTGCTTGTGATAATTGTACGGAAAGGCTGACAAAACCAAACGACCAAAAAGAGGACGGTTTTACAACCATGCTTGTCGCAGCTGTCAAACTCAGAAATAGCATACCAATGATACTGAATCACGAAAGCGAACAAATCTACCTCCATCAATTAACGCGTCGCGCACGCGACGCTCTTAAAGGTGATTTGCCCACGAGCATAAATTTGTTAGACAGAGGCAGGGGAGCCATCTCGCGGTTAGATCTTTACACCATGTTTAATTATTGATATTAAACTTTAATATCCATATTTCTTATGAAGCCACCCCAAAGTAATCTATCGGTTAAGCTCGTATTGATATTTTGAGAAGATAAGAAACTGAAAAGAGAAAACAATCCCAAGCTATTGCGTTCATTGCATGATTGTTAATAGAAAATGAGGTGTAAACACACAATATTTAAAGCAAGGATATAAATAACATGATGAGAAACTACCTCCTCCTCGTTTGTTTGTTTTATTATGAGAAGAGAAAGTTTTATTTCGCCCGCGTCACGCATGGTTTCGTACACTTACTCGCCCAAACCTTCACACCATTACACCATAGATTACTTTAAAGTAATCTAAGTTTACACCTTCGCCAGTAGTGGCGATTGGCGGAAAAGTTTTACATATTCACATGGTTCGTTCATCTTTTTGTTACCGTGACGTCCATTGCGAAGAATTGAAGTTGCTGTTTTCGTTGTTTTCAGATTTTGACGATGCAAGCGTGTGTTGCCTGTCAGTTGCTAACATGTCCTCTGCATCAGTATTTATTTATTGAAAGTCGTTGTCGACCATGAAGATTGTAGAATCAAGCCTGCAACATCTTCTGCTTTGCAAGCTAATGATCTCTTTCAGCTTATAACTTATAGCTTTAAAAGATTTAAAAACTCTCTCTTACACCAGGAGAATTGATGACATAAAGTGTAAATACTGTAAGGAAAAATTTCAAAGTCACCGAGGTTTTGAAAGCCATCAAAAGGTTAAGCAACGTAGCTATTTCGGTAAGACCTGCTGCCTTAAAGTTTTATATATTTTCATCAGTTTACCATTTTAAACTTGCATGTATGTCAAATACAGGATTTTTCACAAACTAACATTTTTGAAGGTTTTTCCTCTAAAAAGTATTCCTGCGAAATAATTAAAAATATGTGGGCTGAGGAACGTGCATCAGCGGATGGTTTGATGGAAGAAGATGTTGATTGCTTTGTGAACATCTTCGCCACCAAACCATATGGATCTGAGTTGTTGACAACATTTAGTATAGATGGCTTATCTAGAATTGCTCATATCTTTGGACCAAATGCAGATCGTTGCAAATGACTTGAAGCCACAAGAAAAATATTTGATGTTTTTCTCAGGTAACTATTTTTATGATTCAGCTTAACATTTATTTTGATAAACTACTAATATATTGTATTATACTAGTATTGAATAGTGAGGTAATATATTCCAATGTTCTGAAATCAATTGCCATAAGTTGAATTGTTTACTCTAATCCTACCACTGAATGCGTCCCTCACACTTAAAACGGCACTTGACAACAGCGCATACTGCTTTAGCCAACAAACCTAAAGCATGCTTTGTAATAAAAGGCACTCCTTGAAGAATGCTAAGTTAGACATGAATGGGACTTGGCAACAAGGATCTTCGAATGTGGTTGAGACATCTTACGAGATTGCCATGTTAATTGTAAAGAATAAGAACAGCCATAACATCGGGTAGTCTCTTGTAAAACCTAGCACGCTCGTAGCAGCAGAACTAGTACTGGGCGAAGACAAAGCAAATAAGCTTTCTCAAATTTCACTATCAAATGGTATAGCCAAAGGGAGAATCGATGAAATGTTTTAGGATATCAAAGATCAACTTCTATACCAAAAAAAAAGTCTTTGTTCGACTTATCTTTGTGAAGCAGCATTTTTTGCACTCGTTACCATCAATACCAAGTACAGAAACAAGCTGGAAGTTGAAGGAAACTTACGGTGTGCGCTGTCTGTGATTAAAACTCTCATTAAAGAGCTAGTTGATAAGAAGTGTAGTGTCAAATGTCTCACTGGTTTATAATCAATAACTAAAATGAAATTGCAACATTACTGTTTGTATTTATTTATAAGTGTAGGGGGTTTTAAGCGGAGAACCATCTCTCAAGGGAGGCGCAGTACCAAAAAGGTTAAGAAGCGCTGGCCTGTAACCAGGGCTCAAGTGATGAGAAATTATCAAGAGGGTTTAAGTCGTGCAAAGACTATTCTGGGTCCGAGGATAAAGATTATATCATACCATACCAAAGCTTACCAGGTCCTGTTATCCCCAGTTTTAAGTTGAGCAAAGACTGTCCTCATTCTGAGGATAAAGATACTCATACACCTTACCGCTTTTATGTTTGCAATATAATTATTTTCACTTTTACCGTAGTTTCTCGCAAATATAAATTGTCTGCTCGTCCGACTTTGTTAAGCTAGCAGACAATGTTTGTCCCAAAAACAAAAGTGTGTGCTAGCTTGGCAAAGGTGGCAAGATGCGAAGACTAGTCCAACTATGTTTTTTTAGGGAATGGGCTAGCCTATTGGTATTGAGATATTCAATGTAGGCGAAGAAGAAATATGTTATGACTTGTAAACAGCGTTAAAGAAAGTAGAAAAACTGCTAGGTTGTAACCTGATATGTGCCATGTTTATGTTAATCATAAAAGCAAAGGGTTTTTGCTTAATACTGCAACATGGCCTAGGCTATATTGGAGTCTAGTGCAGAACTGGACAACCAGATGCCGTCACAATTTGAGTAACTGATGGGTTGTAGTACACAAATGTATCCTGTGTCTGTGTACTTCTGTACCTGCCTATTGGAACGTGGTGACGAATATTGCAATCCTGTGCCTTAGTGCTGTCTACATGCTTTTATGACCTTGAACACTTCAATTTTTCTGTTGAACCATTGCTTAATACCATGAATGAAAAAACTGAAAACGCCAGTTCAAATAAACAAAGAATTGAGGCTTCAGTGTACCTCATCACGCCAAAATTTGCGTCTTTAAGCACGCGATTTCTTGTCAAAAAAAAACTGTCCAAAATTACCGGTAACCTAGGCCTAGTTCTCTATTTATAATAGTGGAAAGTGTGGAACCTAATTCCTGGATGAAGGGACTAATCAACGTGCACACCTAACTTTTCGATCTAGCCCATACGCCAAGTTGGAGGCCTAGGCTAATGATTTAATAGATAAGTAAATAATTGCATTCTGTCATCCGGTCTGTAGGCCTATTTCATGGCCGGATTCGCCGAGGTCTCGGGTGTGCAAACCTGGTAACTCAACTGTGCTCCCATTGCATTGTTTGTGTTTCGTATATTTAAATACATAGGCTATACTTATTTAAAGATTGGTTGTGTGGGTGAGGATATACTTAATTTATGTTCACATCTTGATACTCTTAAACACCCTTGCTATAGACAAACAGTGAACTGTCCAATTTCCAGCACCAACCAATAACAGCAGGATGCTACACGAACAATGACAGTCTGCTGTTTATTTCGTCATGGACTTTAACATGTGATTTATTGTGCAGTCAACAGTTAATAGCATGATGTTATTGTAAAAGTAAAGCAAACCCACTTTGACAAGAGATAATGATGTTTCAGCGAAGTTTTTACAGTTTAAATTGCTTCATGTTTCTTTAATGTTTAAGTTACACTCACATCGTTTAGTGATAATTTGATAATAAGTGCAAAACTAATCTACAAAAGTGCAGATGTCACAGACACTGAATTAACCGAAAACTAGCCCCCATTGACCCCAACTCTTACTATTGCTGACTAAATTACCCCCAGCGCTTTCTCACTAGTAATTTCCACAGATTAATCTTATTGGGTCGGCACATTTGGATAACCGTGAAGTCTTTCGTCACCCCACGCGAAGCAATCACTGATTTTCTTTAATTTTAATGTATTAGTTACTTTGAAAAACTTAGCAAATAAGTTCTCTCTCTTTCCACTTTTCTGGCTATGAAGATGACAATTGAAAGCCGTACTGGAAAGTATGGCAATTATTGACGATATCTCGAGGGTACAGGATGGCTAAAATCTGGATGAAAGATGGTTCACCAAGTGCATTTTGCAGTCTGGTAAGCTCTACGAAAGTTCATTTGGAGCCCAACTGGAAAATATGGCCAGTTTTCGACAAGAAATCGTGAATGCAAAGACGCAAATTTTGGCATGCACAGAAGCTTCAATTCTTTGTGTAATGATTATAAATTGGCGTTTAAACAGCCAGCTTTTCTTTATTTGTTACAAATTAGCATGAAGATAAAACAGTTTGGCGTGTATGTTGACGAATCCTGTGTGTGCAGGTGCCACACTTTCCCCAAATGGATTAGGGGTCTGTTTTTGATAGTAATTCTGTGACCTCTACAAAAATGGGACGCGGTATTTGGGGAATGAAAATGAACATAGCTTTTTTTCGAGATTTTACCCTTCCCAAGTCCCAAGTGCAATAATAAGGCATCATGGCCATTGTTTTTGCTGAGAAAAAAATAACAAGGATTCCTATGTTACTTGTAGTTTCTTGCTAGGCTATTAAAAAATAAGCGGTGGTCATTAAAAGCTATTTTTATAAAACATGTGTATAGTTCTGCCATCGGAGACAAAATATGTAGAATGTGATACTTTGTGTATGATACATGTATGTTAATATTCCTTTTCTGGAAGTTGACGATTTCCTTAACCTGCCAACCAAAGGAACCAACTTACCAAATGTGGAATTCTTACACATGCTATGTTTTGTGCTGAAATTACCTAACCTACATGTTTAAAAATAGCAGACTTATATTGTAAACATAGAGTGCACAGTGGTGGATCTCAAACTCTTGACAGGGGTGTTCCCAGGCCGATTAGAAGTTGTAGATTTCCCGAACTAGGGACAGCTATTACGTCGTGCAACCTTTCGCACCACATGTGATTAGTGAGATAATTGTAACTTGAAATATGTTGCTAGAGCTAATCCAAGTGCACTTAATACAAAGGAAAGAGTACCAGGTTGGTTCATACTGACCAAGCGGTTATTCATATTTATTGGCAGGTTTTATGTCAACTAAAAGCTTTAGCTAATTTGTCACATATTGTGACTTTATGAAAGTACTGTTAGTTACAACGTCACATTCGCATCGTAGTGGTTTTTGATTCAATGTGGCTGTTCAAACTAAATCTAAATTAGATAAAATTTATGTTTTAACTTTCAAGGAACCAATTAGAGTAAAACAGAAAATTTTTCGGTAAAACGTTTCTTGTCACATTGATAAGACATTGATGAAACTCGAAATATGTACTAATAAATTGATTGCTACTTTTTAAGTTATAATATTTATTTTTTGAATAACCTGCAGTTGCTGGAACTTTGCTTTTCAGTGACGTTGTTAAATTAATGGTTTATCATACTAATATTCCCTTTGGCCTACTTGGCGTAAAAAGTTTTGTGCGTTGTATTGTCAATTCTTTATTTTGATCACATCTAATTCCGAGGTATAACAAAGTCTATTTTCCTTTCAATGTTGTACAAAATTAAACTTTTGTTAGATGATGAGGTGAATTGGACAGAATGCATGGAGATTGCATGAGATTGTTTGGGATTGTTTGGAACATGAAATTAATCAAAGTAGGCACAAAATCAATCATAGACGTTGCAAACTTTCCAATAATTTAAGGACATTCTTTTGTTTATTGTTCAAAGTTGTGTTCTTGTCCGGTTCATATCATGCCAATTGGGATCAACTGTCGTTATTGTCACAGGATTCAGTCTATTCAGGTCGAGATGACATAACAATGAAGGCGTTAAGAGAGGGATAATAGTATGACAATGAAAAACAGGTCAATTCCCTGATGTTTTGCAACATCCGAACACCCCCTGTCTAGAGGCTCCACTGCGAGTGCATCTATAGTGAATACGTTCAACGTGCATATCTTATTCTATATCCTGAGAGTCACTAATTTCAAGTCCGACTTTGATTTGATACCATATCAAGCCAAAATGTGCCTATGTTTTGATATAACATCAAATAGTGCACACCGTTAGAAGACATTTTGCAGGTTCATTGAGTACAATTTGCAAATAACATTAAGTGTGTTTATCTTGGTCACTTTTACTGCAAAAATAATCAACTACGTATATACACTCTGCTTAGTTTACATACTGGTGTAATAGATATTTGCTCATTCATGTTTTAAATTATGACCTCAACTCAGTGGAAGCGCGGCTAGAGTGGTATTCTCTCAACATTGCAGCTCGTGTTTGACATCGCACTAGTACAACGGTTGTAATTAAGGGCAATTTAACTTGTACATGTGTGTGTCTATTGGAACTTGCATAAAGGCAAGCTCAGTAACTGTGACTTGAATGATGTGAAACCACTGTCGAGTTTAAGTCATTGAAAGATTTTTTATAACTTTTTTCTTGCACTGATAAACTTATTCAAGCTTTATAGGCCAGGCATTCGGTTGTTTTGACTTTGTTTTGTTATAATCTGTCAAGCATTGCATGAACAATTTGAACATGGATGCTTGTTTCATCATGTGAGTTTGCGTTATATTACAAAACAAGGGATTTACAATTGCTTTAATGGCAAGCAGCAAAAGAAACTTGACACAAGAAGTGAGAGACTACTGTTTTAATTCATCTAGCACAAATGTAAAGGGTTGATTAGTCACATAGTTAAACACTACTGTGTTGAAATTTTATTAAGCTATTGCTTCCGACTAGCATATTTACTTTACCAATCTAGGCTGTAATTTTTTCCATTTTTGCTTCATTATGGGAATGTAGACTTTGATAGAACCTTAAAGGTTGCTGATTTTATTCATCCCTAACATGGAAACGTAACACTATGTAGCGACTCACTATGTGCAATGTCATGAATGATATAGTGTACCTACTCATATGGAGTTTGACTCAAAAGAAAATATGTCTCAAGATTAAACGCTGTAAAATTCTTGTTATTTAGCTTTTTGTTTACAGTCATTATGTTGATAGTGCTACTGTAGGTTAGTAACAGCTATCCAAGCTTTTTTCATATTTTCCCATTAATATCATGCTTACCTTTAGTTGTTCTCATCGTTTTCAGAACAATCACTAGTGTATACCGAATCGTAGAAAAGTGTATGACATGTAAACAGCCCTACAAATTAATTGAAGCGCACTGCTGTTGTTAACTTATTGAAACATTTAGAACGCCTATGTTGCTTGATTTTGCTGCATTGTGAGTAGTAAGTAAACAATATCATACATTTGCTAAATTGGGTCAAATTTTGTTTTTTTGGTGATTTTATTCACTCAAATTGCTGCAGCATTTAAAAACTTTCAAGTGACTATTCAATATTAGTTTGAGCTGTTCGAATTGAGCAGCTTGATTAAAAAAAGAACATCCCACCAGTTTGTTTGTAGTTAACTTAAGTAGTTAATAGGTCTGTCGTTCCCAACTTTTTAGATATTTTGCAGCACTTAGCGACAAAGCCACTGCAATTTTTAAAGTTGTAATCAACATGGTTTCTTATAAGCCCAATTGTTTTTGTCTAAACTTGTGCAGCATGAGCTTTTTATAAAGTTTTGCATGCTCATTACAGGGTAGAGATATAGCTGTAATGACTGAACAACAGGCAGCAAATGAAACAAATGACGATATTGCTGAGTTGGATACAGATCAAACGACACAGAAGCAATGGGAAACTATAAATAATCACTTGAAGCAAATGCATGTGTGGGCAGATGAAGTAAATTCAAATCTATCAACATCCCCTGGGGCTCAAGTTAAAAGCCGCACGCCAAAATCACACCCTCCTCATAATCCGATGTACCGGAGAAGCGAGGGTGACATTCAAGGCAAACCTTTAGACAAAACAAAATTAGCGACCCCTCCCCAATCTGCACCCGTTCTTCCGGAGGGTTTTGTACTTCAGTGGGGAGGAAACGCAATGAACCCTCCACAAAATAGTTCCAATAGGGATTTACAAAAAGCATATGACTATAAACAACATGCTAAGTCAAATTTTACGTTCGTAAAGAATCCATCGTTTGTGAACCAGCCCGTTCACATATCAACAGTTGGTGTCGGAACTAATAATGTTGCTCCAAATGTCCAACTCAATATGCCACGAATGCATATCAATGATTCCCATAATTTTCCTGCGAATAGCACTGATTATAGTTTTGCATACAATTACGGTAACACTTCTGGAAACACTTCACCACACGTAGCACGACAAGTGTCGTCACCAAGTTTGCTGGGTGGTAATCTTGTACACGGCCCTCAACAATTAGTGTCTGATGGTCATCGAAAGAGCTTTCAAAATTCACATGGACCAATTCCACCTCGAACCCAGTCATTTGTTACAACTGGACATCACGCTTTGAATCCTGGAGACAGAAGGAGATCAGAACCTGCTACAGACAAATCGAATTTTAAAAACAAGGGCTACCCCAGGCGTGCTATATCATCGGTGCATGGTCAGCCGGGCGTCATTCCAAATTTTATCCCATTCCACCATCCTGATACCTTCATGCCGCCATCTTCAGTACCGGTCATCATAGCAGAACCTGATCCTGCTTCTGGCTCGCAAAGTAATGAGAGCTATGATGACCAAGATTATACGAAAGGTCAGTTGATATGTTTATTCATTATATTCGGTATTATATGTAATGTTGTAAAGCAGTGGTTATAGGAAATGGTAAGGTTACTTTTTAGAACGTGAATGTGCTAATTTCACCTTCCATGAGGCATTTTCTCACTTCACTGTATATTAATCCAAATTCATAACAATTGTTTAACATTGAATATGTGTTTATTATATATCATTAATATTTTATATCAAAAATTTGCAGCAGTTTAGTTTCTTACATTGAAGAGCAAGTGCTAGGACAAATCTTGAACCAAAGCACTATAGTCAGTACTAATAATAGACTCAAAAGAATTTTTCAATAACGTTTAGTGGTTAAATAATAATTGCCAAAAATGTATCACAATAAACCACTTAAATTATAATGCCTGTGGCAGGAATTATGACGTCACAATATAAAATCATTATCCACGTGTGTTATGTATCAGTAGATGTAGGCTATTGTATTTACTTCACTAGAAGGCACCCTTGAACAGAAAGCGCATGAAATGTCACCAAAACACCTGCACTGTACTTAAAAGTGCGAAAACGTTCTCTTATCAACATAATAGACTTGAAGAAGTGAGGAAAATTACTGTTCCGTACATCCATGTAGTCCACTTTGATTGTTTCTCATCATTTTACCACCCTCATTCAAACGCAAATCCCAGATATTGAGTCACCAAATAAAGTTTTCCAGTCACAGGACTTTCATTTTTTCCAAAAAGTGATATTGATCTATTTATCATGAACTTCGTAATTTCATCTGTCTCATATTACTTTAAATACAAACACTTATCCAAGATGTTGAAGCATAAGTTTTCAACCTCAGAATCATATCATTTCCAAAAGCAATAATGTATGCCTAGTTATAGGTTCGGTGTGTCCCAATTTACAAAGCAAACACACACAAACACACGTGCTGGTGAATGGTCAGCCACATTTAGCTTTATTAAGGTAGATTTAATTCATGTGGTGCATATTTCTAGTACCAGGCAATGCATTTTATGCTATTACATGTGCATAATAAGATTAGTTTTGGAATCTTATTCAATTTTTCTCAGAACCATCAAAAAAGCCAAAACGACATAAAACAAGTAGCAAGCATTATTGTCAGTGCTGCAACCATTAAATTACACCTAACATTAACCATTACGATATTACACAAGATCAATTGAGTAGACAATTTTTAAACAATGAAAACTAGAGAATAAAGTCAGTAAAAGAATTTAGCGAAAACAACAAAGGTTGGTTTGTTGAGTGTTAAAACATGTAACGAATGATAATAAAGAGCTGGGTAAAATTGAATTAGTTTTCAAGTACCAATAGCTTGCTGAAAGCAGCACAATTGCAGGTGGATACATATATTTAGATACATAAAGCTAACCAGTTTCCGACCTACTTGGGCCTTTCATGTCAGCGAATTTTTTAATAAATACGAAAATTAAATCGTAACCTTTATATAAAAAGGGCTTCGTTCAGAAGTACTTGTAAACGAAAAATCCAGTATGTAAATTAAACAGTTTTTGTGAGGTTACATAATTCATCAGATGTAGTGATATGGCAAGCAAGTCTGAAACTAGTTAGCTTTAATAAAACTATATCCCACCTTCAATTGCATTGCTTTAAGACAGCTCCTGTTACATGTGACAAATGAGATGAACAACCTTTCGAGATATGGACTTGTTTTTTTTTCAAACCTTCTTCTTTCAAATTCAAAATTCAACTCGTTGTTGCCATTGTTCTTTATGCACTGATAAAAATTAAGTATATATATTTTTGTTTACCGAAATGTTTGCAAATAAGCACGTTTTCTACTATTTTGTTGCCTTTTATTTATATATAACCCGTAATTCCTGCTGCTTTCTTCTTAATTCAGCTTTACTTCAACACCAAAATGAGAGAATGGCCCGATTGCAGGCTGAGTTTCAAGCAAAAGAAAAGGAGCTCACCTTGCTCGTGGCTGATATAAAAGACTTAGAAACAAGAGTGATTCAACGCAATAACACAAGATACAAAATCCCTTCCTCACTTGCGACAGTAAGTACCTCCATTGGGTCAGCATTGATAGCAGTGTCTTGTTACATGTGTACTTGTGCTGTGGTTCGTTATTTCCCTTGCGGCTGATTGTGTCTTTCTGTGCTTGATTGCATGCTTGTGCCTTGATATCACTATCTGTGCAAGACTAGAGTCATTCGTAATTCATTCTAAGTTGGAGTTTTTGTGTATGAGCTTGTTGTACAGAACTCGTTGTTCACTGTACAACACTGTTTTTAATACAAGCTGTGTCTGTATCCAAGACTGTTGGGGACAAGAAAACAACATTGTTAGCAAAGTTGGCGAAACAAATGAGTACAAAATTATCTTAATTTTTCCATTTCTGTTAAAGCTTCAAACCGATGTTGCAAGGCTTCGTGAAATCAATCGGAAACTCGAGATAGATTGCAATTGCATGCACAAAGAAGTGGATTTGTTTTCACGAGATGGTAAGATGTCTTTGTATACATAGATCACATTTGCATTTAAAATTCATCCCAGGAAAAAGTTACAGAAAAAGGCTACTTAGATGAGTTTGGGTATTGTGTATGTATTTGTACTCACCTAAAGCAAACAGGGAAATAGTGCATCCTTTGCATAGTTTATATTATAAGTTATTACAGGATTAAATGAAAATAACTCAACACATATGGTCATTTGGTTTCTAAAATGTCGTTAAACTGTTCACATGCCACTGCATTTGACTATCATATCCATAAAATATAAGTGTTCATTGTAAACCATTTGTTATAGATAGTTTTCTTTATACTTGTAAAATGTGTTAAACAACTGGATTTAACCAAAATATTTAACAGCGCATAATAGCAACACAAATTGAGTGGTTCTCAACCTTTTTTGGCTTACGGCACCCTGCAAACAACCAAAAGATTTGGCGGCACCCACAGTCAAACCAAAAAGTTTCTGCATAAAAAAAAAATTTTCGCAACCGTTTTCCTGGACTAGTGATTAGTACGCAAGAACTTGCGGCACCCTTGCGAAACGTTAATGGCACCCCGGTTGAGAACCACTGGTTTAAATGGACGTTGTTTATCGGAATACTTTGTTAATATCTTTGCTGTAATAGTCTGTGACAATAGATAGTCGATGGTCTGCATGGTGCAAAAGGGTAGTGCTAGAGCCCTATAAGGTTATAGACAGAGTTTGCCGTACCTACATAATATCATGCATATTACTCAGGTGACAGCACGAGGGAAGATTTTTATTCAAGGTACAATCGCCCTTCAACTGTGAAGAATAAAAAGCCAGGTAAATAATGCTTTGAGTGCGATGCGATTTGATATGTTTTAAGAACTGGCTTCGTTGTGCTTGAAATCAATTAATAGCATTTATTTGTACTTGCCCTTGGCTTTAGCACTGTTTCTAACTAGCCAGTGTTGACAACAAAATGCATGTAAATGAGCTAAGTTGTTAAGTGTATGGTGGCCAAAGGGTCTGGAAACCAGGTCTTTTTCGTATTTTGTTCTATTGATTAGCTGTCTGACTGGATGTAGCCAAAATATGTAGGTTAAAGTTCAATTTAGAATATGCAAATACAGTAGTATAACCGTGGTAGCCATGTCTAAAGTGACTCCATAAATTATTTTTGAGATATTCAAAACACGTGTACTTGATGTTACTATACAGGAATTTTGTCGTGACCAGTTTGGTTGCTTTGAATTGCCCAACTTTTAAGTCAAAAGGGTTAAATTAACAAGTTTCCAACATAGAAACAGTTCTTACATGTATACTTGGTATGTATGCAACAGGCATACATACTTTGCCTGAAACGTCCAGCGGAAAAGCTTACATTTACTGGTTGTTGTAATGGGTGTACATCATCTGAGTGACAGTTCATTCGAGTGACATAATTATGACATAAATTAATTATTCATTCGAGTGACATAATTAACCCTAACCCTAACCTTAACCCATTACTGTAGTTTGAACAGTACTTACCAATGTGTCACTCAAATGAACTGTCACTCAGTTGATCAACTACCGTTGTAATAGGTCCAAAACCACATTCTGTGCCCGGTGAGACATCAGCCATTCCTTCAAACGACACAGATGATGAACCGAAGTGGAGATGCAGTCATTGCACTTTCGACAATCACGCCGCTCTTAACAAGTGTGAGGTGCGAAAAGAGCCAGAAAACTTTTGTTTAAATGAGATCAAGTTATTCAAAAGTGGTTTGCTCCAGGTTTCCCACATTTAACGATTCCTTGTATTTATTCCTTGTAGATATGTGACTTCCCTCGCGAAGTCCAATCAGGAAGAGGCCGCATCCCATAGTTGTGACCACGAACACTAACGTGCCAGCCATATTTTCCAGTACCGCGCTGATCTGGGACTATGTGATGGATTGTGCCCTCAACCAAACACGTTATTCCCGCGTTCAACAAACAAGTGAACAGTTTTAACGCAGATCTGTACGCCGCGCCTGAAATAGTAAAATGTTCCAATTCACATATGTTCTATCACAGTAATGTGCCTTTTTCCGATCTTCCTCTGTCGTGAGCTATTTGATGTTTCAGCTGTTTTTATGACTCTACAATGGTTCAGTGTTGATCTCGCCTTAATCGTATAAGTTTACAGTATTCGGTCTATCTACATGCGGTGCCATTTCTTACCCGTTACCAGTCACGCTGCTTACACTTCAGTTCAGAAACATGCAATTAGCGTGACAGTATGTTTGTGAATTTAACGCAGGGTTTAGTTTGATCCAAACAGGTCTCAACCGATCTAAACCGATACTGTGTTGATCATTTTTTTAATTGTAGTCTTAAGTATTCGAACAAGGATTGGATCAAAACGGCGACCATGTGGGGGAAATTTGGTGCAAAAGTTTTGGTAATCCATCGATTCGTGGAAATATGCTGCTCTGTTAATCATTTTAACACTTGATTAGTTTGTTTCCTTGATAAATTTTAGAGTTTAGGATGACGTACGTCGCTAATACAACACTTTTCAACTTTTATGGCAGCCGGCTAAGGCCAAATTCCCAGCCCCAGATTGAAGCCGAAACAAAGTCGTTATGTCCACAGCTAGTATGATTTTTGATGCAGAGGCTTCAGTGTATTTTGCTGCAAGGAACAACACATTTTCTTTCCTAATTGTAGTGGTCCGAAAGAAAGTTGCATGTAGTGTCGGCCACAAACACTATCACTTTCGGAGTTTTGGATCGAAGCGAACTTTTATGAATTGTCCATCTCTAATGCTGTACTATGATGTATTTTTCAACAACTCAATACATAATTATATAGGGTCTGGTATTGGTGTTTGTTTTTCGGTTACGGTATTATTGTCATGGTTGCTTCCACGGGGATTCGTTCTACAATTCAAGTACTACGCCATGAACCTATTTTGGAAGTTGAAATCTTATTACACCCTGTTCCTGGCGTAATGTAGAATTTTTCGTGCAATATATAATTTTGTATGTGTGTTGCCCCCTGAATGCTGAAATGAACGGCGCTTTGCTAACGATGATTTTACAATGTTTCTTCGGTGCTTTTATTTAAAACTTGCTCACGGTTTCGATCCGTTGGACGTAGTGATTGGCAACAAGACGTGGAGATAAAATTGATCTTGTTAAATTCCACATGATTGTATTTTTCATATTTTTCTCCTGTCCATCCGTTTTTGCCCTGCACTTAATATTCGTTAATACCAAGTTTCCCTTCGTCTTGATAATCGAAATGAAAAGTTTCCCGCCTGTGTCGAACTCTATCACGCTTCTCAGATAATCCTGTTGGTAATATTTTTATGCTTACTTCATTATTACATTAATTTTAGTCTATTGAAGTAGATTTGCATACGCATTCAATGTGAGGTTTAGTCAAGATTTTCACATAAACATATCTATCTTCTTTCCTTTATAGAAGTTTCGTCAAGGGCTTATTTAGGCTGCGCAAGACCCGTGGCTAGTGTTGAATAGTGCTGATAGTATCTGTTGGTGGATTTGTGTTGATCGATTTGATATCGTTGACATTTAATTAATGATACCAGAAGATTCCGAATGCTTTGGTGCATAGCGTCACGAAAATTCGTCATCCTCGCAATACATTACAGGCTGTCCATTCCGACGCAATAAGTCTATGAGATAATGATTAATGACACAGTATATTGTGTATGATTGGTCTGAGAATTAAGAACGAAACTTTTTGCGCCTTCACGTCCATTAAAATGCAAAATGTTTTCTAAATACGGTGACGCAAAATTTCAAGCTTTTTTAGCTGAACAGTAAACATGTCAAGCTGTAACAATATGACCAGAAGGGTAGGTAGCTTTTCTCACGAAATAATCATTGGGTTTCATAAATGCTAAAATGGAGAAGTTAGTTACGAGTTAAGTAGAACAGTAACCGATAAACTGCACCATCGTCTGGGCTTACGGTGGATAGACACCCCCCCTCATCTGTCTAATGCTTTGTCGAATAAAAAAACGCCACCATAATTTGAGGGGGCATTGTTCCATTGTGCAGATTCAAGAAGCGATGTGAGGGTTGATATCTGCGATAACAACTTGGAATTTTCACATAAAAACTTTCCATTAATTTCATGACAGGCTTTAAAAAGTAAATTTCGTTAACTGGATGTTGTACGATTTAGGCAAAACTACTCATATAAACGTTCTTTTGTAGAATAGCAGAAAATTTCCGCCTTTTATTGCGCAACTTAAAAAGAGAGCCAAATTATTGCAAGTAGCACAGTGCTATAGGGAACATGATCTGGATATTTCGTCCCAATGATCCGAAATAGTCCGCACAAAAATTTGAAAAATAACACTGCATACGAGCAATATTACAGCAATAAGCATTTTTCAGTTACAAGCGTATATGCAGTCAAATAAATTAGGGGTACCGACTCGAAAAAATATGCTACCAAAATGTACGCGCTATCGTAAATAACAGCAATTTTCTTCATTCCCTCTGTTACTTAACCGATAACACGGTATTGTGAAATAAGCACTTGATTCTGCTAAAAGTTAACGATACAAAATACTCACATTGGAACTGATACGTGTAGTTACCAACGCTTAAGCTGAAAACACTTTCATTGGAAGTCAACGTATAATTATTTTTACTGCCGGCGGTAAGATAATATGGAAACGTTTCAGCATTATTGCTCTTTGTGGTCCTTGTAAAGCCAACTGCAAACCAATACTGAAAAAAACAAGAAAAAAAAAGAAAACTGTCCAGCAAGTAAATTGCTGGGAGCATGTTGCTTACACGTTTCCTTTGCAGAAATCAGTCAAAAATAAATGTAAACAAAAAGCGTTAAAACACATTTCCACCAGCGTCAAGATATTAATTGAACATAATTTTCGCAAACTGAGAACTTAAATTGGAACAAAAATTAGGACCCATTCCATGGGCTCGTAATGACGACAACGGTGGTGTAGTGTGCAGAAATCGTGTCTCTTGCAATGGCCTGCAGTTGTAAAAA
The DNA here is from genome assembly GCF_947623445.1 of Clavelina lepadiformis. Classification (NCBI taxonomy): domain Eukaryota; kingdom Metazoa; phylum Chordata; class Ascidiacea; order Aplousobranchia; family Clavelinidae; genus Clavelina; species Clavelina lepadiformis. Next base: position 3,680,984 of record NC_135246.1, read on the forward strand.
TAAAGTCAGATCAACAAAAATAAAACCCAAAAAATTAATCTCAAAACGACGGCGACACTTCGTCACAAATCGGGTTCTTCTCGCTCTGTCCGTAGGAGTCAAAGGTCAACCATTTCCAAACAAGTGTCTGCAAAATTCTATCATTGTCGCAACCACTTCTTGCTGGTGCTGTGTGTCGTTTAGATTATATTGCGCGTGGACGTCTTTCTCCGGGGGCCGCAATAAGGTTGGTCCAAACACGATGCCAAGCGAGTGGGGCGACATTTGGTTAGACCCGGAGTGTTCGCAAACCCTGAAATGCAAAAAAGTAAGCTGGGTTAAACTAAGGTTCCTCGGAAGACTGAGGTATAAAGCAGCGAATGATTAACGTAGTGGCAAGTAAATATAATCTATAGGCTGTTGATATAATTCGGGCATTTTGGGGCACTAGTCAAAGCTGTTTTTTAATTTATTTATTAAAAATTTGCTTTAAAACTGTTCACATGGCAAATTAAAATGAAATTTTTCGAGCACAAGGCTGCAAATTTACCAAAGGCCGCGCAGTTGGTTAATTCGGTCCTGATATAAAGTACAACAACCAATGACAAAGTACGGTAGGCCTACTTCTAATCAGGCGGCTGAGATGCTTCAAAGTACCTGCTCAAATGCTGTATTAGATACTTTGTGCTTTCCAGATGAGCGCCGGGCATCGCACTCATCGCCATGCGTATGGCGTCCAACCTTATATCGTTATGAGATATCTCTATGAAGGTAAAAATAAGTTGAACACAATATCTTGGGGTGAGGACTATTACAAACGAACAACATTTAACTTCATTTATTCTCAATGTTTCCATTGAAACAAAATTCTTTCCCAAGGACCACACAATGCCAGTATTTGAAGTAAAAATGCGTTTATCGGAGACCTTACGGCTAAACCTTCAATAAACCTACTGGCGGCGTTGATGAACCGTGAATACAAATGATAGGGCAGAAGTGGGACCGGAAGTTCACGCAGGTAGAGCTTCAGAACACCCGCGACTATGTTTATGTCGTCATAATGGGAAAGGTCTGTGTCGCAGCCGTCTGAAATATTAGAAGATTCTTACAACATATCAAAACACAGTGAGAAACTTTTGGGCAAAAACATACTATTTCACGATATTGTATGAAATTGTAAGCATGCTGCTTATATTAGGCTATGTTCCTTACACTGGTCGAAATCTGCTTTCAACGCTACGATGACGTCATGAGATCCAGGGACGCGATATATACCCTCAGACTGCATTCCTTCAAGGAAGAAAATTATTGTCAATTAAGTGAACTTGGCAGTAGTTCTACAACGAAGGCCATTTTGCAATAATTTTGGGGTTCCACATCGTCAGTTCGTCCCAAACCAATGTTACATCAATAATTTAAAAAGTTGTACGAAATAAAAAAAATCATGACACTAACAACGACGTTTATGGACGAAATTATCTGTTATTTCAACGTTTACCTCGTTCTTCTATTTCAGCCACACACTTGTCAATCACCACAGGACGAGAAGTGCAATGCAGCTTCACTAACGTCGTGAGATCGACCCCGTAAACATGCTTTAGATGTTTCAGCGCCGGTTGGCAGTCGTTTGGGACTAATTTGGCGCATTGCTTATGCACGTTCAGTCCGCAGTCTGCGGCAAATAAAAACAGATTCACATATTGTGTAGATGTAAGAAAACCGCTGCGTTCACCCTTATACGATTTGTAATCTAATAACAAAGTGCGGTACAATTTCTACCTTTGCACTGTACGCCTTGCTGTATTAGTCCCCACATAAAATTTCCACAGTATTCACACCACTGCAGTCCTCTGTACGTGTGAGACTGAAAAAAATCCAATAAAAGTTACATTTTGACCATAAGTACGTGAATTATTGTGAACTGTACGAATAAGTAACTTCAATATTTTGTTCATCCACTAAAGTGACCACACTCTCGCAATAAAGTTTTGCTTCTGTCGTTTGGTGGAGAAGTTCCAACAAACTCGTCTATTTTCACCGAAATTCTCTCACGTAGTAGAGCGCAATAGAAAGAATGCAAAGCATTTGACTCCACACTGGTTTATGCTTACAAAGCCCCAATTTTGTTTATCACAGCACAAGGAGCCAACGCTTTGTCAACCGATGAAAATTCCGGGTATACCTTAAAATGATGTTCTTTGTCATAGTTCAAGGCGGCCATGCATTTTCCGTTTAGTCCCTTTTTAGGTGATGACGTCACGTCGCGATGTCTGTTCGAGGGTGACGAAGGGCCCTGATGACGACACGATGATGATTTGGCGACCGATGATTTTTTCGTCTTAAATGATGACGAATGTCTCGGTCTATTATCAACCTAAGACCAAAGCATTAAGAACCCAGCCTGAAAGTTTTGTATGGGAAATATTAAAGGTTAAAGAAGAAATTGAGTACCTGGTTGTGTGGACTCGATCTTCCTTTATCGTTTATTTTAATATCGTTATAGTTTGGTCTCTCCTTTTCCGGGCTAGCAACGTCATCTTTGACAGAGTGCTGCGCCAGCCTTCTTCCTTTGTTGTCATTTCGAACGTCGTGGCAGCTTAAATGCTGTTCCTGCTCGCTTACTACCCGAGAAGGACTTGAATACGTTTTGTGCAAGGTAGCACGAACCTATTTTAAGACACGAGTCACCCTTTAAACTTGAGGAATGGTAAGCTAGCAAAGTACACAGGCAATGTAAACTACAATTGGCATCAGACCGGAGTTATGCGCTTCACTAGACTTGAAAGCCGAAGGCGGTTGATCAAAAACATTGCAAGTAAGAGCAAGTAAATTTAATGCTTTAAAAACCCCGTACCAACACTCAGTGCTTTTTTCGTTTGTTATCTAGCAATGAATAATGTGATATTCAGTGGCCTCTTGCTTAAAACAACAGAATTGTGTTTCTCATGACGTAGTCGTGTCACAAGATACAAAGGGAACTATCGACGCCCGACATACCTCGTGTTCATATGCCACGTCGCATTTCTTTTGTGCGGTCAAATTCACTGCTTCGTTGTTGTCGTGATTAGACGAGCTGATGATGCCAAGAGGTTTTCGGTTTCGTCCTCCAGACGAAGATCCGCTTCCACTTTCTTCCAATCTGTCTTCACGCTGATATTTCCACGGTGACCCCGGCTGCTGTTGAGGAAGATCCCTCCTCCTTGCATCAAATAAACGAGAGGAGGAGTTCGGTGTTTCACTTGTGCTTCGGTGAAAAGCTGAATAAAGTTTTAAAGAGTTTGTAAAACACACAGTGGAACTGACGCTCAAAAATTAAAAAAACTTCAACCAGTACCAGTCATATGCCGGGGCGACGGGGTGCTGCGGTCATCTTCGGACGAAAAATGGCACGATCCGTGCTGAAAAAAAATAAATGACACCTTCTAGTCACTGCGAAACAGTCTGACATCTCCATTTCGAAAATCTATTCATAGAGTTACACTCACCGGTGACACGTTAGAGGAACCGGACTTTTCAATGCCTCCGGAGTCATTACTGAGTCCTGATTCACAAGATCCGGTGCTTCCAGCTCTGGAGGACAAACATTTATCTCGGTGAATACAAAGAGCAGTAATATAGCCCACAACGTTTTCAACCATATTTTGATTACACTTATCATAAAGTTCTTTGTTATAATATATACAGTGCGGTTCAGCTTGGTATATACCTGTTGATAATACCTTGAGTCTTCGTTGGTAATTTACTCAAACGTACCCTGCTGCCTTCTTTGTGGAGGTAGTTCTCGTGAACAAAGTCTTGGCTGTCACTGAAATTCGAGTCATTTATTTGTACTTTTAGGCGCACTTCAGTCGGGTCATTAATTTTCACGTTTGCTCACCTTTCATACGCTCGGGAAAACGGATCCATAATTGGCTCAGATCTTTGTCGATGGTGGATTAATTTCCTAGTATCTTGGAAATGCCCGTATTTTAGTTTCGGGTGAGACAGAGCAGTTCCAGGCGTGCTTCCTATCTCTTTGACCGTAGAAAGTGATGCTTTTAAATCATTGTTTTGGTCTTGATGTTCAAAGATTCCTAAATAGCAAAATCAAACGCCGTTACGCTTGTCATTGGTTGAAGGACTTTTGAGGAAATTTTATGGAAATAAGTTTTCACCATCATTCATTCGAAACACACGGCTAAGACATAACTTATGTACCTTCATAATAAGGCGGTTGCTTATGATCCTGAAGTTTTCCGTTCATGTGGTTGTACATTGAAGCCTGTGAAACACCGAACATTTAGAGATAGGACACTTAAAATTTTCATAGTAAATATTTCTACGCCAAACAGAACACACAATAGAGGTTTATTGTAGTCTTGTGACATTCTCCTTTTCATTTCAACACTGAATGCCGTGTATTGAAGAACCAATATAAAATAATTGAGGGGTTTTCATGTGGCGACCCAACCCATCAATAGAGTAATGAGGGTAATGGAATTAAACCGTTTCAATGAACCATGTCGAAGCACATTTATCACCCTGAAGGGTCTCGTTAATCGCTTTGAAAAGATACAAAAGGACAGTGGCATGGACGGAAAATAACGTTTAACATTTTCTGATCAAAAAGGCAATGAACGAGTGAATACGGTTATGTCATTTTCAACCGCGCTTACGGCGCGATAGTTAAACATGATACGTAACGAGTACGCGTAATCAAGCCAAAACAAAAGCTGGTCTGTAACTTTTAATTTTACCTTGCCCCGGTCGTAGCCGCCACCGATCTGCCGAACGTGGGCGACCGTAGTTGGGTGTTTCTGTGCAACGCTAACCTGATGGTAAGGAGACCTTTGGACGGGACGTATGGCCGTGTCACAGGAGAGTCTTCTTAAGAGCGCAGGCTTGTAAGCATCGTTCTTATACACGGCATATTGTTTTCCGGACATGTCGGGAGATTCACTCCCTGGAGGAGCTACGTGAGTCCTTTCCTCAACATCCGTATGAGGGGAAGAGCTACCGTCCATAGCGACGCGCTTTTTATTCCGCTTCCTTTCGTCGGAAGATGTTGGAGTCAGTTTCTTTTTTCCTCCATCCAGTTTCAGATACTGGTCATCCAGAGAGGGCGGGAATTTGTCAGGAGTGCACAGAGGCAAGTGCTCCCGACAGTCTTCATAAAATAGTTGTTTTTCATCAAATGCGTCACCGTGAGATTTCAGATTATTATCGCGTAATCCAGCACTTTGCTCAGGTCGGATTTTAGCGTGGTTGTTGTGAAGAACACCATTTTGACGGGCAATACCGCACTTGTCGAGTCCAGTGAAATGTACAGGAGATGGATTATTGGAACTGGAGCAATTTCTAGGACTTTGACTTCCCGGAATCCTCTCGATAGTCTCCTCACGCGGTGATTGGGAACCGGAGCGTGTTTCAGTCAACTGCTTCCGCTTATCGTGAGTCCGGCTGATGGAGGAATACCTACGACATAACTAGTCTATCAAACCACATATCCCATAAACGCTATCTACACGATTAACATCAATACCAGAATATACGTTGAGGCTACATTTAGCTGATTGTTTTTTCTGTAGTAATTAGCTCAATGTTACCTGCTTAGGCTGTTGTAAACAGGCTCACGGGCCATGCTTTCTATGTAATCTTGTGCTTTGCTTTCAACATACATAGTTATTAGTCCATCCTGGGCCAAGTCGTACACACTGTGAAAAGGAATTTTAAGCGTTGGTTCAAGTGTAAACAACGTCATTTTTATACAATATTTAAGTATTGTCATTGCGTGTTGTATTAGAGCGGTGTACCTGTCAAATTTTTTTTCGCCTACAAAATGCTTCCCATCCTCGTAGTAGAGTTTAAAATTTTTGACCATATTTAGAACTCTGAAAAAAAAGTGACACAAATAAAAAAATACGCACCATATGAAACAGTAGAAAAACAAATAAAACAAATAAAACTTGGAAAAACTAGAGAAACAGAATTAAATTCCAGTGACTTTGATGTATAATGGCAGACAGCTGTAGAACAATACCGGTAGCAAACAATTACGCAACCAAATTTCACGATTTTTATACGTCTGCGACTGGGCCCATTAATGAAACCAATAGGACGGGTAAAAGACGGTGTAGCCATGACTTTTTACAAGCAATAATAAACGTTCCGCACCCGGCAAGGTATTTTTATGAAGTGGCGTAATGACCACACAGACTAGAATTACAAAGTAGAACAAAATGACGTGAACAACTGACTATGCTAATCGGTAGTTAGAATGAGCCGACGGTAAAGTATAATTATTGAGCAGTTTAGATATTTTCGCCATGGGCCTTGTTAAATTGATACTTTTTGCTTCGTATAACCGTATGCAGTGTATAATTAACACGCCTAATGCTTGGAATAGAACAATTCCCGCACTTTACATCAATGACATTTCATAGACTTTTATTAGGCAAAGGTATATTTCCTTTATGGATTGCATCTATGTGCGGAATACATTTCAGTTTATGCTACTTCATACTTTGTATCCAACCACTGGTCTTTACAATTCAAAAGTGACAATTAAAAGTGGCCTATCTTATGTTCCGAGGGCGCTGCCCGGTATGGAGAGTTATAAGGTTCATAGTGATCGCAGATATAAACTGGAATTTTTTCACTTCACAACGAAATTAACGTTTTAAGATAATTCTGACATTTAAGGAGAATTTTTCAGAGTTTGAGTTTCTTGGAAAACCATTGTATAAAACTCAATAAATTACCGAATCGAGCAGGTAGTGTATTACGTAGTTTGATTTATTCGAGCGTATTTAAGGATAACAGGTTCTTGTATATCACTTATCAAGGCACTTAAATATCGCCAAATGCCAAACTTTTTCTGTAAAATTTTAGACATTTTTTTGTGCATATTCAGCAACCGTGGTACCGTACACGGTCCGGAGTTGATCAAAATATTTTCTGTGACGTAATCACCATGTCGAGGGTCTGCTAGTCGGGTGTGCTGTCGGTCGATTTTTATCTAATTGTACATCGGTCATTCTATCTTTAACTTGTCAGCTTCACAGTATAGCAAACTTAATGATAATCTTCAATATGCCGCGCCGTTAAACGGAATTACTAAACGTGGCTTCAAACGGTGTTATTAGACAAGTATAGGTTAATAAAACGGTCGCTCTAGCAAGCGCCTACTAATTACACTAATTACGTTTTCTAACATTAAATGATCCTCTTTGTGTAGTTGCAAATTAATAGCCATGTAAACCTGCTTCGGTAAACGTCATGAAATACCGAAAACAAGCGTCGTTTTTGTCAGTGTTACCAGTTCTTAAAAGCTTAAAGTGCTCTCAGAACCGGCGGTTAATGACAACATAAAACCAATTAGAAGTTAAACCTTGAAGGCTCGATTGTTATAAAGGGGTGCTTAGGGTTATCAAGCCAGGAAAGGAGAATTCATCTTCAAGACCCAAGAGATGCTCCAAACCAGAACTGACCGAAAGTACCAGCTATCGACATTCATTTCGCTGGAAGATCTAACAGTAATATCGTCTGAGTGTTCTTCATACGCTAGAGGAGGGATTTTCATCATGGACCAACCCTAACGAAAGTATTCCAACTATTTTGAAAAATTGTTTCTGAGAGCTCAACGTCCGAAGATTAACACACGAGTGCACGAATGAGCATTAAAGCTTAAAACGTTTCAAACATGACACATTTACTCAACATGTAATCCCCATATATCCAAATTTGATTTATTAAGCAAACCGATACGTTCGTTTAATCGAATTCTTTCAGTTACGTACGAGTCTACACGTACGATAGTTACTTTCAGCTTCATCAAGCAATGTGTGGCACATGATTAACTCTGAAAGATTTTTAATCAGCAAACGACAGGCCTTGAATGTGTTATACGAGCACGTTTATTACGCCTTCTGCAAGCCTTAAACGAATTTGAACTCACAAAGTACAAACATGACGTATAATGTAATGATTCATCATTTGGCTGAATGGTTCCAGTCGATAACTGCTGGTATGTCTACAAGAATGTAAGAAGCGCCCATTGCTAATTACCTCATAGTCTTTATACTACTGTAGTAACGCCGGTAGTGACTCTTTAATGACATTATTTTTTGCTGTAGCCCAAATGTGTATGTATATTTAATATAATAATTTGCGGAAGCCCGAAAACTATGCAAGAATAAATTTCAGGAAAGAATGAATTTCTGTGTTTGACCAGTTGTATTCGATATAAGAGAATAGGATCGTAAATCTATTCAGTGGTCCCAAGCATTATATTACAACAAACTTATGTAAATTCACTAAATTAACTTCAGACGCTGCAGTGATTTATTGGTTTTAGAACTGTTTATAATCAATGAGTGAAACTGCACCTTAGCACCAACGTAAATCTTCCTGGATCATTTTGTGATTCTCTTATGAGGAAGTTTCCTTCGTCTTTACATAATCTCTCTCCTGCATCCCGACTTATTAAACCGTGATACTCTTCTCCATAGAAATGAGGTCGGTTTGAAACCTGAAAGAAGAAAGGTTGCATTTTGGAACTGAATCAACGACTCACAAACAAAGTTAACAACAAACAACACAAAAAACAACACTCACAAACAAAATTAACTTGTTATGTGACCAGAAACACAGGTTGTGGCGATATTATATGTCATTGCTGGACTTATCTATGGCTTCAAGTACAGACGAGTAAACTGTAACGACGTACTTGTTGTAAATGTTAGTTTGAGACTGACAGAATGAAGTCTCAAAGCACACAGTTCTCATTAAGCCTGTCAAATTGTATCTTGCAGATTTTTTTTGAATCGAATGAAACACAGTCCAATTCAAATCAAACCGGATTAATACTTGACAGTAGTGGCCAATTTAGTTGGACAGCTAAACGCGGGTTACATGATTTACAACAATATTTCACTCGCACATGATTAAGAAAACGCGAGTTTTATTTCCCGAGGGTGATAATCAAAGGTAGTCAGCGGGTTCTTTGGGCAAGTATAGATGACGCACTTGTTAAAACCCTACGCGCATTTGTAGAATGTTTCTAAACAATGCCAATGACTAAAGACGTAGCTCCGTAATTTAGATTGTTGAAACATTGTAACAACTGGTGTGAAACGAACAAGGTATGTATACGTCATTAAGCCGACATTTTACCGACTTAAAATCCGAAACATGTAGCAGACAAAAATGCGACATTCTCGTCCAGTTTGCTGCAACCCGACACCGCAAAGACACCGCCAGTATATTGCATAGTGCAGAGACATAAATTCGTCCTGTGTTGCGATGTTGTGAATATATACACCTGTTGTTACTTTTCACCCTTGTTGTTAATCGTTATGAACTTTACAATTACTACATCGGAAAATTTCAAGTGACGAGCTAACTTTGATCGTACCGATATTAGCTTCATCCCATTCAATTAAGCTATACGTTTGAGCTGCGTGAACATATCTGTATGCATACTTTTAGCAGATTAAAAGGAACATGCAACAAACTTACGAAATGTTACATAAAACCCTGTCTATAACCTGTGCCTGAGCGCAGATGTACAGTAGAGGGAACGGTGTAATAATCAGCAAAGCGCGGAGCTTAATGACATTACCTAGACAAAGTAAATCAATAAACGGAACCTTACTGGCAAAGAGCTGATTCGCGAACAGCTGGCGATTATGAGCTGCGGGATTGTCATAGCTTCAAGTTAATCAATAACTCTTGCCGCGTGGCGTTCGCACAGGTATGATATTTACACTTCATTCAGGTTTTGATTTAGTTTTTGCGACATAAGAAGAAGAATTAACAATACTAGAAACTCGTATAACCGTTTTGAACATTTTTAAGGGTTCTCTTAAATCTTTTAAGAGGAAGTAGACATGGATGTTATTGAAAACTTCAAGCTATGTATCTCAATTATGGGCATTTAAGTAAAATCTTTTCGTCAGTTCAGAGAAAAGCAAATCAAATATAGAGCCCAGTCCAACATACGCTAAACAAGTGACACCAAATGGGCGTAGTGTGTAATATGAAAAGGTTTATTCTAACTTTCTTTGTACATATATATACATACGTAAGCCTATATAAAGCATGATGCGTTGATTGGAGTTCACGACAATATTCTTTAGATGGTTTGTAGATTTAGATGAATAACAAAAAAATTCTACATAATAAAAACGACGGTGCAGTCATTTATTTTGCACCATTTCCGCGTAGTTGTAGACCTTATTTTAATCAGCATAACCTTTTCAAAATCAATTAGGAGTGAATTGTAATCAGTATGATATAAGTCTTATCATAATTATTAGTATATTAGACACATCAGTAATTATTTGTTAAAACGCATCGGTTGATATACACCTGCATAACAATGTTATTGAGCAATTCCTTAGTGATATGGTGTAATAATCAAAAATTCAAAGTGCAACACCTAATCTCAGCTCCATGGCAGATGCATCAGCATAAACAGATGGCAATCGTGAAATTTTACACAAATCTGGAACCATAATGCCGGCGAGGTAAAAATGCACACGTCATCAATATCTTATGAAGAAGCTTTGTAAGTTGCAAATCTGCCCTCAGCTGTATATTAACAAGGGTGTATGCCCCGTTTACCCATAAGTTATTTCACCATAAAGTATCAATCACGTTAATCGGCTTTATGGGACAAATATTTAAACGTGCATGGTCGTTGTTGAACACCTCACGATAATATACGATGCATTGTTTAACTAAAGTCAAGTAAAAGCTGCAATTTCGCTAAAACACTGCCTGTATAATTTATGAATAGGTAAATAAATAGCATTGACTTTTCGACATAAAACCGCCAGAACCAGAATAAAGACTTCTCGTAATTTACCGACTAAGTAATTAGTAAAAAAGAAGGTGTATAACAATAGCTTTATTCACAAGCGATGGCCAGGGCGAATGCAAGACATATTGCTTACAGCAGCATTCGCATTTCAAATAACGGTGTTTTATTTCTGTAACAGTAGCTCCTTAAATCCAATGTGCAAAAGTTTTCCCACGCGCCCATCCAGTAACGTGGGTCGTTGTAGTACTACAGTTACAACGATTTGGAAGATCGTTTGTTCATCAAAGCCAACATGGAAACTTCACAACGAAATGCTTACCTCTCCGCGTTGGCAAACGACTAGCTTTGGTTTGGGGGCTTCCTCTTGCAATCGAAATACTAAAGTAAACATGTACGTATTATTTACAAGCGACTACCTTAGGCTTCGCGACGGGGACCAGCACTTTCACCTACACCGGAATAATCTCACTAGGCAAGGCATAGAAACGTCAGAATTAAATTCTGGTCTATCATTTCGATATTTTAGGATATTTTGGGAAAATTTTCGAAATTGTATTAAACAACACTTAAAAAATTGCCACCATTTCGTAGTTAGGATTCTTATCGAGTGATTACATTTATTCCGGCGTTGGGTTCAAAGTATTGGAGACAGCAAGATACTTGTGGACACCTTCGCGAAGACACAGCTTCTTCTTATAAACTAGGTTCACAGTATATTACTATAAGTATCGATGACGTATTTTACGGTTAGTTATCATGATAAACATAAACTAGCACAAATGATACGCTTTTCTGGTTGAAATGTACAATAAATAATAAACAATCTTAAATAAGTCAATTTTAATTTCATAAATTGTTCATTAGACTTACAATAACTTTTCCATGTCGGGTAATGGCCTTGGCATTTCATGTTATGTAATCCGAAAAGTATTCTGTAATCCAAAGCTTTCAAATTGCTTTTCTTGCACAACAGTGGAGCATTTTCCTTGGTTTACATAATACACCTTTTCTATCTGTATATGTATATATTAACTCCTTTGCAACAACACATAGCCTAAGAGTAAATGTAGTAGTTTACCCATAGATTAAATGACGAATGATTTTTTATGTCTGTTATAAAAAGCATACATTCATTACACCTACTTTTCGATAACTTACAACAAAAATCAAAAAAATATCGAATATTTATCTGAAGTCCAAGGGCATTTTTTCGCAAAAAAAAACAGTTGAAAAACGCCTGTATTACGCTATACATACTCAATAACGTAATTAAGACACAAGTTTTAGCGCTTATATACTGTAGCAACGAACGAATAAAATTATCAACAAATTGTTTGTGCGTGTAGAAGTGAATTAAAAGTTTGAACAACATTCCTAACCCAGATACAAAATGTTTTTTGGTGACAGCATCAACTTCGAATTTCCACGAAAACAAGGGTTAATTATTACTAACTTGTTACTTACGCGTGTTCGACTTCTATCGTTGCGCCATCTTCGCTTTTGTTGCGTAACTATGTACATAGCAGGTTGGGCGAGTTGAGCCAAAAACCAAATTTTACCAACTCAAAAAGCAGCGCATTGAATACTCGTTTATAAAATTCCATCCATTGTGGCAATGTGTACATAATCGGTTAACGCCGGAACAGTTGTGAAGTCTGTTTATAGGATTTTTTAAAGGAATGACGATCAAACGTGTCAGTTGGAGTTCGTTTTCTGATACGACAATCTGATTTTCCTTGGACATAATAATCATAATGACATCATAATAGCATGACAAAATAATTTCGCGGTCTTTGTCCTGGTCATACGACAACGCCTGAATGACCCTAATTAAAACCAGGATCAACATGTAAACTTCTAACTTGTAACAAATACCGCACCATACAGCCTAGCTTCTAAATACAAGTATCGCCCCAGGCTGATGTAGCGTCTAATGTTTGTCAAGCTTGTCTATTTCGCTGATTAATTAAACTCACGTATTCACAGTTTTCTGAAACAAAAAGAACTACTGTTGCTAATTCTGTTTTGATACAAATAATTTTTGACTCATACGACGGCAAATTTAAACTTGATACATACAAGAAAATTACAAAATGACGAACACTTACGCCATACGACTGGCACTTTCAAATAAACGTGTTGACGACGTCGTATTCAACGTAAAGGCGTTCAACTGCACCAGAGAGAAGAGCATGGAACGTTGGGAAAATCGTAAAAGCGTTAGAAACATAATTAACTGACAGCCATTTAAAAGCCATTGTCAGTGTCAATCTACGCAACAATAAAAAGTTGAGCGTGCTGTCCTGACATACATTTAAACTGTTTACATCCTAAAACAGGTTATTTTGGTGTCTAAGACGCTAAGTAATGTACAGACGACCATCGTTCGATTAAAAATAACACCGAACCTCTGAAAGTATATCCTTCAGTCATGATGGATATACTACGGCAACGTCTTAGCCTTATACGGTTTACAAGAAACATATCGATCGGCAGTGGCTGCATCGCTAAAAGCATGCTTATCAAATACCGTTATCAATGAATCTGTTAGGTAAAATACATCAGTGATGTACTCGACAGTATTCTATAGCTTTCCCCGAGCAATCGAGCATGCGTCATTCATTGATTTTAAACCGTCGTTCAGACTCATAACTCATAAGGCTTCGGCGGCCGTAAATACTTACCTAGGTTTATTTCAACAAGACACAACAAAGGAGACCTATTGAGGCTAGTAACGTGTCGTGAACACCGAATACAGAAATACTTGATTTATCTTATCTGATCTGAACACAGCGTAGCAAGTTGGAGTAACTTTTCCACTTCGCTGACCTTAATACACGAAGCTCACAAGAGCTGTTTTGTTGTCTAACGGTCGCGTGTCTGTCTGCTTCTTTCACGAAACGTAGGTTGCAGCAAATGATATTCTAATCTCGGTTACTCTATTTCTCTGAAATCATAACAGTATGGCCATCTTCAGTACAGTATTATGCTATGACTATGCACCTTGGCACCCATACAGGGTAATTCGCAAGCATTCTAGCAAAAGCAAACAAAGTTTCAAGTCTTTCGGGTATGGACGTTATTGAAATTGTAGTAAGCTATCAATAGAAATATTCAATGTACATAAACCTTTACAAAGTCACTAGCCTACCTCGCAATCTACAAAGCACAAAATACCAGAAAACATCTCTTGCTTTCACAGCTCAAAGAATCCCTTGAGAACTTCCGGGTATCGAACCACTGAATAGGGGGTTTAGAGTATAATAACGTGACAAATACCAACGTAATTGCGCAACTTGATCTAACGCTAACAATCCACCCCTACATTTTCGCACCGACAATACGAAAGCAAACCACGCAGACGCAAAAAGTACTGCTGGGGAGACAGAGAGAGAGGGAGAGATAGAGAGAAAAGTGAAGAAAGCGAGGAATGATACATAACAAAGCTGAGGTATCTGCGGAACCATTATCTTTATGTCTGTTGATATTTTCTCCTTTTCTAGAGGTCCACTCAAGCGTGACAAATACGTTTGAACCATGGATATCTTATATTTAAGTTGTAATATATAAGTTGTTGGTATGTATAGATTATAGAATGTCTATGGTTCGAACCCACCTTGCTGAAGTAGAAACTATCGAACAAAGTTGTGCCGTTTAACTCATTCGAACAAGTTCGGAATGAGATGTATAATGATTCTTGATTGAAATTTAACTGGAAAATAAATAGGTTAAGTATTTTCTAAACAAAATTACAATTATCATAACCTGTAAAGGCTTTCATATTGTTTAAAGTTCATTTGTATCTCATACTGTATCTCATATTCGTTTAATGCCATGGCTAAGTCATGTTTAAAAAATACTTTACAAGCACACCACCACTCAAAGGAAAAGACAAAAGGGAAAAATTTGCTATAAGTATTAAAAACATTTGTTAAAAATGTGGAGACCGAACGTTGAGGTTCCATCACTAAAATTTTGATTGTTGTCTGACATTTGTCTGACTGTATTTTACTTATACAGCAGCCTAATACGGTTTTCACTAAACCGTCAGTAGTATACCAGGTCTACCGTCAATTCAGGTAAAGGTCAGTTATTCGTCCTTTTTTCTGTTGCTATTGCATTGCATTACTGCTTGCGCGGTTGCTATAAGCACGCGTGGCGGAAACTGCAAATAAGTCGCATAAACATTCACGACAATAAAATCATCCTGATGCAACTGTTCCACATTAATCATTTATTTTTTCCTGATATTTTGCAAAACGTTTGGCTTGTGTTGTGAGAAAAATATTTTGATATATCGTGCCTTTACAGCAGTGAGATAAACGTGAGTTTAAGAGCAACAGCTGTTCCACTTGAAATGCACTACTCCAAAATCTACCTCAAGAGGCACAGGTTGCAGTATGCGTTATTCAAAATAATAGTATTAGCTTCAATTATTCTTGTCTTGAGTAAAATCTCTTTGAAAGGACGCAGGACCTTTACAACGAATATAACAGACAAGGTAAGTGCGTGAAAAAAAATGTTTCAAATATTAATAACTGCCAGTGAATGTGGTTGCCCATGACTTGCTATTTACGTATGGAGTTATCCATTGAGAATAAACAAAAGCATTGGTTAACCACCGTTTTCCTAAATGTATTCTTGCTACTTATATTCAAGGTTTGTGATAAACAGTAGCGGTTTAGGTCCAGGCAAAAATATCCTGCTTCTCTTTTGCATAAGTAGCCAGACGAAAAGTAACTTAACTCACCGGTAACAAACCCGGTTAAGTGGTTGATCGGTTCACTAATAACGTGTGAAGTTAATATAAGTGGAATGAAGACTAAAACCGAAATTGAAGTGAAATAAATGGCAACAAATGGTTGATAAAATCCATCAAAATTTAAAACAATTTATTTGCTAAACCATGTTGTATGATTTGAAGTCGTTTTGTTTCCAACTCATTGCTTTCGAATTTTGTTTCTTATATTCTTTTCTTTTACTTCTGGAATAATGGTACTTTTTGCTAAAGCAACTTCTTTATATTTCGATGAATTTTATCAAAATTTGGTTCGTTTTTTATTTGTTGAGAGGAAAAGACTGTTGACGTCACAAAAATTGAAGGCCGGCGTTTTTGAAAACTATTTTTAACCTAAAATTACAAAAATGATGTTAAAAATTTTGCATTGGGATAATGTGCGGCCACTTGTATTTGTTTAGTACGAAACTTACGATTTCCAAGAAGAATTGGTTCAAAAAGCAAGAGTACGATCAAATTGCAGGTTCAATAAGGGAATGACTTACGTGATATGTGACAGCTTGCCCTATACTGAAATACAGTGTAGTGATTCAAAGCGGAAAGCTAAAAGCCAGCATGAAACCGGGTTGGACTTTGTTGTTCCCAACATTATACATTTCATCTGGTTTGGAAACTATTTGGAAATAAGTCAGTTTTATCAGTTCTTGTCTTTACGGTCAGTTGCAAGTCTACAGCAGCCCGACGCAATATACATCCATCATAATACGGCAAACAATGGATCTGGTAAAGTACTTATTTAAAATGTATGTTAATCGTTAACTTTAACTGCATGGTTCTAAAACGGTTGGCTTTATGTTGCTGATTTCTGCCTCTTCCAGGATCTAACGTCATTTTGAATCGCATTGTAAAAGAAATTCCTTGCATTCACTTTGTACACCACGAAGAACCTGTTTCAATTTTTAACAACAAGGTGAATTTTTGAATATTGATATTTATTAATCTTTAGACTGAATTTTTTGTTATTTAATATAACTTTGGAACCGGAGCATCTGATTCTGTATCAAATGTTCTTTGATAATCTTGTCTTCGCTCAGGACAATACAAGCGTGCGGAATAGCTTATATGCCCGACCAATTTTCAAACCAGGATATTGATCATTTCCTTAATTGCAAGTCAGGCAACTTAATCGCCGGCAATTGATAGTGGCTCATAGTTAACACGACATTCTTTGCGTTCCAGCGTGTAAGGATAAAGATTTATACAGATTATTCGCTTTATTAAAGATTTCAACTCATCTTTTGCGTTCTGACGTAGCACGCCTACAAATTTTACTCAAGCACGGCGGGGTGTATTTGGATCTTGACGTGATCACGTTGAAACAATTCGATCCGCTGCGTGTTTATTCCACGACCTTTGGACGGTTAGTATAAGATTTTCAAAGTTAATTGAATGGGCTACTGTACATGATCATAAACATCAAAGAAAGTTATACCACACGGACCACTAGCTTTAAGATGATATAGGAGTTATGATCTGTGGTTTCGTCATGAGTAGAATCATTGCATGGTCTGTTAACATTCCGGTCTCTGATTTTGGCAATTATGCAGACGACTTATTTAGAAATATAAATTATCTAAAATCTATTTATTTACAATTTACATGAACATGCAAAAATAAAACTATTAAAATGTTTTATCAAAAAAATGAAAAATTGTTTTGTTTTTGTTATAGGTCTGTGTCAAATAAAATCAGCAACGGAATAATCTTATCTGAGAAAAAAGCTCCTTTCATTGAAGCCTGGTACAACGAGTATAAAAATTATAAGGAAGGAATAAAGTCTTACGCTTATTGGGGCGTTAATATCCCAATGCAACTCTATCGAAAATATCCCCAGCTGCGGGCCCACATGGAGGAATCATCCATTAATCGTCCTAACCCATGGGTGGACGGTTGGGACGCTACATCCACTGCTCAACTGGATATTTCCGACAATTATTTCCTACATGTCCACCCTTCTTATTTTTCGGACAAAGGCGGTTCCAGTATGTTGGGTTGGTCCGAGGATCGGCTCCGAACTTTGGATACCGTGTACGGGACGGCTGCTAGAATAGCTCTTTTCGGTTCGCCGGAGTTGGTGTTTTTAACCGGGGAAGAACCGTTCCAGATGTGGCCGAAACGAAGGTTTCGGTCTTTTAATCTGCTGACCACCGAAGATAAAGAAGTATTGAAACCAGGTGTGAAAACTTGAGAAAGGAGGACGGCTTCGAAAAAACAGGGGAACTACACAATTAAAATTTTAGGATATTTTTTTCTTACTTTGTGTTGTGCTTGTATACCGTTGGATTAATTACTTGGTCTGTTTCTCTAATCAATGTTCGTTGACAAAAAGGAAAGGAAAGGTTTGTCTATGAAAAGCACCGCTGTTTGTAAAAAAACGTTTGCCCGAATCTTTAGTGACCCAGTAAGACAGATATAATGACGAACCGTTTAATTACACTGCATGCAAATCATGGAAGTTCATTTGTATATTAACACTATGCAGCCATAGCGCACACTTGCGTTAGGCACCTGTTTCAAAGTGAATTTCATCTAAATGATCGGTCTCTGAACTCAATATGGCTTTTAGCTTAGCCTACCGTGTCTAACCAAAAAAATTATCCAGCAAGTCGAAAAGGAGTAACAGAGTTGCGTCGAATCGGGCACAAATCCGAGCATCAAGTACAAGTATTGGCCATTTCAGCTTCTTCTTACAAATAGAAAGAACTTTGCAAGCAAATTTGAAGCGATTCCTCTCTTTTGCATAAAGTAAATAAACACTAAGCGTTGTAGTTTTCGGTTGTTCGTTTAATGTAAAGGATTTACTGTGAAAATTTTTCGTATGATAGAAAAACGAGTGGATTCTTTTGTGATCACAAGTCTAAACATACAGCTTCCTAACTCATCAAGATTACCTTACTGAGCGGAATGGGCAAAGTTAGCAGATTCAGTTTCGAATCCAATTCACTAGAATATTAAAACATATGTTATATTAGTATTCTTAAGAATCTACGCGTTCGAATTGGCATTACATCAAATCTATGCTCGCCTAAAGAAGCTCTCTCACGGTTATATGTCGTGATTATTACTTGCTTGATAAAAGAATGACAAATTTAGCCTCGACAAAACTGGAGTATGAGACGTTAAAGATACCCAGAAAACATCTTTATTGAAAACCATATGCACTAAATTGTTACGGAAACACAGCAAGTATACCTAGTGGACATCCAGTGGCTAACTTGAAGATTTTAGCAAACAGCGTCACCATGTGGTTATACATGTTATCAATAATACGATGTCTCTTGGGTTAGGAGCCGGTATTTAGTAGATCGGGCACCAGATAACTGGATACTGGCTTTCCGGTTAAAATCCGCGAATCACACACATGCCAGCATGGAACATAACTATGTCGCTTCATTGGATTGTGAAGAAATGCTTTATGGACCTTGGTTTGTTGGTTTCTGAAAATTATTATTGATTGTCAAATACATTGAAAGTATTATGATATAGTTTAGTCAGCTGTTTCGTTAAATTTCAAAATCTGCTGATAGTTTCTGTGAAAATATTTGAGTAGCAAACAAATGTCAGTCATTTTCGTATACTCAGGCTACTACTCGTATACTATTCTCGTATACTATACTCGTATACTCTTTGTAGATGAAATCTTCACTATATGCATTTAAACATTCATAGAATATTCTAAAAAACATTTAGCTTAAAACCGGGATGCGTAAGTTAACTTATAACCTGTAAAATAGAATGAATTGCTTTTCATGCTTTAAAATTTTAGGATTTTGCCAACTCGAGTGAAGTGATGTTGAAGCAATGTCTCCAAAAATCCCAGATATCTGTTTCGAAAGATGTTGGGCTCCATCCACCTCCATATCAAGGTGATCTTCTCGATGCTCGGTGTGGTTGAGGAGCACTTGATCTCGAGTCCTGTGCAGTTTCACCTGCAAAAAGTGAAATAATTATGAATTTTTAGGTGTTAACGAAATTTTTAACGACAAAATTCAAAATTTCTCAATTCGTTAAGCCTAGACGCTACGAATTGCAGATATGTTCATATGAAGGTTAAAATTTTACTATAATCTTCGGTTAATAACTAATAAAATATTTTTTGCGTCAAAGATAAATTTATTTTCATGTAGAAGTTTTGTTTCGTGACCAATTATAAAAAGACTTATGGTCTCTCTATCGATGAAGTTTTAACTTTGGGTCCCTTAGTAACGATATACAGCTTACGCTCACTATCATAAGTACATTAACTTTTTTACTCACGATGAATGTCACTTTTTCTGGAAGAGTCAAGTTAACATAAGAGTACATTTTTCCTACTCCATATATTGAAAATTTAATTTCAATTTCATTGAGAAGAAAAAAGTCATCGGAAGCATCTATGGTATATTCATGGCTTTTCTTTGTGTTGGTGTTATTCACAATGGTAACGTTGTGGGGCGAAACCTGCGTATATTTAAAAACATGCTTAAAAAACTATTGAAAATAAATACATCAGCTCAAATAACCTTTATAGTAGTACCAGCATCACTGCGTACCAGGAATGATAATTTGACCCGTGTGAAAATAAAGCTTAACCGCTGGAAATACGTTTCCGGTGCCTTGTTTGGGAAATTAGTTTTGTGAATTTCATCCGTTAGTCCGCTAGGAGGAGCTCTTACTATGAAACCATTCACCGTCACACCTAGTTTTGAATCGTGTAAAATTCTGTAAACCTATGTAATGTATAAATAACATTGTTAATGACATGTTTAAGGCTTCGTTTTCATAAACAGCGTTGGTTATTGTATTTTTGCATGTTTTTGTTTACCTTATTAGGTATTCCACCAAGTGTGAAACAAACTTTTATTTTCTGATTAAGTCGAACAATAAAATGTGGGTCACCCTGCAAAGTTTTAAAATATGAGTCAGACAATATATTTCGATAAATTGGTTTTCTTGAGTTGACACACATCGAACCTCAAATATCCAGGGTAAGACGTCACCAGAATTGACAGGTAAACCAGGAAAGTTTGGCGATCGCGGTTGTACGTGCGTCGGCAGCCTCGAATTATTTTTCTCCACTATGAGAATTGTCATGTTGGTGACTAAAGAATATCTATCAGAGTATAAAGAAGAGCTTTCCGTTTTGAAAGAAGACACGATAACAGTTTAATTCACTAAAACGTTTGAAGTGACATATTTTCCTTTGCTTTATAAAATCGTTATCTTTGTTACCTGATCGAAAGTTCAGTGGCTTCACGTCGGTAATTTTTCTTTTCCTCTGCGGTTAATGTTGATCTCATGTACCGCGAAATATCACGCAGCCGCAATATAGCATAGAAGCGTTCCGCTAAATTTTCTTTTTTATCCTCTGTAGCGTCGGGTATTACACAGTCTTGAATTGGGCACACTTCTAGCTCGTATGTCATGTTTTTTTTGTCTTTGTCTGTCTTTCCTTTGCAAGCAGAAAATCGCGGTTTAATTTCGTAATTTTTGTAAATCTAGCCTAAATGCTTTTTCATGGTGGTTTTATTCTGTACCTAACGCAAAGTAAATTAGCACAGCATTTCTATGTTTAGCACAACGTTAGCAAAACGGTTATAACTAGGGCAACCAAAAGTCAATATGGTCAATTTTTTTTAACCTGCTCAGAATGCTATCAAACAAGCACAAAACAAATTTCAGCTTTGTACAACGTGTAGTATAGAAGTTATTAGGTCAATATAAAGTCAAAATGTTACGTTAGATCAAAATACGGTCAAATTGTTTCTTTTAGGTCAAAATCTATTAAACTTGTAATTTTGTAACCATTTTATAATGTTATTCTTCCCTTTTTCTCTTTTCTTGTACCGCAAACAATTCCAGTGCCCCAAATTATACTTAGAACCAAAGCCACAAAGAGAGGGAAGGCCTTTCAGCGCGTCTGGTGACGTCACGATGTGAAGGCATTGCATTTGAAACTGCAAGTTGTCAATCTTAATACGCGAAAAACGAAAAAAGTCAACACTAGAAAAGCGTTTTGTCAATTTTAAATGCAGCTTTAGATTAGAAAGTTGCTGTAGACAGTGTAGAGACTATCAGTATAGCGTTTTTTAGTTAGCAACATGCCAGATTTTTGATTTTAAAATGCAAGAACAATCATAGCATAGTGAGCTTTACAATACGCAAGTTATTACTTCTCTAGGTGGCATTGGTAGATCTAAGTTGCCGACAATTTCTTTCGTTTATTATGTCACAATCGCCACACTCACACACCGAAGCAAAATTCGATTGAAATGTTGATGCGATATTGCGCTGATTGTTGCAATTAGACTGAAGCAAGCGACTGGATAGGTTTTTGTTGACATATTGTGCAAGTATTTTAGATGCCACAATAGTTTTGTTTTTTCAGATATTTTAGAATTAGATCATGCCTAGATCATTTTTTTAGGTCAAAATAAGGTCAAAATTTGCAAATTTTAAGGTCAAAATTTAAACTTTTTAGGTCAAAAAACTGGTTGCCCTAGTTATAACCTATTCTCTTTAAATCTGCATTTACTTGACGTTTCAACTATATAAATTAAATAATTCTTTTATAATAATGCTCTTACCAGTAGCAATTAAAGAAACGATATCACCGGTAGCGGGCATACGAGAGGTGCCTTCTATTTTACCAGCAACAACGATTTCTCCTCCTCTTCGTAACACGCTGTGGAAAAGTTTGGTGGACAGTGTGGCAATATTTGGCCGGTATGTGAGTTTAACGTCGAATAAAATTGGAGCAATCAAAGTTTTAGTCAAAAACTTTTGAATCTGTTGCGGTATAACCATGCGTTACAGTAATAAGTTTCTTAATATGAACATCGAAGGCTGTAGTGTAAATGAATAGTAACTAGGCTATAAATAACCCGCAGGTTATAAATAGTGACATTTCAATCAAGATTATCGTTGATTTTTTATGGCAACATTTTATGAAATTACTTGAATGGAAGCGTCTGCTTTTTCAGAGATATGACCCCAGATGCCTTTGTTCTTTTTTGCTAATTCTTGCAAAAATCCAGAGTCAACATGCTTTCCAAATCCAATTGCTATGATTCCGTAACTTGAAAGAAAAACGTAATCAGGAAAAAAATACTTTTTGTAGACTGATTTGTCTATACAACAAACTTTTGTATTGCGTGATACTTTTTATAAACATTAGAAATATAAAAAATGTAACAAAATTAATCGAAATATTCTTTCTCAATATATTACGTGTATAAATACTATGTTTGTCACCAAGCATAATTTCAACAACAAGCGTTTGAGTTGTTGATATTAAGTCTGTCTTGAGAAAATCAATTTTCAAAAAACATTTTGTTGTACCCTTGATTGTTCTTCTTCTCAACATTTTTTAAAATAACATCAGTTGACCTCGCTCCAACAGTGGGTTGACCATCTGTGAGAAATATTATGAAGTCTAGGAATGGATTCACCTTACTCGAATCTTCTTTGTTATCTGTAATGTTTTTAATTTTTATGCAGAAGCAAAAACGTCGGTATATGTAGCTCTCGCTGGTATAAGATTAATGAAATCTTTACTCTAATTACTTTATTTTTATTTTAACATCTCACAAAAAGAACACCTGCTATTTTACAATCCAATAAATCCAAATATAATCACATTTTTTATTTGCTTTTTTAATTCTTGCAAGAGTATTTCTCCTAGGTAATATCGACGATAACCCTGATAGCTATTATATAATAATTACATGTTAATTGTTTAATAAAAACATAGACCATAAACGGAAAAAACATCCAAATAAATTTACCTCAAAATTTTAAAAGCTTGATTATTTATACCGCTCTTATTTATTGGTCAAACCGCATGAATAAGCTATGCATAGCTTGCAATGAAAATTTGACCAGATTTCAAAGAATAATCTTTCAACGAACCTCTCTGTAATAGGTCAAGCGCGGTAACAATTGCTTCATTAATATTGGTGGCTCCTTCCGGGTCTATGGCGGAAATATAGCGCCTCGCTGAAATTAAGTTTCCTGCTGTTGCACGAACTAAACCTACGTCAGTTTTCCAAACACGTGCTACTGACTCGAACAGAACGATGTTGAAAGAATCCTATTAACATAAACACTTTGATTTACCTCGGAGAAAATAAATTAACATTGTCACCATATTCAACACCATAACAACACATGTTTGTAAACAAAAATCTCGTTGTCATAAAGGCATGTTTTTACTGTATCTGCAAAATAAATTTGTAACTATAATTTATTAGCTTTGGGTTAAGAATTCATGCATATGATTTTAAATATAATTTGCCAAAAAGACAGCATAAAGCATGTAAGTATAGGCGCAAAAACAAAT
The DNA here is from genome assembly GCF_947623445.1 of Clavelina lepadiformis. Taxonomy (NCBI): domain Eukaryota; kingdom Metazoa; phylum Chordata; class Ascidiacea; order Aplousobranchia; family Clavelinidae; genus Clavelina; species Clavelina lepadiformis. The sequence goes on from NC_135246.1 coordinate 3,704,885, forward strand.
TTTTTATCGAAATATTTGAGCAAATTTTGCACGGATTTTGGCTGTAAGTGCCGAAGTTATTATTCGCAAACAAATAAATGTTACGAACACGATAATAAGCTTTTCTTTCGGTCTAGAATGCCACTCCGTATACCTTGTTGCCCAGAGTTTGTAAGATATTTGACACCGCTGATCTAACTTGTTGAATCTTACGGCCAGCCATTGAACCAGAGATGTCAAGAACGAAAATGACTTTTCGCGGCAAAGCCGGGAGGTTTGGGGAAAATTTATGAATAAAATACCTTTTTGAATAAAAATATCATTCTTATGAATAATTATCTGAACTTATTTGCTAATTTTGTAATTTAATAGCATTGAGTAACTCTGAGAAAATAGAACATTTTAACCCCAGCAAAAAAGCAAAAGATATTTACAGTATAGCGTGCTATAATGTCTTCTGATATTGTTCTGGTAAATGCAAAGGGATTCAAATATACAGTAGACAAAAATATTCAACTTACCCTCGCTCGTCGACAAATACACACCCGCTTTCAGCAGTTCTTTCTGTATCATATTCGACGTAAATTTCACTTTTCCAAAGCGGATTGTTGTGTTTTCCAACAGAACGGAATGTGATATGGGAAAAATTTCTGAGTATAAACTTTAATCTATAACTTTACGAGCCTTTCGCAATATAAACAAAAAATTGCTAAGTTTAAACTCTCTTTAACGCACATACAACCAAACTACTGCATGTATTGCTTTCATGACCAAGGCTTGTAGAATAATCAGACAATAAGCAAACAATAATGGAAAACAAAGATTTAGGTTTTCTAAAATTTGCTCTTATTTGCATCTGTAAACTTAAACAAGTTTTTAAATCTGAACTGATTTAAAAGTGAAATTTTTAACATTCAAAAAGTTTGCAACATTTGCAAAATTTACCCTTTTTTCTCCAAAACAGTTCCATGTAGAATATCCATTTCGCTGAATATACTTGGCGTTGGGGTGCGAAGAAATTTTGTATTTACGTTTGTGCAAACGTAAACATCTGCTATTAAGCTATTCACCAGATTTTCCCTCAGAAAAATCCCCTTGTAGAGGTATCTGAAAAAATTAACATATTTGTTTTTAACGGTTGTTTGCGTAATTCAACGAATATCATTTCTGCAATTATTTCAATATTTCTGTGCTTGGATTAAATTACTACAGTTTATTTGTTCATATAGATACTGTACACTACATAGCCTACACACGTTACGTGAACATTTATTTCCGTACTTATTATGTCTCTTTCAAAATGTTATTGTGCGGTACTAAACTGTTTGCTCTAATTTTAACTTGAAAATGAACCAAACTTCACTCGTTGTCTTGGGATGAATGGTTTTTGAGGTGTCTCTTGTGATAAAATTCTTTCAAATCTTTATAATCATGATACGCTAATTTTATTGTTTTTCAAAATGCATAACGTATACCCCAAAAAAATACATGATACTTATCGAGTGTCAACTTGAAACAAGTTTTCTACCAATGCAAGTCAATATGAAACACTAAGAGTGGAACGTTCTGTATGTTACTAGACTAGAGCAAAGCGCTATTTTGAGCTATTTTACTTCTTCTGATATAACTTTATATCTTGTGTATACCTTATATCTTGACTTTATGCGGGACGAAAAGGAACAATTTATAATACCTTTCGATATGGCAACTGTATTGGTTTGGAATCAATCATTTCATTTCCCACTTGATTTCTTGAATAATTATATCACAATTATAAGTTTATCTGCTCTACAATATATAGTCACTGAAATAAATTTCATGACTACAAAATTATGTCTGACCGTCCTTGTAATCGTCTGGCACAGCCCGCCCTAAACACCGATTTCACAAACTAGACTACATATAGCCTATGTGTCCTATTTGTGTTCGTTCAGAGTGACAACATGTTTTGTAGCGATTAATTAACAACCAGTCGGTAATTAATTGATAATTAACCTTGATTGACTGCGAAAGAGGACGTGAGAATATTTAAGCTTAAATTGAATCCCAGTATTAGGCTGCATTCTGTAAATCATCTCAAATTTTCGAAGAACTTCGCCAGACTCAGGATGAGTTTTCTTCTTCAACTGATGAACCTTGTTAGAAAATTTATTGAGGTGGAGAATGAAAGTGAATTCAAGAAAATACGAAAACAAGTTTTACGCTTAATACAAATTAAGTTGCACCAAAGCATCTGTTGCAAGCGGATTGCAAAGAATTACAATCGCGTATTACCAAAATCAGTAATTTTTTACTTATAGGTTATACATGTGCAAAATATGTACCGGGTGATCCTCGTAAATTGTAGGTAAGGAATGCTTAGTCATCAATCTTCCGGGTATATAGGTATTGTTTATTTTGATACTGAAGTAACTTATCAAAGCTTTTTCTGGCAGAATGTGTAAAAATGAAACCTGCAACCAATATGGCGCTGAGATTAAATCATAAGCGTGGTACGGTATCGCCACCAATGAATAAAAAGACATTTCTGTAACGATTAAATTATTCACCAAATACGGAACACCGTTGGTGTATAGCTCAAGCTGCTGAAATTACTTCGTGAACGAATCAACAAGTTAATGGACAATGTTATGAGGTTTTATACTTTAAAAATTAATGAGGTCTTACCGTTCTTGTGATGTTACTATCATTAATCACGTCACTTGTAACGCATGTGTCAACTAAACCGGAATGAATGAATGAAGTAATCTTGATGTCGGTGAAAAGAACTTGATGAAAAACATAACGTGTCATCGCATAAACAACGTAGCAGTGAGGCTTGTATCTGTTTGTAATGATTACTATCTGTATGGAACATCTCGATTGAAAAATCATATGAAATAGTCAATGCAAATCTCTCCAATACTCTAATGTAGCCTACTGGTTTTATATGCGTGGTAAATGAAATTACAGGCCTTTGTTCAAATGCTTTGAGGTCATGGATTTAACTTCTGTAATTTACTAAATTTGAAACAGTGAATTTGGCTCTTCCCAACTTATCTTAAAGCGTAATGCAAAATTATGTTTTGATGCATTAGGAAATCGCGCGTGTAAGACACTTTAATTGTGACGGTTTTACAGAAACTTAGGAGCTACAAGGGCTGAGCTACTACAGTGTTTCTCCGGAAATAAGACAGGGCTTATATTATTTTTCGCTTAAAAATGTGACACTAGGACTTATTTTAAGGGATGTCTTTTTATTTTCATTTATTAAAAACAAAGTTGAGAATTATGTTTATTCAAAAATGATCATATCATCGTCCCCTGTAATGTCTTGGATGTCACTAGGTTCCAAAGTTCCAACGAAGTTTTCATTTAACTGTATTTCCTGCCGAATTTTTGCACATACTCTTTCGTGTTGAGCAATAAAGGTTTCATCGCTCTATTGACTAGGTCTTATTTTAAAGGTAGGGTTTATATTTAAATCATTATCGAAATTCAGGCCAGGTGTTATTTTTAGGGTAGGTCTTATTTTCGGAGAAATACGGTAGTCAGGTTGCTTTGACTCAAGATTTTCTTATAAAATATGAGCTTACACGTTTTTAAGTAAATGGTGTCAAAGAAGCTAATAAAAAACATTGGTAAAAAGACTGTTGAAACATTTCACTTAATTTCTGCCATGTATATAATATAAGGCTTATTACAATTACAAATACACTATATCATTGTCCAATAAATGAAAAATAAAACAATGAAACATTCGGTTATGACCTACCTGTCCTGTAAGATATGTTAAAACCGCGATACGACACACTACCATCCGTAGTAAATGACACCAAGAGCTTTCTTCGAGATGAGACGATTGAGTTTGTGTCAACTTCTCGCCCATGAAACGTTGCCAACAACATAGATTCCAAACTGTCACCATCGCGAATCTTCATAGCCATAAACGAGGACAAACAAAAATTTCTGACTTGTCTTGCCAAAGAAATAAAATCAGAAATTACACGTTTATCTACTATACGTAGCACTGGGCTAATCTTTGCGCAAGAAATAGAAATTCGCAAAAAACACACGCTACGCTTCACCTGTACAATATCAAAGTCTTTCTCGGTATCAAAACCCAATAGTTTGAGCTCTACTTGGTCGGAGGTAGACGAAGTTATCATCCAAACGGTGCTTGCATTATTGGGATAGTTGCGTGGATAATTTTGCGAAGCGAATGATTCGGTTTTTGGCGACGCGCTCAAATAGACGAACACATTCTTTGCTTCGGCCGAAAAAGCTAAATCATTAGTTGTTAGTTTAGTTTAGTTTAGTTTAAATTTCCATTATATGTTTAAACTAAATGATTCAAACAACTTAATTTAAAATTAAGCTGTCAATAAAAATTGTTACAGTTTAATTCAAAACCTTCAATTTTTAATAGCTAGTTACAATTGAAGTGGAAATTCGTTTCGAATAAGCAAACATCTAATTCAGAAAAAAAATATTTATAAAGAACACGGGGAAAACTTAGATAATATATACGAGTATATATGCATTATCTGCCTATATCTGTTTTTATGTATATCTATGTTTATGTTATGTGTTATGTTATATGTTATGTTATATATGTTATGCTACATGTTATGTTATATGTTATGTTATATGTTAAGTTATATCTACCTATACAGCAGAGTAGGCCTTAAAATATCACATCCGTTAGGTAATTTAAAAAATTGAACAAACACAAGTTCTTAGAATTGCTTGCTTACCTTTTAAGATACAAGTAATGATTGCCAAATATGTTAGACTAAAAACCATGCTGTATACTTTCACTTATATTTCGTTTTATGCAAAAAAACAAACTCCAATAGGCCTAAACGTAATAACAAAACTTCAATACATATAATACATGTCTCTGTTCACTGCTCAGCTGGTCGGTTTTGCTTGAGAGCAAGTGATTTCGTCAAAAGTCACCTGCGAAATGACATTTTTGCAAGAAATTTGATTTTCTGATGATCTGAATCTGATGATATCAGCGCCAGCGGGCTGATATGACCAGTAAAAATGACATATAATCATTTAATGAATCAATGGCGCCGTTAAAGTTGTTTTAAAGTGTAAAGCAACCGGCGAACCGACGTAGAGGACATATCACATGGCAGATAACTTCGTTATTCTATATAGCCTACGTGAATTTAGTCAAATGCAAACGTCATTTTGTGAAATATCATTCAACAAACTACCAACCCCAAAAGCATGTTCGAGAAAAACTGTGGAAAATATAAGTTAAACTTTATAATGTTAATAAGTATAAGTTTAGCATTAACCAAGTAACAATCCGTTAAAAATTAACAAAACAAAATGTTTTAAACTTGAAAATACTATGTATGAGAATTAACTTACAGACCGACGCTTGAATACATAATTTACAGAAAAAAGTTGAAAATTTTCCAAGTCATTTAATTTCGGTAAGTTCCTAAAGTAGGCTTGGGAAGGCGAGAACTGCGTAGACCAACTTTTGTTTTTTCCCAATACTTATAACGACAATCAACTACAGTTGAACTTTGCTTCAACTTTTCCTTATTCCGTTATTTATTTCAACAGTTTAATTAAAAGACTGATTACTCGAAAAATTTTCCATGAGGCTCTCTGAAATTTTGCATGCCAATTTAATATGCTTTGTAATACAATTCCATAAAATGTCATCAAAAAAACAAGATTCAAACTTTTTTAACAGAGGCACAGAATCGACACTAAAATTCTTGGCCTAAAAAACCTAATTTTAGCTACTTTCATGCTAATTTTTAGCCAAATTCTGCACGCGACCCGGGACATTGAAGCACGTCAACTGCTCGGGTAATTCCCAGGCTAGAAAACCACACCAACAATGCTGCCTTCTGATTGGTCTAAACAGATTTTAAACTAAAGCCCTACGTAGGACGTCCAACAAAATCACAGAGATCTTAGTTTTAAGTCTTTGACGCCTCCTCCTGCAAGAAATCTGATATTTCACCAAGTAGACGCTTTCTAAAATATTACCACTATGACCACTGCGAGATACGATTATGAGAAAAATTTTGCCGGCGACGACGCTACATTCAATAGGCCAGGTTACATGTTAGACTGGCGTTTTCAAAACCTTTCCTGCCAACTTAGCTTTCCCATTTATACACTATTGTAGCGGTCTAATTCCTTCGAAACTAAATATTTCTGTCGTCATAGCCTCTTTGGTTATAAAAATCTTACGTGTGTGTCTTTACCAACGCATTAAAAGATTCATCAGCTAATATTGATTCTGCCATCCCCTTCAACTCTTCATTCTTCCAATAATTCTAAACTTATAAAACTGGACTTTCTCATTCATTCTACACGACTCCGTCGTTCACGTGATTTCATTGTTTGTTATTCGCATTTGCAATGTTAAAGATCTCGGGTGCATATGTACATGGAACATAAGAGATACAAGTACTATAGAAAATAATCCGAAGGCACAAAAAACAATGCAGTAAACATACCATTGCTGCCGTACGCGCAAAAACACGTGGTACGCAAAGCAGCTGGCAAGCTATGCTACAAGTTATGAAAAATAAATCCTGATAAAATACGAAGTGTGTTAAAAAACATTCGACAGAATGCTTAGTTAGTAGTACTTCAAGTTATGAACTCAGATTGACAATATAAAATATACTTGGCTGTATCGTCATTAACAAGAGTTCAACCGATTAAACTTGCACTGACGTTCATCGTCTATGGCACCATTGATATTATTTTACTTGCAGACATAAATGACATGTCTTGTAAAGTGACAAATAAAAACATCAGTATTTCAGACAAACCAAAAATACTAAATTATGCACTTTCAATGTACTATGAAAATACTGCTAGCATGGTGTGGTAAAAGCGAAATGATTGGTCATAGGCAATCTACGAGCAATGTTGTCGCGACGGTAAAAATTAATAGTCGTTTTCGTTTCGGTTTAAAATTCAACTGTAAAAATAAACTATTCTGTTGTTAAAATTTAAGACTAAAATTTAGGTCTGTAACTACTAAAACTAGAAAAAGGTAAACTTTCCACCTTTGCAAAAGCATAATAATTTCGGTTTATAATGCGTAGGGAAGAAAAACTTAAAACAGAAAAAAATATGTTAGAACAGTAATAGAAAATGGCCTCAAAGATGCAGTAAAACGTAACAAAAAAGAACAACGTGATAGTCTAAATAATAGAATGGTACCAACAAGTCGCAGATATAAAAAAGTAATGCAATGGGAATGACACGTCCATACATATTTATATGTAACATATATATGAAACATAACGGTGAAATCTTGGCGAAGTGTCACGACGAGGTGGTAGCGAGCTGGGAAAGATACACTGGGCCGTTGCTGCGGTTTACGTCCAAATTTGTCTGTGTAATATAGTTATCTGGCTTAATAAAATCTGGAAACAGTTACAACCATTGTTATATGACTACCAAAATGCATTACTTCAGGATTATTGTTAAACACTAGTCGATTACTAAATCTCCTTGCTGTATGCTTTTAAAATTTTTTTTAGCAATTGATAATTTATTGCCGGTTACTTGTGATGCCACTTGACCCCCGGTTGAAATATTTTCTTGAACAGAATTGTTAGAAAGAGTGTTTGATAACGATGGGTGGACCCGTTCTAAAGCACAAAATAATTTGGATTATAACTACATTTGACAAGAAACTAAAGCAAGCAAAATATATTATTCTGATACGAAAACACACAACTTCCAATTACTAAATATTTTCCTTTTCAGGCGTTTGATTAGTTCAAAGCTGAGTTATCTTTTTACTTGTAATTTTGTTTTTTTTTGTATTTTTACAGTTAAAAATAAAAGTTTATAAATAAATTTTGTAGGTAAATGTTTCTTATTCAATTGGTTTCTTACTTTTCAAAATAAAACAGCTTGTTTTTATAACTATATGGAAGACAGCTTTATAAGAATCGTGTTTTTAATCTAACTGCATGACTTTAATCGGTGACAATTGTTGCATACCATCCAATGCGTTCGGTTCTGACTTGATCACAGCAGTTGGTGACATTGCCGACGTTAGATCAAGATTAATCCCGGCAAGCGCCATACTTTGCTGCTGCAACTTCGTTATAGGGCAATCGCTAAGAAATAAATCCAAACAGGTGAAGGGAAGCCACTGGATTATGATGGTAGGTCAACACAAGTTAATTCAACTCCAATCAGTTTATCCCCAGGGGATTGAACCCACTGGGGTTGAATTTATATGGAGCCCTTTGGTATAGATGGCAATAAAATTCTTACCGATGAGACAGAAGAAGTTGCTTTAGAGATGCGATCTCATCCTTAAGTGCGGCTATTTCGTTCTGAAGAACAACAACCACAGTTGCAATACTTTTCGACAATATTAGATTATTTAGTTAAGCAAGTTATGGTTTAAATTATGTTAACTTGTACACGCAGTGTGAGTTAATGAGGAAATAAATAAGAACGTACTTGCAACGTGATGTTGGTATGGGATAAGCCTTTAGCCTTATTTTCAAGGCCATTTACCCAAATTTTTTTCTTCGTACGGCACCTAAAATAGGATATGGAATAACGCGTGATATGAAATTAACTTGCACCAAACTTCTTCAAAAGACCATTAATGAAATAACTTTAAACTTATCAATACACTGTCAAAACCCATAGCTTCATTTTAAACCAATTTGTGATGAGGAATTTGTAAATTAAACCTGCTAGCCGCAGCTCTGTTTCTTTCTAAAAATCTTTGGCGTTTGATATCAGGGTCAATATCTTGGCTTTGTCTGCCTCTTTTGCGCCCAGTTGCGGCCTGCTTCGTCTCAGTGGTCATACCTGCGCAGTTCTATGAGAAACAATTAACAATGATGTTGGCTGATCAAAGAGTAAACTGGGGCAAGTTGGTGTAAAATTTTTTATTCAGATTTTTTGAATTTTAGTATTTTTTGCATTTGGAAACGTTACAATTGACATATAACAAAGTTTTTACCGATATTATTGATTTTATATTATTTGTCAACTACTGATACAAATAGAAAATTGTAATAAATACTTCACTTTGCAAGGAATTTAATATAGAAATTTCTTCTGAAAAATCTCTCAGAATGGTTTTAAGAAATATGTTAACCAGTTACCGGTACAATATGTGAGCCAATTAAATCAATAAATGATTGGGTTTTGCAGGCCTTCAGGCCAACTTTTGAAATCTATGTACTTAAGACTGTGTTAAATAGTCAATTATTATGTGTGGAATTAAGTTTATTACATCCGATTTCTTCACTTTGAAGTATGATAGAAATATTCATGGTTATACCTGATTGGCAAAAACTTGGTGTAGTTGTGGATTGTTACTTGTCAGTGTTTCTTTTAATTTCTATAAACATGAAACACCAAAAAATGCACCATTGTGAACAACAACGACTGAACTATTTCTGAATTGTTTAACAAGGCAACGAAAATAAAAATTAACTGTTTCTATTCTTCACAAGCATTTTGTCAAATTTCTAGCACATGGGTTATAAAGTGGTTAAAATGATAACGTATTGCACATCTACGAGAAAAAAGTTGACAAAAATAGTTACCCAAAGTCGAATGGGTTACTCACCTGTTTAGCATCTAATAAATTAGAATTACTCCCAAATTCACTTGGTAAGTCAGGTAAGGTTGCACGATTCAATGGGTTTGATTGGTCGGTCTAATAAAAAATTATACACGTGGTTGACCAGAATATTTGTAATGCAATGTATAAAGTTATTATCACATAACAGCCATTACACAATAGCACAATATTAATATCAATTTTGAGTCGCACTGTTAGAATTTTCCTGATGTTATGCATTTGAATTACAGCCAAATTTCTATTCTGGCCATTGGTTACGTTGAAAAATATTGCCAGTCGAACCGTATTTATGCAATTACAATTTCTAACACTCAAGAACAAAACAAAGTGAAATTTGTTTTACTTCAAGTTGCCGACAAAATGCTGGAAGAAGTTTGAAAAGCTTAGCAACGCTATTAAATGAAAATAATTTTGACTATTCTAAGAAAGAAATTTGCTGCATATATATTATACGGATTTCAATACCTTGCATATATCTATGTGGATCTTGCATCTATTAGGGATTACAGAATACATCAGTATTTAAAATACCATAAAATCATTCATCTCTTTCACATGTTAAACTCATGTACGCCAACAATTGGTATCAATTGAATCACCATAAACAACATGTTCAGTCCAGATCATATAACGACATCGGAATTGTTATAGCCCGTTCAAGTACGACCACAATCTAGCTTGGTTTAAAGTTACTATTTCAATAATTGAAGGTATAAATTAGGACGAATAAACAGCAACACACACCATGTAAGTGTTTAAGAATAAAACAGAAAAGTGACAACGCCATGATTTTTTTACCAGAATATCGACATAAATTTCACAGCACAAATTACCTCTAGTTCTCCTTTCATTTAAAACGTATTGCTCTTGCTATATAAATAAAGTGTTCTGAAACAACTGGGTGTGCGATGGGCACGTTTGTCAAACAGCAAATGTCACTAACAATATTTCATATCATTCTGGTACGTGTACTATGTGTTGTATACATCTAGATCTAGCAATCTGTATGTCTAAAAATTAAAAATCGCAGATCAAGTTTCAAGTAAGAAAACATAGGTTGACTTTAATTGTTGCCTCATGCAACGTTTGTATGCGATAGACTTTTAAGTTTCGTCATTAACATATTTCACTACATTCAGAAACTTGCTACCATGCTGCATGTTGCATGTTGCATGTTGTATTTTGTATGTTTCGGTTTGAAGTCACCCAGTAGTGGATATAAACATACAATTAATATATGTTAGCAGTTACATGCAAACAATAACATTGGACAGGATAGCAATTTGTTTCAGATTATCAAACCACTCTGTGGTCTGAATCGGTGTTTTTTCTTTGCCGGGCTGGTTTCAGCCGATGGGCCCACGTTTGATACCATCGCTATAAACCTAACAAAGTGTCCAATATATCAATAAATAAACAAAACTCTAACTCACCATCTGAGAGATACTGGATGAAGAGACATCTGAATCTGAGAAACAAGGCATTGGGTCATTAGATGATATAACAACTATGGGGTTTGCTGAGGAAGTATTGGAGGAAGGATTGTGAGAAGACAACATCATACCATTGCCGTTTTGCTGTTGAACTGAAGGATATGTTGACCTTCCGTTGGCGCTGTTAAAACAAAATATTAGTTGATCAGTTGATCACCAAACTATGTAGCTGCCTAACATTTACGTGAAACTTTTGTTTGAAATTAAAGGCGGTTATAAATTATTAATTAAAATTTATTTCGTGACCTGCAACGGGTACGCCAAAAGAAGGCTTACACTAACTCTAGATTTCAACAGTTTCCCATTGCTCAAGGGTTACAGTTGCTGTAAATATATATATTTTTGCAAAATATGGACAAGAATGGAGAATCAATTACTGTTTTGGGACCATGGTAGGAATACATAAGATCTTATGAAACAATGTATACAATGTAAACCGACTTTTGGCTCACGTTTATAAAAACCACGTCACTGCCCACATAATTAAAACATAGAAATCAAACAGGGACACAATTATTTTGGTAGCACAAATATCACTGTATTTGCAGCACAAAATCTTCTCTTAAAAATGACTCAAACTGCCTTTTGACAGCATTTGCCATGCACAGTAACATGCAAAGAAGATCTATATTCTATACTTTTGTAGACTCATGACATTTCCAAGTAATTCTACTCCAGTAATTGTGTTCAATGTTTAGAGGGATAGGTTTTGCACTATAGAATTATTTTTTCAATTTGTCTTAGTATAATTAACCATGTAGGCCATTTTCACTTCCTATAACATGTTCTGCTTAGGTATATATACATCATACATGCTTAAAAACCTCATATATACAAAGTATTCTGAAAATATGTATGCCATCAAATATGATAATGATTTTAAATCAAAGTTATTTTCTTTGAAAATGATAAGAATAACCTAATCATGAAATAAACGAGAATTAATTTTTAACTGCACCGAAGTGAATGATCACATTTTAGATTGATTCAAAATGTGACATCATATAGTAAGGATGTGGTGAAACACAACTAGAGTACAATGCTAAGAATACGAAAACATACCTTTGAGTGTAGTTTTTCTCGGGCAGCAAAGTGGGTACACTTTGAGTGATAATTGATGGAATATGTGACATATCCGATAACGAATTGCTTGGATTAGCGATTGATGTATTTTGCTCTTGCTTTGACTCGACCATGGGAGGAGCCGGTAACGTTCTGCTTCTCTGCAACTAAAAAACATAGTGAGCAATTTCATTCTATCGAAATATAACAAATGGGGCTAAATTTACAATCTGCAACAGAATTTCACTCTTTAAATGTATATATAACATTGAAGGACACCACTGCATCACGTGAGCACTATACATTTTGAAACCGTAAGATACACTAAAATACTTGAAATCTTTGTTGAGATTGGAATACTGAACTTGCCAACAAGATATGTCGAAACTATAAATGCTGAAAACAAGTCTTACTGGGGCGTGAGAGGTGGCCGGTAGCATGGTGGAAGAAGGCACCTCAGACACTGAATTGTCTTCACTTGCATTTAGGCTAATAGTGGAAGGAGCTGATGCGTTGGTTGTCGCTGATGACGAGGAAGCTGACGCAGCAGCAGCGAACATGGCCTGAAAATAATAATCGGTCACGGGTTGGACTTGTGTTGATAACTCTACTGCTAACCAAGTGCGTTTAATTTGGAAGATGTAACATTTTAGTGATCTAACAATGATCTTACGTGAGTGAAAGCGGCTGCTCTCTGTTGTGCATCAGCCATCATCGACGGACACATTCCCGGGAGGTAACCTGCAACAATAAAGCTAAAAGTAAATTTCCGAAAATGTCCGTTAAACCTGAAGATAGATTGATGTCATTGTACGAATACATGAGCGACATTAATCAACAACTTAAATACCAATGAGGTAAATAGATACTGAAGGCAAGAGCATAAATCCGTATTTCGATCATCGAATATCCACTACTGGTATGCGCATTAGGATAAACTAACAGTATAAATTAACTTTATAAATGTATAAAATTAGGTTATACTAAGCTCAAAGTTCCATGTAGCGTTACACTTTGCAGACATTATTTTTACACCGTCAACACTTAATTGCATAACAATTCAATATTTCATAAAATCTTCTGCTTTTATTAAATTATTTTCAACTCCACAGAAACACCATGTTAGACTGTTTTAGGACATCGAAAAAGGCAGCATGGTTTATATTATTATAAACAATTAGTGGTTTATAAGTGTATAGTTTTTACAGTTTAATCTTATGTATACTTTAATATAGTATATATAGTATAGTGTTGTATAGTATAGTGTTATGTCAATCTGTTACATTTATAGCCCAGAAAACTTCCAAGTTTAAATTCAAGGCATCATTGTCAATTCATGGTTACAATGGTTCATTAAACAAGGTAACACAGTGATTTTCAATGGGAGGCACCAAGGGAGGACTTCAAACTTTTGACAGAGGCTGATTAGCAACTAACAAGTGAGGCGAATATTACAATGTTATGACAAGGCGTGACAGAGATAAAAGAAACTATGTACATGGCACACTGAGATATTTATATAAGAGAAGCAAAAGCCACAATTACATTTTTTTTAAATGTTGTTATGAATTGGGTTACTTTTAGAAATAACATTAAATAAATTTCAATATATTGCTGTAAGTGCATGCAAACGTTCATGTCACACGGTTCGAATTACTTTGGTGAAGAGAATAAGATAATGAATAATGTTGCATTTTTTATTGGGTAAAGGGAGCAATACGGACCACCAGTATACCGGTATAAAATGTTTGAATTTTTTTTTGAAAATTTTATAGAAAATTAGATGTATATAATTGTTTTACAACAAGTTATCTTTAGAGAAACCTGAATTCTCATAATGGGTAAAATACTACTCCAAGAAGAGCAAGTGTTAACATGTAACAGAATTAATTATGAGGACAATAAAATATAATCACAAAACCACAGGATAATCGTAATATTTTAAAAGGACATAATGAAGACGTTTTGCAGTCCATTAGGTAGAGAGACAGTGCACTTGGTGGTACCGGTATTGTAGATATTAGGAAGATAGATAATGTTATATGACTCTGATAATACAACGCAAGAATAGGTTACCAATTACGTCACATAGCATGACCTGCTCACTAGTTATATGTGCATTCACAAACACAAAACAACTATTTTTTCAAAAGTCTATATTACCAGATGGAAATGGCATTAGAGTTGGGCTAAGCAAATTGGCTGGGACTTGCATGGGTGATGTTGCAGTGTATCCTTGAAGAGCAGGAATAAGTCCTTGAGGAGACGGTAAAAGTGGGGGCACCAGAAACTGCCCAGTAGCTGTTGGTAGGGCGACTGGTGACGGCAAGGTGGGTGTGAGAGCGATTACATGGACAGGCTGAAAACAAGATTGACAGTAAATTGACATAAGTACACAATCTGTATTTATTTTATAATATTATCAACATAAACAAGCATTAATGGCAAATGGCAAAGCAAATTATACACTGCAAATGACAAATACTAATAAAATACAACATTACTAAAATCAAATGCAGTAATCAATTCAAATTAAATTCAAATAATAATAATGCAATTTCCCAAATTATAATAACTAATGATAACAGTTACAGCTACAAGTTATTATGACACTAGCAGTTAAATGATGATACTAGTTATTGCTGCAGCCATATTTTATCACGGTCATTGATTTATTTTAGCAAACTACATATCTCAGCTAAAAACATAAGAATTAGAGCAAGACAGACAGATACAAGTACAGAAATAAACTGTATTATATACCGCAGCCAGTGAATATGTCGTTCCATCAGTTGAAGCAACCGAATAGGACGGAGATTTTGACTTGTTGTTCAAAGCTTGCAATTGCTGGGCCACTGCAGCCCGTTTCTGTATTGATGTAATAATCTGAAATCAGTGGTGGTAGGACTGTGTTTTTGAACTAGTAGCCATTAACTGCGAGCATTAAGTAAGACAGTTTTTTTTCTACAAAATTAACGCAGGCTGTCTTAATTTGGTGATGTAATGTTCCTATTTGCCAATCTCCAACCTAGATATGGTTCTATTTCAATGTCTTTTTAATTTTCAAAAAAAAACACTTTAAAAATTATTAAACTTCATTACATGTATAAAGAACGTTAGCAAGATACATTTCACTCGTAATAATTACACTGAGATTAAACGAACGTAGTTAAACATTGCCGGCTCAATAACGTCTTTTAAAATCCAATGAGGTTTTTTAAACCTTGCACTGCTTCTCAATCATCTATAAGCATGCTAAACCAAAACCACATCCATACCATACAATAACAAATACGCTATTGCTATTGGATAATTGCTGCCAATAAAATAAATGGAGCCGATACAAGATAAAACCGAAAACAAAATGATGAACTTCCACCTCTTTTTGTGCCGTTTTGAATTCTCTGTCGAATGGATTAAGTTCGTCAAACAACCCCATTTGATTTCCCAAATGTAAAAACCGCGTTGGGGTGGGAGTTTGGTCTAAAAATAATATTAAATTGCACTGATTGCTTGACCTAGCTAAAGTTTTAGTCGTTAGTTGTTAGTTTTCTGTTTATCTTAAAAAAAACAATGGTGCAGGCACTGCAACAATCGTGCTTAATAATTAGTTATACTTGAGCGTACTTTGATCATACATGAGATAACGGACAGAAAATGATACTTAAAAAAGTGTGAAATCTCAGAACAAAAATTACGACACTTGATCAATAAAACATAATATAATTGAATGGTAATCCATAACTTCTACTTTTAATGCTAATGTTATACAGACAATACACGATTTGTAATGGATTTCACAGGCTACGCATAAGAAAAAGTTTGTATCTTACATAGAAAACACGTAAAACTTCAAGCTCTAGTTAAAACTTATCCACATTTAAACTAAAACCATGGCTTCAAAAGGGTAAGATTTCACAAAAAACTTCGACGCTATCCTCATATAGCAACATAAATAAAAGCATTTCCAGCAATACTGATATCACTTTTCATACCTACTGGAAGAACATCAGCCAAGCTGTTTAGCTTGGATGAGCCGAGTGTTAGAGTCATTTGATGTTTCTGCTTGTGGATGGCGAGCTGATCCGGACTACTAAACTTCTAAAAATTAAACATTAAAAGTTTGAAAAATCTATAACGTCACACCCTTCACATAATCCAATATTTCGAAATGTAGCAGCAAGTTGTACAGCTTAAAATTTAAAAAAAATTTGTCTGGAAATTAATGTTCTATTTACATTATAAGTCAAACCTGATTACACCCGGAGGAAGGACAAACAAACTGACGTTCATTTGCATCTTCATTTTCTATGTTTGCTGACGGATCAGCAGCATCAGACATATTTTTATGAATATTTAAAGCAGTTGCTCAGTTAAACACCTTCACTGCAAAACGTATTTACAGAAAAAAACTCACATTCATTCTGCATGATACGACGCAATTTTGTGTCAAAAAACGGTCTCACATTTAGATAAGAAAAAACCAACACAGAAAACATATATGTCAACGAATAACTAAGTTAACATTTTACAAAAATTTACATGTATGTATTTAACAGCAGACAATTTAGCAATGTTACTTGAAAAAAAAAGTATATCAATTTTAATATCTTATACTTTGACGAACATTCAAATACTGCTAGATCTTGCTGATTAAAATGCATTGAATAAGTTGCAGGTGTAAAATTTCTGCTGCATGCACAGTTTAACTACGTTATCATTCTACAAAAGTTATCCAGGAAAACAAAAATGTACATAAATGGCAGTAATTAAACTAACAGAACTTTTTTTGGTATAACTATTACCATACCGTTTAAGAACATTACATCATTGACAACCAGGGTTTAAAACATTGTATCATGATAATTATTTGTAGTAACTAATTCTTCACATACCCCAACAGATATCTCGGCAAGTTTATCGTAATTTTACCTTCATATAAGTGTTCAGCAGAGAACTTGCCGTATTGATAATTAACAAAAGTTTAGAGTTTCTCCAGGGTTAAACATCCAGACCGCTGAATTGTTTTGCTTGTTCCCTAACTCTCTTGTCATACTCGGAACGATTCTGGCTGTAAATAGCGTAAGCCTCTGCTTGAGCAGGATCGTTAATATTTGGTTCATTTAAAAGGTCTTGTATGCCAAGAAGAATTTGTTTAATTGTAATAGCCGGCCTCCAGTCCTTGTCTTCATCAAGTATCGACAAGCACACTGTTCCAGATGGATAGACATTTGGGTGGAAGAGTGCCGGTTCAAATCGACATTTCGGTGGAGACGACGGGTAATCATCTTTGAATATCATTCGTATTTTGTACAGGCCACCTTCCCATGAAGTGCCCTTTTTTCCAGGTATTGCACACTCCCAGTTCATCAAGTTCAATGTTCCATCAGGATTCTTTGTCGGTTTCGCAACAAAACCAAAAGGATGGTCCTTCCTCCATGCCTTCCTTTCCTCAGAAAGCCTCGCACTTGCAATTCCATTCATCTTAGCTCTTCACAGCCTTATATAGGGCACAACCTTGTATTTTACAACTGCAGGAAATAATATCACTTAAATTGGTGCTGTAACAAGCTACTATAGCAAATATACACACCAGAAAACAATGGCTGCTTAACTATCTATGATATAGTAAATATTCCGTTTTTGTATTTCGGGAACGACTGTGCTCAGGACTTTGTGTAATGCACTGTGTAGATTTGTATTTATATTATTAAAATAAAAATGTGTAAAAGTGGAAAGAAGCGCAGGTGTAATGTAGGGAATGCCGGTACCATGATCTACACTTTCCAACATAGGCGCCGAACTTTAATAATTCCATGGTGTGCAACTAGAACTACACACGAACGTACCCTTATTTAGGCTAACTTTTGTGAGCATGCTTCCTGAACTAAGCAAGCTGTATTGGTATAAGTGTTTTATACCACATAGAATGTAAACTTCGATAAGTTAAAACTGTTTAAAGTTTAAAACTTTTAAATGCCATTTGCCCAAATAGTAAACAATAGACTTCAATTTGCCATGAAATCTCGTGCATCATAGATCACACCTGTGTATTCGGTTCTCCCTGTTCGTTTTGCATGAAAAGTTGGAAACCAAACTACCAAACTCAAATGTGTCCGACCAGCAAAGCAAACGTATTTCTGTGCTAACACATACTAAAACGTCTGTCATTAGCAGTAAGAACTGCTTCAAATAATTGAAACATTTTTTTTTGGATAAGTAGCACAATGACCATAAATAACCTTCACAGCGAACAGCGACTTGCACACGACGCACGCCACAAATATTGTATCGGTTGTCTGTGTAATATCCTTTTCTGATTTTTCGGTTCTATGCAATTGGTTTAAAACGTAGCTTACACAGGTAGAGATAATTAATGTATTTCTAAAGATGCTTATCGTTTTATTCAAAATTTGTGCTACTTTTCAAGCATGAGCCATGCATATGTCGCATGCTGAGCTTAGTGCCAAAAGTTTTGCATGAAAAAGACCTTTACAACTTACACACAGTGTTTTAGGACACTACCTGATATGCTCTCCTCGAAAGACCAACCTTGACGGTTGTTGCAAATATGAAGAAAACAGTTTGCAAATTAGCTTAAGGTTTGTTTTCTGCTTCCTAGTTACTTATTCAGCGATTTATATAAGTAGCCTTTATATAATAAGTAAAAGCATGATTAACTACATAATAGGCTGTTAACATCATACGCGAATAAGTAAATTAAAAACGAAAGTACAGTCAGGTAGCCAAGTTCACATTTTGAATAAGAACCGTTACTGAATGAATAACAAAAGAACTCGTAACTAATTTCATCCTGGTTTCAAAGTGGGAATTAAAAATTTTTCCCCACTTCTTTTGTTCTCGTTTTCTGGTTCGTTTTCTCTTCGTGCGCCTTTATTCCTTTTGTTTTCACTGACGGCCAACGAAAATTTTAGTTAAACAAGACGGTTCTGCTCTAACATTATGCGAGACCTTTGGTGATAATGTAAATCGTGTAAAACAATGGACTAAACCAAGATCATAAATCACACTTTGCAGTCATGTCAGTTCGTTTTTTCTTTGCTTTTTATGTGACGTTATGTTTTTTCAAATTCCACCACACCAACAATTTCCAATTTCCACAGCTGGGTTTGGTGCCAGTCCTTCCCAGCTTTCACTATATTGTAATCTGGCATGATCCATGTTTTAAAAAATCTTAGGAAAAATTACACCGCCCGACTGACTAACAGAATGATTATAAAAAGTATTAAACATATTCAGAAAGTAGTGCACTTGTCATACCAAACGTTTTACCTAAGCACACAAAATTTCTCATGGAAAACCACTATATTCTACATACTAGGCTGGACAGTTCTTTAAAAATATTAAATTATGTTTTTTACATGAATAGAATAAAGAAAGTAACGCATCTAAGAAATGCCACCTTAATTTCAACAGTGAGTAACCAGAAACTACTGTATTGCCATTTCCCAACGTTAATTCATGGATTGTGAGGAATTATGAAAAATGATATTTCTGGCTTCACAGCAATTGATAAAATAGTGTCGCACAGTATAAATTGGTACCCTTATACTTCTAGTGCTTGAGAAGACTGTCAGTATTTCAATAAAAGAAAATCATATGTTTCAAACTTTTTTCCTAGCTCGTAGTAATCTAATTAACCTAAATTGTATAGCCTCGGATAGTTGACTGCATGAATAGGCGAAAACGAAACGAGAAGGGGTCAAACTAAAATCCTGAAAAGGCTGAAACGAAGAAAATAGGTGTAGCTAGGAAATGTTAGGTGTGTAATGTTTTCAATTTTAGCCTTTCAAACTTTAGTGTGTGCTAGGCTACGGGAAGCTCCAAGAATAGGCTACTTGTTACCGTACGGTATCAATTTATAACTGTACAATAGAAAAACATCTTCTGTATAGGGAAAGATTTTAAAAGAATATCTTTATAATTCAGCAAAGAAAACTACTGAAGTCAAGAAAAACTATGAAGTGAAAAACGCGTAAAATAACACTCACACACAAACTTGTGACGAAACCTTCGCACTGAGTGGAAACCTTATTAGTCATTACGCTTCTAGCGATATAAATGCTTATTTTTACTAGCATAGCAGGGCAAATATAAATTCCTTATTCAAATAATGATCGGTTGATCGGTTTGAAGCTGCTTACCACTTATTTATTCAACTTACTTATTCAATTACTTATTTGCAGTTTTAATTTGTATCCAGTTACCTGCTTACTAAAGTAGGAAAATAATTGCATTGATTACCTTGGTGAACCAAACCAATGAGGTGAATAATTTTAACGCTAGGTGCAGCAAAACACAAACTAAACTACAGGCTAGGTGGCAGCAAGACACCACGCTTATTTGCCAAAAAAACCATTGTGTTCATTCTACTGCTAACAGAGTGGCGGTACTGACGTCCTTCAACGTACTGCCGAGATTAAGAAAAGTACTGGAGAAATTTTAGTGGACAACTTTCAGGTTGTCGCAAAGAGAAATAACGAAATTAAAACTGTCAAAAGACTGACACGTCTCAGTTTTTGAACGAGAAAACGACCACCAAAGAAGAGATTTAAAAGGCTTAAGTGAGGAGGCAGAATTTCCTTTCGACAAGATCGTGGATATAGTGGAAACGAAAGGCCCCAAAGCTGATATTGCGAAACCCTATCTACACTATGTGTGGCCGACCCTGCACACAGTCACAGCAAAACGTGGCGTACAGTTGCATTGTTTGCTGTAGAAACTTGAAATTTGTTGACTTTTCCTAAAAAAGGTTCGGTTATCTTTCCGTGTTTGTTTTATAAAGTTTGATTTTGTAATTATTGAAATATTGTCATAATTTTGCTCTCTCTCCGCATTGAAGTGTATCGTTTTCGTTTAATCATTCACGCACAACTAACTCGACTAACTGTTGTCTTCTCGCAGTCAGCTGGTTTTCCGCATACCGGGGCGCTGTGGGAGAAAAGCTTCTAGAAATGTATCACTTGTAGAATTACTAAATTTACACTTAATGCACTTTCTTTAGCTTTACAATTATGATGTATACAGGAAGCCAGATGTTTTTGCTACTAACCTGTAAAAATCCGATCAGTTTGCGACGTATAGTTTTCCAGTAATTAACGATTGAAAATTTGTGTGCAGTGCCGGCCACACATAGCTAAAATAGTAATGTCGCGCACTCGGGTTCAAGACGAATTTTGTATAGTGGAAGACGTATAAGCGCCATATTTGTTTGCAAGGTGACATTACCTTGAAAGTTGGCAAAGACCATTCCGTGGGAATTAACTTAAAAATTTAATATGGAACCAATTTTGCCGTCGCGTTCGTGACGTAAAAATGACGTCATATTTTATGTTTTTCCACATTTTCATGAACATTTTTCTGATTTTCATAAACACGTTGAGACGTCTTTTAGCCTATAACTTCTAAATTATCTGAAGTGTGACGAGCAACAATGTGACGTCATCTTATATGACGGCATATTGAAACACGCCGTTCAGAAAACATTTGTTTTCTTTATTTGAATAGTTTTGAAACCTTCGAAAATATAGAGAAGCAAATGACGCACCAAGCAACATGACGTCATCGTATCACAATACGCATTATGACATCAAAACGGTAACGTAAGTCACCAGGAAAATTTCGAGATATAAGTGCGGAATAATAACCACCACACAAGAAAATGCAGGATAGAAATACAAACTTGCCCATGCTTTCAAGGTTTTAAAACGCAAAACAATGATATGACGAGTATGTTCAGTCAGTAAAAACTTGTTTGGAGTTGCATAAACTTGCTAAGTTTTTCAATTTGATCATCGCGGTCCTACTGTTATAACAGCTTTCTATAAAAAATCACAGCATTTCTGGCAAAATTACAAAACGTCGAGGACACCAGGAATACAGTAGCTTTGCAAACCGACAAAATGGCGACATAGGTGAAGCTTAGTAGCTTACACATATAGAAGCAATATACGTGTAAAGTTTTCCGATAAATACTTTGTTACTGCCTATTACAGGTTATTTTATATCACCCAACAAGCTGGATCAAGCGATGACCTTAATTTGTTTAGTTGTGGAGGCGCAACCTCTCACGTCCCAACGGATAAAATTACGTCGTCCCTTCTCACGACATGCTACCGCCCTTCAACGGTCCAACTTCGGCCTTCTCAGTGTCTGGAGCAACATATGGGAAGAAACTACAAAACCAACCCAGCTCACAGTCCTCACTATAGAACCAAAACCCCACGGGAGTAGAACTACCTAGAAAAGTTTGGGTGAAGCTTAAATGCTTTCAAACTAGGGTGGGACGTTTCGACGGTAACATGTTTCTTTGGGGCCTTACCGACTCTGCGAATGTGGATCGAATCCACAGACGACAAATTAACGGAAACCGTCATCCATAGTTACCCTTAATATACCGTACTCGCACGTGTCTGATTTTGAACCTCAGACTAAAAGTCATCGGGTGCCAACGCCGTTCGGTCCAAGTTACTTAATTTTAAATGGCGAAAACTAGAAGTAAATTCGCCGCACATTAAATCCTTCAACCGCGCTATTCTTTCGACAGCGCGTAAGTGCAGTCTACAACAAAACATTCAGCATGGTTGGATTTCTTCTTCGTCCCTTTTGGTAAGATTATGCAAAACTACTTTCAGAATCCACGAGCAAACCGGAAATGAAACCGTGAAGCGAGAACTCTACTTGGTGCTGAAAATTCTGCGCGACTGAGCATTTTCAAATGAAAAGTAAATCGCACCATTTGCAACTCGTGCACTGTTATTAATTAAGGCATATGGCAATCTTACTAACTGAACATTCACTGCCACGCAAGCCTGGCCCTGATTTCAAATGTGTCACTTATACGTGTAGGCTGAAGCCATACGTCGCACGAACAAGTTTATTTCTTCATAAACACACAAGTGTATGATTACACAACAACGACCACGAACGTTCAAATTCCAAGTGGAAAAAATAGTAATCGCCGAATGTTCTAGAGTAGGTCGTATGAAATATGCAACTTAGTTTAACAAAAATGGGAACGCATTGAAAAGGACTGTTCATGGAAGTCCCGTAAACGTAAATCGACATCGTAAGAAGATAGGAAAATATAAACACAAGGTCAACTTAATACTACGCGGTTGCAAAACCAACCGGTAAGTGAAAACTACAGGGTAACCATTACGAAGCTGCCTTTGTACATAGCACGTCACAGGTCATTCCAGGGTTATCCACAGCCATCGCCACAATGTTCAACTCCTCAGAGTTGTTCATTGACGTTCCAGAATGTTCGTTCTCTTTCTGTTTTCTGTTAGAAAAAGGCGTTTAAAGCTTTTTACATCAAACACCTAATTTTCGGCAAAGCGACAGTTTTTATAGAGGCCGAGTTTTTGGTGAGTTCGATTAATCGTAACATAGGTAAATGGCAATAGTGGGTACGGAATCACAATAAACGTTTGGTAATTTGAAACAAGGCGTAGCAGATGCTGGTATGTATTCACAGAACCACAACGCTTTTAGAAAATAGATCAAGGGCAATCGCACAAACCCACCTGCAAGCGTCGCATACGTATTCACATTCACTCGCTTCCGAAGCGCTGATCTTAACGCAAACACAGTGGAACCATTGCTCGCATCCCCCGTCGCATTGCAGCCAGTCAACTTCCTCCCCTACAGGTTGCAGACACGATTGGCGACCCTCCGTGCCGATTTCGACGGAGCAGAACGCGTATTCGTCGTCGTCGGTGAACTTGGTTGAGATGATGTTCTGAAAACATTCGCAGCAGTCAGTGATGGAAATAAGAGCAGAAAAACAGTTGAAGAAACACGCGCATTGCGTATTCGCATGAACGACTAATTCGTATATTTGTGTATGCAATATATGTTTTTAAAAAATACAGGGACAACATTGTTTGGATTCCTCTTCGCGTGTGTTTCTAGAAAAAAATCAAACCTGTTTGGCGTCCACTCTTTTTCTTCTCTTCTCAGGCTTCTGCTTCGTTTCTTTCTCGTCCAGCTGCAGTAACATAGACAATGGCACAAGAATCAAACTAAAATCGTGATTTCATTCAACGAGGCATGCGGCACGTACACACTACACACAAAACAAAAAGCTGAAACTGTGCTTCGTAAATTACATTGCTTTTGCTTTTCTTCTTCTTGTCCGGGAATAAGCCTTCTTTCTTCTTCTTTCTGCGCTCGTTCAATTCTTTTTTCTCCTCTTCCAGCAAAGCGACAAAGCTGCAAGAATAAAAGAATTTTTAATTTTTTTTTAAGAATTCATCTTCTCTATGAATAATAATAAAAGAGTCCAACTACAACCTATTAGTTAGTAAGATGAATAGGAAATTAGTGAACGTTGGGAAAACAACGAAGTCCAACACACAAGATAAAAATTTAGGCCATCTCAGAATAGTTGCCAGCGTTAACGAGGCAACTTTTACAATAAAAAATGTATTACACACACAAATAAAATTTTTGTAAACAAGACATTTTAATGCAGCAGCGCTTCTCATACCGGCGTCCGTGAAGGTTTTCAACGGGTGGGCAAAAATATCTTAATTTCAAAATAAACGTCATATACAGAATTTGTTTGACCGTACATCATTATTCCAACGTTACTGGCTAAGGCATTCTGTCAGCGCTTTTTTCGATTTATTCATAATCTGCTAAGCTTTCCGTGGACATAGAAGTTACCTATCGGCTTTGCTTTTGGGCAAGCAAAAGAGATGCAACCGGTTCAAAGGGTTGAGAACGACTGAAAATCAAAGTAGGATAGCGACCCATACCTTTCATCTTTGCGTGGCTGAGTAGCTTGCAATACTTTCCATATCCACTGAGTTTCCGGTAAAGTTACTTCCAGTAAGTCACCTTCCAACATAAGTTCTTCAAGTCTTGCTTTCATTGGGACCGACAGTGCAGGAACGGCCATGTCCTGCAGTACACGTGAAATGCGTCTAAATATCTCACGGAGACTTGAGCGTTTAAAGTTAAACGTTACATCAATGTAAATAATACACATACACTATACACAGCATTACCTTGTTTGAAGCTTGCGTATTTGAGTCAACAAGACCCTCAATTTCATTATCTGTTCAAAATGAAAAAGTTAGAGCGCACTAACACAAATTACAAAGCATGAAATACAACCGAAAACTTACGAATGAAATTTTACTACTAACGAAATAAGATGTCAATAAACACATTAATAAAATGCAAGATGAAAAATTAAAATTATTATATTACCTATTATTTTGTCAGATTTTACAAAACTTTTATTGCTTGAGACTCCTGAGTAACTAATTAAAGATCCGTTATTAGGAGACGCTTTATGCTGAGTTTGGATCGGAATTTCTGCATCCATCACTTCATCTTTAATCTCATCATCTTGCAAAGATGTTTCAATTGTTGATCCCGGAGTTGCTTTTCCGATTTCAGCTTTAATTTGAACAGGTTTCTCTGAAGCAATATCATTTGAATGTGAAGAGTCCACACTTGGGGGTGATTGTTTTAACGGTGACTTCGGTTGAGCTTCGCCATTTTTCTTTTCCAGCTTTATCGCGGGAGAATGAACAGGATACATTTGAGAAAATCCTTTACAGATTTCTCGGCTATCTTCGTTGACGCTTGCGTGTTTTTCAGATGAATCAGATGCATGTAATGAACCACCTTGGTTCGCACAACGCAAATCTTCAGAGTTAGTCTCACATTTATAACTGTTAATTGTTGTGCTTGACAATTGTGTTCTTTCATTGTTTTCGAGTGATTGTTTAATGACGGCGTCGATAGCTTCATCAACCGAATCGCGAGTTTCGGTTTTTCCTGATGATACCAACGCATGAAAATACTTAGAAAATTTAAAAATAAACATACTGCAGCAATACATTAAAAAACATAATATAACGTTATGGAAATGTGTGATTTGACACCACAATGACACCACACTACAATTAAGACAATTGGTAGATATTAATTCAAGTACCAATCTTTTTCTCCAAACCGAGTGGGAAAATTTTTCCTCCATCATTATCCCTTTTTACGCTGAAAAGCTCGGGACACGCGTTTGAGTTAACGAAACTGCAACACATTGAAAGTGTTAAAAAGAAGCGCTTGAACAAGTATGCCTACCGCTACCTCGTCAGAATGAAGAACATACACAAAACATATATTCAAAATGAGTCCAAAGCCAACAAAAGAAGCGCAAAACACCTGCAGTCTGACACCACAGTCTTAAGTAGATCTTGGTAATCTTTGGAGGAAAGAGTTTGCCGAGCCCTGTCCTGCCATGACATCGCCCTTTCTGTGAGGCATTGCAACGCTTCGCCCTCCTTTATTCTAACTGGCAGTTTCTGGAGCTGGAGTAATAGCGACAGTATCGTGGAGAGGTGGGGGCGACGCGACCGACGGCACATCGGACACAGAAACTTCAACTCAAATACTTGCTCCACCTGAAATTTGAAACAAGGTAATTTATGATTGTACTTGCAAATTTACTTTTGCTGACTACATGATATACTGGCAACGATCGCTTCGATCTCGACTAGCTTGCAGTGGTCACCTTGCTTTTGGCGTTGCTTAGTTTTGGGAGGGGAACACAAGTTGTATGAAACCAGTCGTGACAAACTTCACACTGCAGCATCAAACCTTAAATAAAATAGTTTAATTTTTAGGTTTTGTCAAAGAAAATATTTTTGCGAGTGCTCTCTCTGTGTTGATAAAAGACACCTTCTGAGTACGGGTTTCTCGCAACAACTTAAATAAATTTTATTAGTTTCATTCGTAGTACGCTATTTAGATTGCTTGCAGCTCATAAACCAAGTGAAAGTACAGTCACTTCCCAAATTACAAAACTTCGATATACAAGCATTTTGCGAACATACACAAATATGCTTTATTGCGTAACAAGCTTAAATTTACACCGATGAGGTATTCCGTGCTACAAAAGCAGGGGCATGGCTTCATTGTGCAGGCATAGTGTTGTACAACAAACCTTAAATGGACACATTTCTGTCATCATTCAATAAATATTAAATATTTTTTGTTTTTACTTGCGTCTTTTAAGTAAGAAAACAACTGCTTGAAGTTTGGTAGCCACATGCAGTATTAAACATTAAGCAACAGCAAAGTGACGCGCTACTTACGGTATGTAGAAAGCTTAGAAACAAATCGGACAAAAGAACCTTCGCCTACAACTGAGCTTGTTTGTAAATCAGGAAGTGCCGGTGACGAAAAACAACAGTTCACAACATCTACATCTACCTATGTTAAAATACACTGGCACCTACCACTTGACGGTTTGCGACAAACGCAATACAGTACACTGTCTTCCGGGGTTGTTTTCTTCGCCTATTAACATAACCAATACATCAAGTAAGTTAATGAAATTAGTGGTACCGGTAAATAAATTGGATAATAAACATTTGACCTCCTTGCTGTCAGATCCAGGATCGCTGGAAGACCCTCTCATGGTGGACCCAACCTTTGTGTTGTTCTGTAAACGAATCTGCTTGATCAAATTCATTTCATTTTTTTCAGCTTGCTTGTATTGCACGACAACTTGCACGGGATCGGGCGGGTCGTGCACATTGATTGTATTTAGTCTGCGTGACAATATCACAATCGATATTTAATATATCCTATTATTATCATAAAATAAAAAACAGGATAGAGTTTAGCCTCTGAAGGTTAACTTTGTATTTTTCTACACGAGCTTTCGCAAGCGTAAGCATAAACTTGCTTCTTCAAGTGTACTGCGTTGGTTCAGGTGCGTTTGTTTACGTTCATTTCACAGTACACCTGAAGAAGCAAGCTTATGCTTGCGAAAGCTCGTGTAGAAAAATATAAAGTTAACCTTCAGAGTGCCAAAATACATCTTGTTTTTTATTTTACTTTAAAATTTGGTTAACACGGTTCAGACAACATCGCTATTATCATCAAAAACATTGCCTACAGTTGATGGTTAATTGTCCATTATTATCAGTTAAAATCTGAAAATGTTTAGTTGGAGCGTTTTAAAACTCTGCCGCAAGAACTGTAAATCATGAATGAAACATGTAAAACACATTACTTGGTTTCTTCATCAGTTTTTTGATCATTGACAACTTCTGTGCTCTTTCTTCTCTTCCAATTCATATTGACCGAGGCAACCTTTTTGCGTGGATTCAACACCTTAAATACAAATTTGTCATTGTATTAAACAGATATAAGTAACTGTCATTCTTACGGATACACAGTAACTGCTCAGCCAAAAAAACAATCTGACCATTGCATTCACAAACTGTTGCTTTACAGGGCTTGTTTTATTAACAGGGTCAGTAATAAGGTGGTAGGGCAAATGGTTCTCTTGCGCAATGTCTAGCGTGTCTATATTTTATGTACGTGTGTTAATGCTGTGGTCTAACATGGCATCAACATTGAAATTTTAATAAGTTTATTTCATCATGCATTGAAAGCATAAGTGCTAAAATTACTCAAATTAATTTTATTAAAAGCAGTAGGTCTAACTTCAAGGAAATTTGGATAAAAATTTAGGTTTTAAGATAGATAGATGACGTTTAACCTACTACAAAGCTGACATTAAAAATATAATTATAAACTGCTCTCAAGAATATCGCACTTAACGAATCCTAGATTAAGAAAACTAAATGTAAGTCGCAGCTTATATCGAGGCAATACAGTAACGGCCGGCAACAAAATATTGCTGCATTTCTAGCAGGTGATGACCTTAACAGAGGTATGCGCTCTAAGCTGCTTCTAATTTCAAATCTACAAACTGTGTGTAGCTTGCTAACTTTCATTTCGCCACAGCGTTCAAACTAAAACTACATTTGAAATTAATTCAGATAGTGATAATACCAGACCATAAGCTGTTTTACTTGTTCAGCTGAAAGCAAATAATAAATCTTAAAATGAAGCGAAATTATTTGAATACCTCATTAAGAGAGTAAGGAGTGTTTTTCTTCAAAAACGTCTTCGATGCGCGTTCTTTCCAGGATTTAGCATTTGTTACTTGCGTGTCTATGAACTGCAATTGCTCCAGTTTAACGTGGAGTGAATGAGCCTGTTTTGCCAAAGCTTCCAGGACTTCCACGTAAGGGTAGAAATCTTGCGTTTGAAGGTTCTCGATCTGGAAAGGAATCAATGTACTGTAGTTAACATCAGGTCACAACTAAGTCAAATTAACGAACGAACGTACGAACTTAAGAAGCGGTAAGCTTAGTCTAGCTTATAACGTCTGTTTTGTGCATTTTAATGCACCAAGAAAAAATATTGGAAAACAAAAATATTGGATAATAGTATCTCAGACCTCGGCATAAATACCACCAGTGGGTAAGTTTGTTTCAACATTCAATATGTCAAATTTATTAACCTAATAGTAACATTTTAAACAACCATTCAACATATACATGAGACCAAAATACGCTTATTTTGATCAGGATTTTGGCTGTCATGAATAAGAGAAAGCTGTTTTTCCAAAATAAACGCACCTTTGAAATCCAAGCACGGGCTTTATTGACAACTTCCAATAACTTCATACACTGTGGCAAGCACACTGGGATTTGTCCAGCTTTTTCTGTTACCAGCACGGCAGTGGCAAGGGAAACAGACGGCCTTAATCACAGAAACATGGAAAGTTGATAAAAACGACGAGAATAAGAAAATTCTACATCGTGAAGGTTTATTATTATTATTATTATTATTATTTATTCAATAAACGTGCCCACAGTCAAGTAAATTTGAAAATTTCCGTGACTTCACCAAATTCTTGACATTCTTACTTTGAAGTTAGGCACATCTTTGCCTTGTCCTCCCAGCCTTCCGCTAAGGCAAGCAGCTCTTTAAGTTCCGACATTGCCCGTTCAACTGATCGCTTTGGCGCAATATTCATTCCAGAGTTGATAAGTCTTTTCAAATGCTCCAATGTGACCACATTAATTTTGGCTGACTGTGGAATACTTGGTTCTAGCAGCAGACGTTCACGAACTTCTTCAAGCCACCTGGCTTGATGCATCGCCTGGAAGAAAAACAATTCAAATATCTAAACAATTTAAAATTAACCAGTCTCGGGGAAGTGAAAAATATGTCCCACTATTTAATACGTGAAATGCCAGCAATAGCAATTAATGGTAACGGAGGTTTCAAAAATATATTTGAATTTTCAATGAATGATGAAAGGCCTATTAGGCTATTACACACGCGTAAACAACTATCTCTAACTTAACTTTCCTGTTATTAACGTTAACTTTCGTTACAGTTCAAACTTTGAAAGAGTCAAGACAACTTAATCGGTCCCGTCAGGTTCAAATTAACCAGCTTCATCTACGTATATGTGTTCACATCATATTGCAACCATCCCAATAGCAATGATAGTTGCTCTTGCAGTGTAACATACCTGTTGTAAAAGCGCTATCTGCGGCAAGTCAAGATCAAATTCACTGGCGTCTTCTAATAGTTTCACAATTTCTTCACTTGATGGTTCATCTTTCGATAGGCTCTCTTCACTAATTCGAATGAACGCCTCAACCTGCTTAGTGTAATCTGCAACCTGCATCATAAGATCAGACTAATATTGAGTTTTGTCTTCAGTGCATTAGATTTCATTAAAGTAATTGTGCATAATATACAAAAATGAACTAGGAAATAGGGCTGGGAAATTTTATCTTGCTAAAAGCCGCTTTGTAGCTATAACTCAAAGTGACTAGGAAATTTGTTAGCCATTGGAAGGAAAAAAGGAAGGCATGAATTTGAGGCAAAGCTTTTAGTGATCCATCGACCCAAACAAATGTTCTGCTCAGTTTAATCATTTTAATGCTTGAAAGAATCAACAGTGATAAATACAAATGCAATATGCAAAGAAATAATTAGGAAAACTACCTCTTGTGCAAATGGTATTGCACACGGTAAATTTTTTATCTGTTTGCAGAAAGCTTGGATTTCCTCGATTGTTAGAGTGCATTTGCTAGGCTCTGGGAGTTGTGAAGGATCTCTGATTCTGAATGAAAAAAAACACTGCAGATCAAACACAAAACATCTGTATCATAATCTGTAAGCATGGGGTTGTTAAGAAGTAAGTTTTTTTTGATTTAATAATTAGTTAATTAAGAGAACTTTGAAAACCGGAAAAGAGAAGTTTCACGGACAAGTAATTAAAATATATCTCTATTTAATCGCTATTGTTATAGCTTGCTTGTGGCCATAGTTATATTGCACCAGATTTACTTACAGCAAAATGGGTCAGAGCATATATGTAAATGCTACATTGCTCGCAAATAGACATTTGTAAAATAATTGGAGGAAAGCAACGAAAATCAAGTATGAACGAACCTTGTTCGATGTCGTTTTGTTCCAACGAGTTGTTGGGAAACACGAGAGCAAATTTCAGCTTCATGAACAACTGATTTCAATCTTTGAAGAAGATCATTCTCAGGAAAGTTTCCACTTTCAGACTCTTGCAATAATTCCTGCAATTAATAGGCCAATTACGTCTTCTTTGTAAAATGCGTACGCTTCATAAGGATTTCTTTAGACATGCTTCTTATCATGAAGCACATTAACTCAGGGCAAAAGTAACTGCAAAAACTAGGAAACCGACTTTGATGTTTTAAAAAATAAACATTAAAACCTTAATTTCTTTCAAAGTTAGTTTCTTCTCCTTTGCAACAAGTACAGCTTTGACCTTGTCACCCCAAGCATCGAACGCTTCTGCTCTGACTTTCAACTTGTGCAAAATAGGAGGCAGTTCATCCAGGCTGTATCGGTATCTATAGATTGAATACAAAGGAAAGATGGATGTATTGTAATCCTTGCGTGTAATTACTAAATTGAGTTGCATGTTTTCACAATGCTCGAAAATTAAAACACGGGTTGGGTAAACGATGGGAGAGTATTTTTATTCTCACCACACTCATTCTAAGTTTTCTCTGTTACAATATCGTATCGTTTTGTGGTTTCGGAAGTTGTTTAAGTTTTTATTCATTATAAATCCCCATAATTATGTCTCTATCTATGAGAACAATCCAAACTTTCAATGACTCAATTTGAATTGAATGCAAACATGCATCACATACTGATTACATAGTAAAAAATAATAACAAAATAATACACACAGAATATTCCTAAAAAAATGATATGAGATCATCCAGCTTTATCACGAATGCAAGCAGGTAAAAAATGCGTGATCTGTAGCTTGGATATTCACTGGCGATGAGCCATGCCCCTTGAAAGAAATTAGTTGGGCTCGTGGGGAACAGGGAATCATATAGTCTGACATGAGCAAATCCCCGATCTATTCACAAAAGTACCAAATGACAAAATTCCATCAATATGTTGCTAAATTTGCTTCATGACATTATGCAATTTGTAAATAATAATTTGCTTTGTTCAAAAGAGTATCCTTAAAGGGCGATCGTAAAATCTGAATTCGTTGGGTAAGTTACTTTTGTTGTAATGAATACTGTCAGTAACCACCAAAATAGATCATATCTCACCAAAGCCAACAAATTTATAAGTAATATTGTGTTCGGGTTCACCACTGTTAGTATTCTTGCTTGCGTAAATCTTTCGCTCAATATTATTTGGTGAATGATTCCAGTGTGGGTTCGTATTAACCCATCCATATTCTCTAACATTCACATTTTAATCTGTAGCATAATAGCTAAACTACAAAGATTTGTAACTGACATTACTCACCTTAAAACAAATTGCGACGCACTGCATTTTTCGCAAAGTTTATCAACATGACGGAGACAAACCATGTTCTCCGGCGTGCAAGTGCAAGTCACAGCAGACAAGAAACACGTTGTGCGACAATGCAAGCACTGACGTTCGTCGTCTGGCACGAGTTCAAATGCTTCCCTTTCAGCTTTTTCAACACCCTGTTGTAAAACAAGAGGTTAAAAACTATAGACAGAAGTTATACACCAGTTATTCGCTTTCTTTGACTTGGTTGAAAAAATCTGGTTTGCTATAATAAACTGCTGTTCAGTGCTCAACCAGACAGTTTTTGTGCCAGTGCATTGCTGCAATTACGGCAGTGACGATTATCAAGCTTTATTGAAACAATACAAATTTTGTTTAAAAAATTAAAAACTCAATGCTGAGAATAGTGTTTTAATTGTTCTTGCCGAACATGAAAAATGTTTTTGAATTTTATTGGTCCAACATAAACATAATATCTTGACACAAAGCACATTTCTGGGACATACCAACGACAAAAGATGTTTTCGGAGCTCCTTCTCATCCTGTAGCATAATAAGCATGTCCTTGTATATGACAGCAGCTACTTGTACATCGAGGTCGTCAGGATTATGAGCGACCTGGCAAAAGTAAACAGTGCGTTAGCAGCAATATTTGTGACAGTAACATGCGTAGCAAGTACCTAGCTAACTCAACATAGACAATTATAGCAAATAAGCCCAGCATGCTTAGAAAGAAAGTGATGTTTTTTACGAAACAGCTGCTCAGTAACTGTTACACACTTTACAAAACATAGTTTCAGTTTTTTCTTTAATTTAATGTTGAATTAACCACAAAAATTAAATGGGTTTTCCTCAGAAAATGTGATGTTTTATATGATTGTATAAATGAACAGACAACCTTGCAGATTATTTCTTCATGAGAAAACACACAGCATTTCCTCATTTTTCGATAATGTGCTACACATTCACGACCTACAGGAACCTATACAGAACACATTTTATTAGGCATTTATCTAACAATAAGCGAAAAAAATATTCATTTCTAAAACAATAATGTTTAATGTACACAACTACACATACTTTGTATAAGCGTTCAGCAAATAACAGCTACAGCCTATGCATCATCAATAGTAATGAAATAATCCTTATCACATCATTAAGTAATTAATCACAAAAATTTGAGTAACCCAGAAGCAATTCTGAAATGTTAGGAATGTTTCTTACCCAGTCTGCAGGGCAAAAGTTGACAGCTTCCGCAAAGTTATAACCTTGATTGAACCCGGCATGATAAGCTCGCGGAAAAGTGATCATGAATTCTCCAGCGCACTGATTAGTACGCACAACGCGTACACCGCGTTTCAACAACGTCGAAGGATTCATGGTGGTGACAAGATGATGAAGAAGATCAGGATGGTTGTTGAATAACTCCGGAGCAGATTCTTGCATTACATGCTCAAATTTACAAGCATCTTCTCGTGGCACACCATACCTGAATAGACAAAATGAATGCACCTTAAGAGTACAAATGTACACAATAAGACATAGAAAAGCACAAATTTTGATATATTTTTTGTATATACTGTACCAAGTTTTGGGTTCACCCCAATGCATGTAATTAATGGAATATGTCCAATGGTCTTCTGTGTGCCAGCAAAATGCTGAAAAGCACATGCCAACGTATACCCATGGAATCTATAAAAGAAGTAACGCTGTGAGGGAAAAACAAACCTTGCCTTCTATATGCAAACACAGTTATATTTAGATGTATGTAAGACGCATGTGCATTAATAATATATTCTTACATGCATAATACTTCTCAATTTCGTAGTCAATGCAGCCTTAGCATAAAAATCTCTTTAACCCAATAGAGCAAAACTATTTCTGTTAAACTATGGTTTTTTCTATTCACAATCATTGTGTGTGCATAGTCGGTCAAAATAAAATTTACTGCCCTTATACATAAAGGTTAAGTTTGTTCATCGTAGGACGACTATATATACCTTCATTCCAGATATATCTCCTGACACAGAATGAAGAAGAGACTGTTCTTGCACTGGAAGATTGTTCAAATTCCACTTGCTTGTTGCGTACTCCTACAAAGTCCATAACAAAGTTTATCACCATAAATATATTACACTCAATAACAAATACATCAATATTAAACTTTAATTGGATAAAATGCAATCCAATTTAAGAACGCTGGGAGATATTTTAATTCTGATTCTGCCCACCACATTCTGTCATTTTACCATGTACGGTTACTTTTATCTTAACGTTTGCAACCAAACCCATTAAGATATTATTACCATTACCAAACTCTAGGTATATCGGTATATAGTCTACATATAAAGTAGGCCCATTGTATATGCCCATTATCAGCATAAAGTATACATATATTAGTATGTCCGTTGTAAATAATATTAACCACAATAAAAAATGAAAATAATTAAATATTGATACATAATTATATACCTCTTCCTCAGACGTCAAATCTTTATGCTCTTTGTCGATTAACCTTGGAAAACCACTTCCATTGTCTACAACGTGAATATCAGCGCCGTACTCCACAGCTAAATCTTCATCTAAGGAACCAACTAATCTCCAAAACTCTTGTTCCACTTCTCCTGTGGGCACCATATGCACCTGCAAATGAACATTCAACTATGTATATTTTCCCAAAGTCAAATTTATTGCTATTAATATTATAAAATATATAGCTTGGCAACTGCCATAATAGTCGATTTATTCTACAAAAATTACCAAGAAAAGTTAAATATTTCAAATAAAAGAAAAAAGCAACTCTTAAACTGTTTCATGTGGTTGATGGAATTGAAATAAAAATACAATAAATATAACCAATAAATATATAATCAATAATAATATAACATTATAACCAACACAAAAAATAAAACCAATAATATACATTTCATGGTTTCATGTTTGAAGAGCACATGCAAGCATAAAATGCATGTGAAATGAGCATCTGATAGTGGGACACTCATACTTTATTATCAAGAGTTGAGTTGAGATAGTTATCTGATTTCAACTTCATGTTTGCATAAATAATGAGACATTTTAAGTAAAAAGCTGAACACTACACCGTTAATCAAAGCGTAAACACCATTGCAGTGTTCAGTGTACCGAATCCAATTTCCAATCGATGCGATTGGCTTAAAATAACAAGTAAAAAGATAAAATATATATTCCCAGCCCTATTTCCTAGTTCATCTTTGTATTATGCACAATTACTTTAATGAAATCTAATGCACTGAAGACAAAACTCAATATTAGTCTGATCTTATGATGCAGGTTGCAGATTACACTAAGCAGGTTGAGGCGTTCATTCGAATTAGTGAGGAGAGCCTATCGAAAGATGAACCATCAAGTGAGGATAATATATATTATAACAAAGGTTTTATGATTTGTCGAAGAAAGCTACTTGACATGCAATAGATGACACTTGGATAGTGAGCTAGTGTAATGTCACTGTGGTACCCGTGGTACCGCTACATAGTTCCTTTTCCTTTTTCATTATACTGTTATGTAAAATGAAATGTATAGAAATCTCATACAGCATTTCATTGAAATCAAGTTTCAATATGATTTCATTGCTACATCACACTGATTTTTATGCGCAAATGTTAAACGATTACAACTAGAGTATTTGCAATACTGATGACACCATAGCTCAATTATTAATATGGCCATACTGTACGGTACTAATAATGCAGTATTGTACAAGCACTCCCTGACTTACAGTACAAACAGGTTACGTTCCAAGAAAATAGGTTCACATATCAAATTTGTTTGCAAGTTGATAATTTTATGATAAAGTGTAGTATTACACTGCTATACAGTGTGCATTCAATTAGATGACGTCAAATATTCATAAATAATGTATGTAACCCTATGCCTACATCGTTTTAAATTGTTCTGAAAGCAGTGAAAGCAAAAATGTTTAGACCAAGTTTTTTAATGACTCTGATGATGAGGCAGCACATCCCCTGTTATGCAACCTTATGCTTGTATAAAGTGGCTATGCGACCGTTTTTGTAAGCAACAATGCCTACTCACTATTATCTGCACATAAATCGACCATTTAAACTTTAAAGCATGTTTAGAAATGTAAATGAATAGGAAATAAGGATTAAATTTAGATAAAAACATAACATTTCAATTTTAAAGACTTACCGGTTTGTTAAAATATTCAGATTTAAAAGTGTCTGCCATTTCGCCGAAGCTTTGTAAAGTGTACTCCCGCCTTGCCTGCTCAAATCCATAAGCTTGAACCTTCTTGTTACATTCCTATGCATATGCGTTAAAATGTTGTTATACTGATTACCTGTCTTGCATTGTATCACAATAATACGACAAAGTGTTCAAAATTTTCATTAAAAAACTGAACAAAGGCTAACAATGATAAAAAAATCACCTTTGTCCTAAACATAGATTGAAAACTAAGCCATGCTTTCAATTTTTCTGGACATTTCCGTATACGATGGTCTAAAATAATGCTAAAACGTACCTTAGAAATACACTTCGGACATCTCCAGTCTCCTGCTGGTACATTTGGAAGTGGAGGAATAAGACAATAAGTGTGGTAACTATCATCACATCCATCACAGAGCAGAAGCAGTGAATCATTGCTATCTTTGCCGCATAATTTACAGTTATCCATTGTGTCAAGCTGCAAGAAAGCGTTTGATAAGATGTTTTTTCCAGACTGCCAGCCTTGCAGTGCAATGTATATAGACATTATGGTATTCTGTGCACATTTCACAAACCTAACCAAGCAAACTATATTTTTAACTTGAAAATTAGAGAATTGAAATTAATTAGAAAAAAACTTTTTACTGGTTAGTAACTAATGCGACCAAATGAAAAGTAATGTGTAAGATATAGCAACTTACTATTGAGTACGGAATTTGTTCATTTCCTCTATCTCTTGTCTGAACAGTCCTTGTTGGCAACACTGTTTCAGCAACTGGGCTACTAACCTAAACATTTTAGAATCATTAGACTAAGCACCGATTACTTAAACAAAATCATTGGAATAAGTATTACTATTGTACTATTGACTACTATTGTAAGAAATTACAGTAAGACAGAAATAGTTTCGCATTGAAAAGTGCATTAGTGTTGTATGAGTTTTCATAAAACTATTCTTGGATGCAGAACTTAGCAAACGTTTTATAAAGTTTAACTTCAAAGAATAAGTTTCAATAATTACTAAAGCCCTTTAAAAACTCTTTGTTATGAAACCAAGGAAGAGTCATGCCAAGCAATAAACGAAAAATTAAGTAATCAGTGAAACATGGCCTGTGGTTGCAAGTAATATCTGTTGCAAACATCCGCCAGTAAAAATGTTGCAAAAGTCACAAACGTAGCTGAAGCAATAATTGGTAAATATGCGAAGGTTGCGACCCACAAAATCATTACTAGTTCTAAGAAATTCAAAGGTTTATGACAATTATGCCTGGATTTCAAAAATTTAAAGTTGAAAACCAAACTAACTTTGGTGAAGAAATTAGATATTTTGATATAGTCATTTGTGACAGAAGTTTTAAACATTGTAAAACTTGTTTGATTAAAGTCAATATTTTCAAACCTTCTCAAAATAATTTTTAAATCTTAAATCAATAAATTAGACAACTTTAACACATCACACTGCAATAGTTTAAATTAAGCAATTATGAAATTTTTCAGCAAGTTTAATAGAATAAAGTCACTAAGTAGTTTTTTGTCCTTGTAACAAAAATACAGCCCCATTATAAATATTATCAACTGCTTATACTATTTTACGATACATTTTAAGAGTTTATGTTCATGAAAATACAAACAAAGAGATTATGAAAAGTGTTGCATAAACACCCTGTTAAAGGCCATGTGTGCATGCTGATATTATCAACTTTATTCATATTGCTACACTACGCGACGACAGAGTAATGTTGAGATAAAAAGACCTTCCCTCATATGGTACAACATATACAGTTACGAAAGTGACTCAAAGTGAAAGTGGCATGCACAACTTAAACTCAACCATGATTCCTCATCACTCAAGCCTCGGTAAACCAAGCTAGTGTTTGTGCAAGTTCCGACACAATCATTCAAACAAACAAACATTCCCTATTTGTGTTTTTGATATAACATGACTTCAGATCTCACGAAGGAAAAAAAATTCAAGGGTCGGGAAAATGCAAGAGATCCAAAATGCTGGAGATCCAAGATCCAGAACACTTTCAACACAACACATTTCAATTTTGACACCATTTTCAACACCATTGTTCACATTGAATTATTACCAAAATTTCATACACCGATATGTGTATGAAATGTTTTGGCACACTAACATGAAGCACTTTGAAAAATAATGATAGCAATTTGCGCAACTACAAGATTCTTCATCATAACGATGCTGACTGCTTTTGAAGGATTTAGAAGCTTTTAACGAAAAAGGGTATTTCCACCACAAAATAATGTACAGCCCGAATCAAATTAATCAAGTTAATTAAAATTTTTTAGCTGTAAAAGTTTCTGAAGTTAAATAGCATTATGAAGAAATGTATCTTTTTTCATGCAATAGACATTAAAAAAGACCACATCAGACATTTAGAATTGGATTACTCTAACACAAACAAAAAACAAATAAAATTTCCAAAGACCATTGAGTGTTGGACGAACCAATTCTTTAAATATAAAATTTCTTATATATACATATCATCAAGTGATGCAGTTATGACATAGAAGTATGATACAATATGACGTTATATATGTATGATATAATGTAACATCAGTATATAATATGAGTACCTGTATATACAATGCCTTTAAGATTTTAATTCTAATTTATTATAATACTTTCCTACAGTATGCGTTGGTAAGGGACAAAGGTTGTTTAAAATGCAATTTTATTACCATATCTAAATACCTTGTCTTAACTAAAAATATAAGACCATACATCCTGTTTTGAATATTGGAAAAATTATTCACAAATAGGTGTAGGAAAATTAACTGTAATATTCCATTATATTTCTTATAAGTAACAAACAACCGACACTCCATACATAAATACATCACACTACCTCTTTTTGTGCAGCTGTGCACTTATCAATGCTGGTACCAGCACTTCCATTCTTGTTTTCAGCCGTCACACCTAAGCCCATCATTTTCGGACCAGCACCTGCGAATTTTGCAAGTTAATAAAGAGTAGATGATAGAGAATTTTCATCGACTTAGGTGTGTTCAGTTCATCAATTCATTCGTTCAATCAATTCATTTTCATGGGTTATTTATGATATTTATGGTTATTTATGATTTATGATACAACCCATTGACAATAATTCAACCACAGACAAAAGAAGATGATCGGGGATCATTAGATGAGCGAAGATAATTTCTTCTAAGAAAAACGTACTACCATATAGTTGAAGCTTAGCAAGTTCCTTGTTATTTGATACATCTGCAATTAAAGGTTCTTCAACTGGTCGACGCTTGATCCGCTGTTTTGGTGTAGATGAACTGCCAACTGAAACTGGTGTTGGAAACAAATTGTCCAAGGAAATGCTTGAACCCTATGACAACAATAACAATCCGTTAAAAATAAATCCAAACATCTCTGGTCTTATATTAATGGGGCAAGTCTGTATCATATATCATGTATCATCATGTATATATCATAAAATGTCAAGGGTCAGTCAACTTTGTTCATCTCTACTATTTGTTTTTATTTTTTGTTGTTAAATTTTAGTTAAAGCTCAATATTGTTCATAAATACAAACTGTAGACCTACAAATAAGCCAAATATTTATACTATACTTCCATATACTCACTGACACACATATACAAAAATACATGGTTTATATACAGGCTTAGAGTTGATATGCAAGACACTGGATCATAATTAAAATCTAACGAGCATTGCTAGGAATATTTTGTGCAAATAATCTTGTTAAAATGAGTGGGCTGGAGATAATGTGAATATATGCCAATGACATTACCAAAACTATTATGTCCCAATGCACCAGCAAGCCTAATGACTTAAGGATTATTTAAGGTTTACAAATATTTAGCGGTCCTCTTTATAATAAAACTAAAGCATTAACTGCTTAATTTTAGGGGCGCTGGCCCTATAATATGCATTAACTTGTCAAATTATTTCATTCCACATTCAGTAATTTGGCCACTTGCACATTTTCGAGTGAACCATGAAGTATCCAACCAACCAACCTGATACATAGTTCTCTTTTTTGACTTCATATTTCCCATTTTTAAATGTGAAGTAACACTCTCACGATCTTCACTAGATTCCAACGCCTATGCAAAAATTAACAATCTGGATTAACATAGCACACATATTTAAAGGAATCTGTATCGTTTAACATATTTTTTCTTTGAAAATTTACGTTAAAATACAGCAACCTAACTTTCCATAATGTAGGGATGATCAGAAAAACTGGCTAATTTCTGTAAAACCACCAAACGTCATAATATTATACCCAGGCCACAGCCTACCCTTAGTGGTTTTTCTGGCCCAACACATTACCATACTTAGTGTTGCATGCAACTCATAAAGCTTGCGTAATTACGTTGCATAAATTATGTTATTATGTAACCTACTTCTTCGCTATGTTTTATACACTTTAAATATCACTGACTAACTTTCAAGCTGTCTACACTCACCATGTTAACGTAAGTAAAATGTGTGCAATATCTGCACTCAGCTCTAGGCCCCATGGCCGTTTTCTGAAACTTCAAAATATCAGAAAATAACATTGGGAATGTGACATGATAAGCATCTTCTCATAAAAGCTATTGCTTAAACAAATAGACATGGGTTATCAAGGAAGATATGGCCAAACTTTTTAAAGTGAAATTTCACGGTGCAGATGCAGTCATAAATGGTTAAAACTTTGTTGTTATCGTGAATTTTTCCACCTCTAAATCGAGTATGGAAAGTACGACGATGACATTGTCAAAGTGATATCATACTGCACAAAGCCAATAAAAAATAGCATTTGCTTACCGCAAAAGTAGGTCTTATTTTATCTGGCAAAGTGTTCATCAGATAATAAGTCTAACTAATAACGGTTATGGTAAAAAAAAACAACCTCTATGTATAGACTTTTATAACACGTATAAAAAGATAATAGTGTAAATGAAATAGTGCTTCATTGGAATAAACAATTTTTTAGTGAAATTCTTGTTGAAAAAAAAAACGACAATTTTGCAATATCACACATACGTGCGATTGTGCGTATTTATGATTGTGGTATGAATCTGCTTTGCAAAGAAAAAACAATGATTCGTACTATACACAGTATCATTAAATAACAACATACCCTATCGTGGCAAAAATTACTTCATTACTTATGGCCAAGCCACCCAAGTGGTACCTAAGTTATGTAATTAAATTTTTTGAGTTACGTGCAGCAATAACCATTCTCTATAATCACTATGCATCATACTTTGTAATCATGCAGACAACTTCATTTTTCAAAATGGTACTTCCTAGATCAGTGGTTCTCAACCGGGGGTCCGCGGACCCCCAAGGGTCCGCGAAACGTTTTCAGGGGGTCCGTGAGAACTTCGAAATTTGCATCATAAAGTACGAGTTTTTAAAAAGTTTTTGCTGTTTCTCATTGCTGTTTGAAATAGGCTTGAACATTTGTTTAATTGCCTATTGTGATGGGACAATACAAAAGCTTATTGAGATTTATCACCCGCAGGGAAGGCCTATCGGCGGATTATACCAGAAGACAGCTGCATACAGTAAGTTGCAGTTTAAGTTGCTGGAGATTGCACATAATCGCTTTCTCAGTTTTAGCTTGTAACTAGCAGCTTGTTGTGAGCAAGGTATAGATAACGCTTTGAAATAAATAAAAACATCCGCATAGTTTGATGTTATTGTGACTGAATAGCGCAGTTGTGCACCAAGACTATTAAGTAAAACTAAGCAAAGCAACATTTAAGTGCAGTCTCAGAACCCTTAGTTTGCTTAAACTTCAGGGGTCCGCCAACTGCTTTGACAGCACCAAAAGGGGTCCGCCAAGATCAGAAGGTTGAGAACCACTGTCCTAGATAGTGAAATCAAATTATATGTATATATGTTTCCTTCAAAAAAATAAGTAGTTCATGAACACTGGAAATATGTTTAACGTATTTCACACAAGGCCCTACAACAAATTGAGACAGAGTAAATATTCACTCTCATAAACCCTAATCTTTCTTCTATAATTCTACCAGAAAATATGTCTTAAGTCATATCAGCTGAGAATATGCTAAAAAATACTGCACTGATGTCTTGTTATAGTTTGGTGTCATTTAGCTTCAGTTTTGTTCTTAAATTACTGGACTACTTTTATCTTATATTTTTGAGTATACCTCACCACTTTTCCACAAAAAAAAATCAAAAATTTGTTACTTGACATAACGAGTATGTACATAATTGTAATACAAACACTAGACTTGTTTCGAGTCTTGACACTGATTAATTATATTAGAGCACAAGAAACTAACTAATAGTAGTATCGCACAACCGCATAAATGAAATTACTG
Source organism: Clavelina lepadiformis (assembly GCF_947623445.1). Lineage (NCBI taxonomy): Eukaryota > Metazoa > Chordata > Ascidiacea > Aplousobranchia > Clavelinidae > Clavelina > Clavelina lepadiformis. Next base: position 3,748,273 of record NC_135246.1, read on the forward strand.
CATTTAAAAGCAGCCAAGAAAAACAGACCGGTAGATAACTTTGCAGAAGCATTCTAATTCTGTTTACTGTTTTTCATCTATCGATATATATGGTTTATATATATACAGTACATACAGTCAGACTTCGTTTATTCGGACCACTTTGTTTCATCAAACAATTTCGATTTAAAATACGCGAAAATGAACTGTATGAAAGATCCAACTGCGTCCAAAATAAATAATTCAAGAAAAGGAATTTAGAAAATTAGTCAATGACTGCACCTAAAACAAACACAACTGTCTGCCAAATAAGAAAACTTGACAAATTTGTAACATTTGTTGTAATGTGGATTAGCGGGTGTTTTCTCCATTGATTTGGCATATCCGTTCCTAAATTGCCTTGTCGGAGTCAGACAGCAAGGTTTCCTAATTTAAGAGGTACACTGTATGGGAGAAAACTGCTTCTAGCAGTTTCATGTCAGATAACAGAGGTTCCGGATTTTCAGTATCTCCTTACTCTCTTACAAAATCATTAATTTCATGATATTTCGACTACTTTGGGCAAAATAACACTGTTTTACCTTAACAAGAATTCCAGACTTCATGATATCAAATGGATACAGTATACGATCATAATGCATTCGCAGGGCAGTGCTGAAATTCTTGGGAAGATGCAACTGCAAATAAATAAACACAAGGTTGCCATTGACGTTTGCAAATCTATTTTCTAATTTCTAATTGTAGTTATCTTTGCACTGATAAACTACATACTTTACTCTACTTGCCAGAAAACAAGATAAAATAACAAGGTAATTTCACTATGTCAAACTAATAACATTTTATGCCGACTTAAAACTTTTGTACTATAACTTGCATTAAAACTACTGTATGTATAACAGCAATTCACGACAATATAGAACTTCCTCCAAGAAAAGTCCATTAAGGTTAAAAGGCCTCTTGGTAGTACAACATATTAACTGTAGCATCAGGGTGAAAGAAATAGAATTTAATATATTAAAGCCACATCCACATTGACTTTTAAACACACTCCTGCTGAGAGTTGATTGGACCACAAGCCGAAAACTATAACAATTTCATGCCTAAATTATTGCCCATGCATGGCGCTTTGAAGTTTCTCCCACTATAAACTCTTTCATCTTCATTACTTTATCTTCCTCATGTAAATATAACTCTCAATACAAGGACTTTAATCACGAGACTTTACATTTCCAGACCTGCATCCACCTTAAATCTAAAAAAGTTACAGCATGTTTGTTCAGGTTACACTTTAACTTTTACTCTTCATCAATTTATCCTTTCCATCTAAATACAAGTCCCGGATCTAAATGTTGAAGAATAAATTTTGGATTCCCAGGATGATATTGAATGCAAAAAAGACTATTACAGTTTATGTAGAGCCAATGAGGCCCAGGTTACAAAGGAAAATGGACACAAAGGAATGGATAGACACAATTGGCTTTATCAATTTGGGTTATGATATTATATATGATATTATATATGATACAGTATCATTAACAGAATATCATATGTAGTGGAATCATTACCTCAAACCTGAAGGACTCCAGAAATCACTTTGAGTTAGCCAAGCTCAGTACAATTGAATTGATATTAATAGTGACTGCTGATAACTGGTAGTATATTATTCATAATTTATAGCACAGCAAAAAATTCCAGATAACCTGGGTTTGGATGTCAAACAGCTCGATCAACTACAAAAAATGATACTGATAATGCTGTCTAAAATAACTTCTTTATTTGCCTATAGGCAGGGTTGCCATCAGTCTCAACTCAAAAATAAGGACGACTAGAAAATGAAAGACGAATACCACCTTAAACAGTGTACAACTGGAGAAAGCAACCAATGTTCCTAAAAAAAACAAAAAAAAACAAGACACTATCTGCATGTTCATAATTTTGGTATCTCTTTGGTACAAAATGGTATCGTAAAGGTGACAAAATGCCCAAAATACGAACCTCCGCCCTAAAAATAAGGACGAAAGTGAAAATAAGGACATTTCTTAGAAAAAAGGACAAACATATTTTCTAAGACACGGACCTTTAAAATAAGGACAAATCTTAGAAATAAGGACGGTATGGCAACCCTGCCTATAGGCAAGATTCAAGTTATTACCGATCAGCAGATCATGAATCTTAAAGCGGCCCAAAATCAATGAAAAAGGAACTTTACTTTTGTGTCTTTTGTTGACACAAACTCTAAGTTTATCACGGGCAGGATAAAACTACTTGGTTACTTAATTTTCACAACAGCATTAAACCTAGCCCAGAAAAGTTGCAGTCACTGGGTAGTCTGCCTTATCCTATGATGCCAGAAAAACTATAAAAAACAACTGTATTCTACATATACAGCAAAATGAATTGCCCAAATTCTCAGCACAAATTTGCTCTCTTATTTAGTTTTTTAAATTGTCGGAAAGTATGGCACTCAAAATGCCAAAAAACATGGAAAAAGCATACAGTTTGGCAACCATCAATGAATGTGACATTTGCCACTTTCCAGAAGCAAAATATTTTCTTTTTGCTCCGATCTAATACTGTATAACTTAAATCTAATAATGTATCTTGTCAAATCAATGAAAATGAGGTCAATTTTGAACTTAGTGTAGTTCTGCAAAACCGTATATCAGTCATACTCATAAGTTAACTAATTTATTTATGATGACAGTATTAGTGTGGTTGAAAAGTGTTCAAAAAGGTTTGTGACCATGACAAATACAAGTTGACTTCAATAGACCAATGCTTTCAACAGGTCTGCTTTAAGGTGATAACATATGGTCATGTATGCTTCCAAGCATCAAAAGATTCATTTAGAAGCAGGGGCACATATAAATTGTTAGATATGCGCAGTATCATCTTTAAAAACTTTTAAAGATGATTTTAAAGATTTTAAAAACTTTAAAAGTATAAAACTTTCTGTTTAACTAAAACTGGTCTGGAACTAAAAAAGATGCCAGAATATTTTTAACTCTAAAAATGCATTTTGCACTTGCAATTGCAGACTGCAGCATGCACTGTTTTGTAAATTGCCGTCTGAATAATGTGATCATTTTGTTGAAACCAAGCCCAATGAAAGGAATTTGTTAAACTCACATGTGGCAAAATGAAAAAGATAAAATTTTCTTGGCAAGGTTAAAACATTTACGTATATATACCTTTGTGCAAACATTATTCCACTGTTTTCTTCGGCAAACTTCTTGAAATCCTCCAAAATTTTTCACCACTTCGTGTAATCCATATAAATCCAAGGCTCTTCCTCCAACATGCGGAAGTTTAAAGGGATTTCCTTGCAATTCCCAAAACCGAGCAACGCTTTCAATGAACTGCAATCGAATGCGTGTATGTATCTGAAAAATAGAATCAAAGGCATGTTACATGAAAACTTTGCTCAGATATAAAAATAATGCTACTGCAAGATACTAAACCATCGCTTAAATTTGATTGTTAAAATAATTAAAATGTAATTATATTGAAAATGTCTTTTCATAAGTTGGTTGACAAAGCTATTCATAAAATTTCCTCATATGTGAAACCCATCAGTTCAACCAACAAACTCAATGCATATTAAATGCAAATGCCCTGGAACTCCAAACTTTAAATGCAGGAACCTTACATAGACACAAATCCCTTAGGAAGAACAAGCATAAATTATAGTAATGGTCTGAAATAATTATTATTATAATAATGATCAATACAAAAATACTATTACCATAGATCACCTTGCATATAAGTTATGCTATATCAAAAGCATGTACTTAAGTTCAACACAAGCAATACCTAACTCAAGTAAATATCAATGCCTGATCCAAAAACAACATAGACTGAATCCGCCTGTAGCTGAATCAAAAGAGTAAAGCTGAAAGCCATAACCAAGCATGCTAAAAAATTTACAATTGCAAAAGCGAAGTGCAAGAATGCAAGTGATATTGTATTTTTGACTGTGATCATTGAGGCATTGACCCAAACCAAGGACCGTGTGTTGGCTTTTAGCGAGGAACCAATATTACACTAAACTTTTTTACAAAGCGTTATGATAAACTGGTAAAGGAGGACTCACCTTAAGTACTCAACAACCAAAAGGGAACAAATAAAATTGCAAACTGAACCGAGAGAAACTATCAACTCAGATACAAGATACAGATACAAGATACTCAGGACAGCATGCATATAAGACTACACTAAATTAGGACTCAAAAAACAACAATACTATATATTTACATCTACAGTAAATGATTCAAGTAAAGAATTTAGAAAATCGGTCAATCATTGCGCTTAAAAAGTGACGCGTGACAAGTATGAAAACTTGATGTATAAATACTTGTCTTAATCCGGATTAGTGGATATTTTTCTAATTGTTTGGCATATCTATTTCTAAATTGCTATGTCAGAGTTGGACGACGAGGTTTCCAGATTAAAGGAATGAAATGCATTTAAAGAAACACATTCCTAGCAGTTTATGTCGGATAGTAAGGATTTCGGTTTTATGGAGTTTAGATAAATGAAGTCCGATATATCAATGCCCAATTATTGAAGCAAAGTAACTTCATAATTTGATTCACTAAAGGTAGGTCAACAATACGTTCCATTTAGAGTCGTGTACAAGTTATTTCAAACATGACAATCAATATTCCTTTAAACAAGCGTCAACTTTGATTCTATATATATTACAAATGTGTGAAATTTGCAATGCATGTTAAGCGAAAATGCTCTTGGGTATGATGAGTAAACCAACACCTACGCACAGTGGCACACCACATGCTCGTTGTCATATATTAAGTGCACCGCCAATGCACAGAAATATATAAAACAAGTCTTTTTAGTTGGTCTCCTACAAATACTGAGTTTACTAACATTGAAACACTTTTCACAAGATAGTAAACAAAGAAAAAAGCAGGTCACTCATGGTCATAACAGGTGCTGCAGTAGCCCACTTGTGTATTATGTGTACTTGGAAGCCATGCTTTAAAGTTTCATTGATCAATGTCCAACAAGTAGCACACAGTAGCCATACAAAAACAAACAACTAGCGTATCATATTCACAAAACAACGAGCATTTCAAAGCAGACAAATGTAACTACTGGTACCTATGGTTCCAGGTCAATTTAACATATGGACGATTTAAGTTTTCAAACCAGGACAACCCAACCAACGTGCACGGGTGAAATGGTTAAATTGTCTTGGGTTGAATTGACCGACCATCGGTATCAATATATAACTAACCACTTAAAATACAATATATACACAACAACTATAATACTGATCTCTATAGAATACCGATATGTATACATACATCACATAAATCTACAGCATTCCGAACAAGCAATACAAATAACCCAAAAAAATTAGCAAAGAAATGTTACAATTGGTTGCACAGTATGAGTAAAGTGTAAAATCCACATCAGAACTTACCCCTAGCTCATTGATTCTTTGCACTCTAGGTGTGAATTTGAAATTTTCTACATCAATAGCGAAAGGTGGCTGCCAATACTGAAAAATAAGTTAAAGACATAAAAATACTTTTATATGCAGACATCAATGTTACAAGCATCACTAGCGGAAAAAATCTAGGTACAAAAGCAATAGAAAATGTGCCGTAGCTGAAAAGAAAATAACATAACGATACACTTAGTAGTTCCTACATGTTTCGTGTTAAGTGTATTAAACTACTCGAATTTTTTCTTCCATGGTGTGGATCTTGCTGGCAGATGTGCCTGCTGTTACAGATATGATTTGGACTCAGAGAAAAACTTGTTATTAGTAGTTGTTGCACTCACAGGTTCTGTGTCTTAAGCTGCACAGTTGGATAACATTTGTAGCTTTTTATTTTATGCCTTCATGCGTTTAATTTGTAATATCAATTATATAAGCCAGGGGTGGGCAAACTTGTTTAATGAAAGAGTCACTTGCGGAAAACTACAAACACCAGCGAGCCGCAAGACCGGTAGTGTCAACACAAATACGGTAAACAATGCATGGATAATGAACAATAATGGATATTAGTATTCAGCTAGAAGAGCCACTAAAAATATGTCAGCGTACCGCAGTTTTTAGTTTGGTTAGTTTTAGTTTACACCTTTGATATAAACGAACAAACACATTTTCAAAAATTCTCTATCATTTAGGCCTATTCTTTATATGTGTTACGGCGTAACTAAAATATCCCTCAAACAAGCAAATATATAAATAGTAACCACACTTTGCACTGTTATGTTATATAATCTAAACTGTTATTTATAGATTTTATCTTGAGTTTGTTGACCAAAACTTTGGCAAAAAGAAAGATATATGCTAATACTTTATACATAAAAAAGATTTTATGGTATTGAGAAAATTTAATTCCTTTTAAAATTGAAAATTTTATTTCAAACCAAGGGAGTTTGCAATGGTTTATTAATACCCAACAACTTCAAAGCAATTGTACAATGTCAAGAGGAGCATACTATGTAAACATCTGGGATGTACCAAGATATAAATTACTTTGCCACAAACTGTACTACCATTTTTTTGGTAAAATCGACAATTACACCGAGTTATAATAACGTATTTGAGTTTACCCTACTTATTACCCACGTTCACTTAAATCCCGCAATTAAAAAACTACTTGGCAAATCTTTATAGGATTGGATTAGTATCGACACATCCTTAAAATAAGCCAACTGAATCTCCTTTGATCTACATTTTAATATTAATAACTTACTTCCTTTAAATATTTTTGCAATCTTTATCATAAGAAACATATTAAAAGGACTGTAAGTTGTTTGTCTATTTACGAAAGTATGTTAATACAAATAACCGCTTTCATGTTAAATCAAAGTCACAAGTAATAACAAAATCTCTATTTGGGAGCATGTCTTTATGTGCAAGCATGAGGACTGTTAGTAAATATTTGCTCCAAAATCATCATGGCAGTAATTCACATTAGATCAGTTTAAAGCAACAAAAACTCATTTCCTATGAACTCCCAAAATACACTAAGGCATTGACTGTGCTAGTGCTAAAACATGTGTCTCTTTTGAAAGCATTAGTTATTTTCAATGAGTAGCAATGTTTTTCAAATATTTTCAATTCATCTTTGAGCATGGTATTTATATGTTGCACATTTACAAACAAAATTTATCTTGATGTTATTACATGGTAGAAGTTATGCACATCACAAATTACATAGGACTGTTATGTAATATATCTAATAACTGTGTAATATATCTGCACATTAGAAATATGTTTTTGTTTTTCAGTAACATACAGTGCTTTAATTTAGACCATGGTAAAACAAAACCATTCATGATTAATAAAAAATTAATTTTTCTGGCAACAGAATTATCTATTAATTTCATACCGGAGGGGGGCGAATTTTGCAGATACCAGCTTTTTCAGCAATAGGTCTGATTTTATTAATGTAGCTCAATGGATCTGCAAACTCCTCTTCATTTGGCTCAAACACAGGGCATTCAGGAGGGGGAAAGAATTCATCATCGATCATAATGCACAATTTTAATTCTAGCACAAGACTAAAAAAGTTATCATAAGTTGACTAAATAGTAACCAAGTATATATTCAGGTAGAAATAGATATAAACACATCAAATGGTCTAGTCCAGTAGACATACTACAAACAGAACATTCACATAACAACATCATTTATACAATTACGGTAGGTCATGTCAAAAGAGTATGCACAAAAATTTCAAGTTCTACTTTATTAGCATAAAATGTTTTTAGCCAATTAATGCCTGTTTTAATGATACAGTGTACAATGAAAGAGATCATGCACCACTAGTCTACAAAGGTCCACAAAACAAACATATAAAGAAACCCAAAATAATGAATTTGTTAAGCTACAAGATTACATTCTTCGGCGTAAATGGCGTAATATTCAATACTTTCGCACAGTTTGGACGATAGCCATCTTAATTTATCAAAACTTATTTCACCAATAACGCTTCTCGTGAAAAGGATTGCGCGTTAAACGACACTGCGCAGCACGAGCCAGAAGCATACAATATTTCTTGCGAAAATTTACGCTTATAGCTCCGTTTTAAATAGGCCGAAAACTTATACTAATCATATAATTTTTTGTTCGATCGTTTCGCTGGACGTGATTATCCATAACTGGTGCCGTATCAATTATTTTACATCAACGCTTTTGTTGGCAGAATCATGAACTACGTCATCGTAGCGCATTGGCACTGGTGTAAGACATCACAGTAGGTGAGTTGAATAGATGGTAATGTCACGTAAAGACAATAGTAAAACCTCAATTAATAGCAACCAGTTAAGCTAAACTTGGACAAGTTATCTCCGCCTACACCCCATTTCTTCAATAACTTTACTTTGCAGAACAGTCACGTACGAAAAATTCATAACAGCACTTTAAAGTTTTGTATAATCTCCCAGGTCAATATTCATCCGCAAGCCTTTACAACTCAATATCAACTAACTTTCATCTTTTAATCTTTAAATAGGTGAATAACTCACGAAATTGTCTAGTAACTTCCTAAATTTTGGAATACATTTTAAAATAGAAGAATGATACCATCACCGATTGAATAACAATGCATGGCGGAAGAACACTTTCTCCAAAATTTTAAATGACATTATTTTTCCACCGCAAGACGGCAGCAGTGCACAGTAACTATACCCAACAACATGGCGGTCATGCTTGACTCCAGTTTACAAGGTAACTTCTTCTGGTTGTGAGCGGATAAAAAAGAGACAAGGAGAGCAAGTGAAAACAGAAAGATTTAGTGAACAATGAACATGTGTCAAAAGGAAAAACAAAATCGACTTGACTTTTGTGCATTGCAACGATGTACTGTGCGTAGAATTAAATAACGAAATTCGCTTTTACGGCTTAAACCCTTGCACTCTAGCTGTCATTTTGTAACATTATCGGTGTTTTTATCGGAAATACGGTACATCAGAAAATCAAGACTGCGATTAACGTAAGAACTAAACCGAATTTAGATGAATAAAATTAAATGCTGTATGAACAGCACCAAATTTGTTGGTTTGGTACGGTATTTAAATCGAACCAGCATAAAATTGAATCTATTGTAATAATGCATGCTTTACTACCGTTTTGGTTTTGTTCCTTTGTTGGTCTTTAGGATGGCGTTCAGACGTTGAAAATTATATAATAAAATGGCGATCGTACGATACTGGTTGCTCTTGGTGCATGCGCTATACACTCAAATTATGTCTTGCTATGTTTAGTGTAGGAAGCGTGTTTTCATAATGCACAGTCACATGTTCACATAATAATAATACAGTATATTAATAGTACACCGACGTTTCGCCATAGCGAATTAACTTAGTAATTAAGCTGCTTCTCAGCCACTGCAAGTAACTTTTGTTTCGAGAACAACGTGCTTCGAAGTACAGACATAACTTCCTGAAAAAAGACGTTTCCTATAAGAAAGCAGAAAATAAAATAAATTCTTTTTTTGTGAAAACCTCTACTTTATGCTTTGTCGCCACCTAGTGGTTTGTGTGGCGAACATTTCGTAAACATAAACTTTTAAAAAAATTAAAGTTTAACTTTTCGGAATGATTGAAAGCTAGCGTTCAATTAACTATGTTCGTTAAGATACTGCCAAACAAACCGCAATATTGCCGAATTGTATTATATTGTCTTTTCCTTCTCATGGTTGTACATTAGGCTTACCATATTTTCATCGCCAAAAAATAGGACAATTTCTTCAGTAAGTACAATGCAAATAAAGTTTTACGTTTAAATAATTTATCACATGTTTTTGGATAATTATACGCATATGCACGGGTAATGCATTCAGCTTCAAAATCATTACGTCTTTTTTTGAAACAAGGATATTTCTGCCGCAATTCATCAGAAAACACAGTGTTCCTCTTTGGCATTATTGCTTAGCTGTATTTAGATTTTATGTTTGTCTAAATTAAAACAATGATAACAAAAATGGTTAGACCTCATGCTGTCGCTGAAAAGTCATTTGACTTGACCTAGGCTTCATGCCGAAAAGTCACATAAACATATAGGCTAATTCTGTTGAAAATATAAGCAAGAAAGCGCAAAATGCAAAAAAGGGTACCTCACGCTTCATTCAAAAGAAAAAACTAATGTGTTTTTTGAGCTTTTAGTTAATTTGCTACGTTTTTTATCATGAAGCTACAGAAACCGGTTCCCTGAATTTTTGAAATACTTACTGTTATGATTTTTCACTGTGTTTTCAGCGTTCATAAAATGAATAAGCCTATTTCGAATATCAAAAATAACATATGGAATGTGGTTAAACGTAGAAGTACTTTATCACTTATCGATTTTACTTAGACTAGGCTACTTTCTACATTCAATTGGTTATTAACAAGTTATTAGGAAAGATTTCATTATTATTGTGTTTAAAGATCGAATGAATATGCTTAGTAGGCAATAAGCCTATATACTTTGGTGCTGTTAGTTTCTTAGCGGCATTGCTTGCGAAATTGTTTTTCAACGGGAACCTCAACACATCGGTTGCTAGATCTCACTCTCAGTGACCCAGTGGGGGGCTCTTATAATAATTATAATCTTGCGGCGATTAACATTGTATATCCACTATGTACGGCGTAGCCAATTCTCATTAATTTCTTTGCTTTACTGAATTTCTTACCTTGTTTTTAGTTATTTAACACTGATTATATTTCCGTGCACTGTTGGACGATCATTCATTTGCTCTTTTGTTTGCTTATTTACTTAGGTGATTATTGTATGACAAATATGAGTTCCATTGTAGTATTACTTGTGTGAAGTATTACACAACAAACATATTCGCCATAAAGACCGCGTACAGTGGCAGCTATTGTTACAATATGAGCGAGGACGATTGATGGTTGATAACTTGTTTTGCTTCTGCTTCGATGATATGAGTCCTCATTCCTCAAACGGCGTGACTAATGCTGTTTAGTTGCTTGAATTCTGTCTATACATATTACTAAATGATAAAGTTCTCATTTTTATTTATTATTGTCAGACACAAAGGCTTTCACCTTTGGGCAAAGCATACTGAATGTTACATTGCGCTTGGTAACAAGTGAAAAAGGTAAAAGGGAAGATTGTAAACATTACAACAGTATATATATGGCACACCAGTTTAAGCGAGGTGATTTATCTGAACGTCATTAAGGAGAATTTAAGTTTGGTCAACAACTAAATTACAAAATCCCAAAATAAAATGTCAGCATTTACAAAACAACCCATGACTCGTGACGTAACCGTCACACTTGAAAACAGTATTATTTTCTACGTGTGAGTCGTTTTCTTACTGCAAAGGTGTTAGCTCAAATGGACTCAAACTCAAACTCAACTTGAAGTCAGATGCAGTATTTTTTCAGTGACGGTTGAGAATTCTCATTCTTTTCTGACGCTGTAGGCGACGCTTGTTAGTTGTCTGCCAGGCCGGTTCTCAGATGGCTCCCTGAGTTTTTCAGGAGAAGAGGAATCGGATAATGTTTCGACATCTTTGAAAAGCAGGGATTACCACAATTTTATGCTAACTTAAGCTATAGCGCAAGCTTACGCTTTTATTCACATCCCCATAATGAATTTAGCCAAATACTTCATACTATAAAAGGTCAAATATTTAGCCTATTCCCTACAAAAATAGTGAAAGCGATGGCCAATGTGCAAATGAACAAAACTGAATAAGTCACTTTTATCAAGACCAAGAGGTTAAAAGATAACGATTTTGGCAACCCTGATACACTGGTATCAGTGGTGGGATTCAAATATTTTAACATCCGGTTTTCTCACTAGCAGCATCCCGTATTAACCTGGGGCCGATATACACATAAGCCTATACATACGCTTGTTTACAACCGGTTCGCGGAGGTCATTAAAATTCCAAGAACCTGTTCGCGCGATCCGGTGAAAACCGGCTGAATCTCACCACTGAATGGTACCCTCTGAAGTATGAGCTACTGCGCGGGTAATTGTTCTTTCTAGACTCTAGAGTAGCCAATACAGAAATACAAAGAAGAAAAAATGGAAAAAGGGTTTTGTTAATAAAGTGTGGCCAACAAAAAAGACAAATAAAATTTTGGTTTGATAAAAAATTACAACAAAGTAGCCTACTCCAGTACCAATGCTGAGTAATTGGTACTTACCACCTGGACTGATTCTTGCACTCGAACGTTTTTTAAAGAAAATAGCCTACATGTACTCGAGTAGTAAACTTAATACTAGCATGCAGGTCTTACTGAAACTGTTACTCAAGCCAAGTCAATTGCTTTTAACTTAAAACCTTTTCTAGAGTCACACTAAGCTATGCGTTGCATTAAATTGATAACAATAACGTCATGGCTCCCGACAAGTTAGTCTGGTTGATACTATTTACAGAAGTGTAATTTTCTAGAAAAATATCCGTATTTGTTACTAAAAGCTCTTAAAAAGCTCTTCTCTTCTGCATTAATATTTTAAAGATTTCCATGGTTCACCCTGTTGGCAGCAAAGATCATAGAATTCTCAGAGTTGATAGAGAGACCCGAATGGCACTGGCAGTGTTTTCTTTCACACAGTGACTATTTCACCATATGAAAGTCACGCAGTCTGTTGAAAAAGATAGCGAAATTACAATTTCAACTTAGGTAGGTCACGCAGCCCATTGTTAAAGATAAGTGGCTAAGTTAGGAGAATGGGTATGGGTAGGCATACCATGTTTTTGTGATTGAAAGTCGGGACGCTTCAGAACAACGAGCCTTATCCGATAATGGTTTTTGCAGAAGGAAATGCAAACAAGTACCGGTACGAAATAAGTTATTTCAATAACGTAACTGCAAAAAGAACACCTCCTACTAGCCTACTATTACTGAACAAGCGAATGCGCTAACGATCAACCCACTACCTACTGGACCAATTACCCGCTACAATGACGTAACAATTACTTTTACATTTAAAACAAGAACACGCATCAGGCATTACTCTTCAGCTAGTTGGCTAAACAGACCAATCACAGCATGCTAATATTCGTGTAGTGTAGGACAATGCTGACTGACTGAATGCTAAAGCGGTACTTTTAGTTGACTGACCGGGACGCCGGGAGCCCGGGACAAAGCCTTAAAAACCGTGACTGTCCCGGCTAAAACGGGACGTATGGTAAGCCTGGGTATGGGTCATTTGGGTAACATTATGAATAAAACAAGAATAAAAAATGATGTGACAATTGGAACTTAAACAATGGCTAGCTCGGTAATCGGGTCTCGATCGATGAAGAATCATCGCCAGATTTAAGTTGTGCAAAGACTTTTCTCAGTCCGAGGATAAACATTATCATACCATAACACATGCAAAAAGTTTATTTTAGCTATTTAAGGTTTTATTAGAATTAGATTTAGAGGGTCTAGTATACAAGTGCACAACCACAGGGTGCCTATGCTTACTATATCCTAGACCCCGGCTACTGAAATTCTGACGTCATCCAGTTGTGCACTTCTGCACTTGTATACTAGACGCTATTTAGATTAGAAGTTAGATTTAGGTTTGGCTTGGGTTACTATGTCATAACATTTAATATAGGTTAATAAGAAACTGTGAAAATTATATTTGAATGCGTGATATTTTCGTTGAAATAGTGGAAGCCCAAAACAAAATGTTTCCTAAGCTGTTACAAAGGTTTTGTAACTTAAGTCCGCTGTAGTACAATCAGTTTAAACACAAACTGCCAAACTCTTTTCACATGGTAGCCTACATCGTAATGTAATTATCAGTGATATCGGTACGCTTTTTTAGTTGTGGTTTTGGTACAAAATTGTATAATGGCATGTTGTAAATTTTTTGGACGTCTGGTTGAGATAAAATAACTTTGACATATGTCCATTTTTTATGGCATTAATGTCCAAAAGTATCGCATGGTGTTAGAGCGAAACAACTGCCTTCAGTGGGAGCAAAAAATATATGGCTTATGAGAAAAAAAAAAAACGAAAGCAAAACAAGGAGGGAATAGAGAAAGGGAAAAAATTTTGTACCAAAACCACTATTGAAATAGCGTGACAATATTACTTTGTACCGATATCACTGGTAACCTTATAATGCCAGGGCTATGATCACCCACCCAGGTAAAATGTAAACTAATTAGAAACTCAACATTACATGCTCTTACCTTTGGTATTATCAAGTTTCGAAAGATTTTTGATCGTTACATGTGCATTGACTTTACTTAAGCACATGGCCGCAAGGACCTATAATTGGTTTCAGTTTTCGACAATAAAGAGAAATGGGATTTAGCCCTTGAAATATATCTGTGTGCTGACCACGTATCGTACCCTGACATATCGAATAATTCCTGTGTGTGAGGTGCAAATATTGTAAAATAAAACTTTTGCACTATTGTTTGAATATTTTTTGTTTGTCATAGTAAAGAAATTCATATATGCCACTCACCTGAGTAAAATCTCTACAATTTTATTCAGTGCCCAGAATGCTTGCAGTTTAAAAAAGAATCAAAGTGGGTCAAGGATTTCCATTGTTAAGTGTATGATGATTGAAAAAACAATGGCCGTAACTCAGAAAGGGTTTATTTCTATCATAATGTCTTTGTTTTGCTTGTATATATTGTTTAGTACAGACATTGCTGCAAAAGTGTAGGTACCATTCACTTTGTAAACTACATTGTGTTGTTGACAGTGCACAATGTTCGTTTGATTTTTTTCTACATAAAGTTAAACCTGTGATTTGTCATATGTTGTCAATCATCCAAGATTTACATGCATGCAGTTCTTGTTTGCCTAAGTTCAAAAAATTAGACTTTGTCTTGTCAATTCCAATAATATTTACAAAAATCTTTTCTCAGTGAATTAAGAGAAGCTCTCAATAAATCGCTGTTCCTAATTGTATTTGTAGCGTCAACTGTGCAAGTAAAATGAAACCACAAATGTTTATGAATAATGCAAGAACGAAAAACAAGGGAAGGATTCTGGACGCCAGAGGCATTTTAAGAAAACGACGAGCAAATGTTCCACCTGGGAAAAGTAATGTTACACGAACGAATGTGAAATTTAGTCACTTGGAGAAGATCATCAAAACAAAACAGTTCATTCACAAAGAAGATAATACTGCCATCACAAGGACAATCACAAATCGGACGAAGTCAAAATCCCCGGCACCAGCATCGTCTGTTTCTGGATTTGTATCGTTTAAGGATGGCCAGGTAAATATTAGGGGTGCCTTGAGATAGAAATTATTCAAGTTTGTGCTAGAGGTAGGCCGATTCGAATCCAAGTCCAATTACTCGGTTGAGTATTGCCATGTTTTCTATACTCACACTCAATCGAGTATTAAGCAATACTCGATGATGTCACTCCAGTTTGTCTTGTTGGTAATTTGTGACATGTAAATTTACAGAGAGTCCTAATGGACAAGGTGACAATGGACAGTAGTGGAATTAAAATTGCTATTCGAAATGAATTTGTTCGTGATACGGAACCCAGACAAAAGGAAGAGCGCAAAAGAATAAAAGTGACTCTGGATAATCCATCAGCTACAAAGGTAAGCTTTTTAAATATAGGAAACTCTGGATGTTGGTAATACTCATATGACTCTGAGACTGACCACTTGCAAAAAAATGAATGACTGCCTGTCCATCTCCTGCTTGAATCGGTTAAAAACGTGATAATGCCGAAATTTATAATGTTATTTTTTATGCACTTAAAGTAGTGCCGTAGGTTTATTTGCTTCTAATAAACTGTTATTTCAGTCTTTAACTGTAGGCCGAGAATACATTTTCAAGCAAAAAAATGTCATTGTACTAAATCTGTTTCGTCTTACTACTCTTTGCTTAATATTGCAACATTTAGTAGACCTTCCATGAAATGGTTTTGTCGAGACTAACATTTTTTATCTGTGACCTGCAATACTTATGATCAGATTATATGTGATCGCAACATCTTTTTAATGTGCTGAGACTTTTGTGATGGACAACTCTAGTCTAATTGTATTTTCTCAAAAATTATGAAAAGAACCACAAAACTTGCGAGCTTTATGCATGGCACCAACACACACTTCGTAAAGAGAAATTAAAATGCTGGGTAGTCGATATCATATTGCTGCATAACCCAGTCACTTGCGTCAACTGATTGTGAACTATGTTACAAAAAAACAACCATCTCACATAGCAAGTGTACTATTAGCAAATTTTTTTTTTGCGATGATGAATGGATTCTTTATAGATGATGTGGTTTGTATTGTTCTATCCTAAACAGGTCATTAGGTTCCAGCAAATTTGGCGTACAATCGCAGTACATGTTTAGTTACAGCACGGAAAAACAATTTGTTACACACTGTAGAAAATGCTAAAAACTTTTATGTTTTACAGAAGCATCACAAGAAGCCTTCTTTTAGACAACAGCTTTCTGCAAAAAGTAGGTTCTTTTTGTTGTTCATGGGTGGTAAAATTCTGATAATTTTGATCTGTTTTTGTTGAAAGTATTCATTGTTTATTCCAAAGTTCTTTCATTTGGTCATAAGTAGTTTAGTTAATTAGTAGTTACGGAGTCTCTAAATCCCATATACATAACAATTTAACAAGAGACTCGTTTCCATGGGAACTTGTGCTATAAACTAGTAGGAACATATTTTTCTGATCTAATTTAGGAAATTTGTATTTGAAAAAATCTGTTCCCCCCACCCAAACAAGAAGGAGATCTCCCTTGCCTTCTGAAGAAAGTATGTCTGCTACAAAACCACAGGTGGGTCAGGTTACACCTGAATCATCAGTCGTTTATCGTAACCCTTCAGTGGATCCATGTGCAAAACTAGAGTTTGGATTAAGACCAATGCAGTCCTCCAACGATTCCTCCAAATATCGACTAGCGAGGGAAAAAGTAAGTTACTGTTAAAATTTGCTTTTATAACCACAGTCTACAAGTAAAGATCCTAGAAGTTAAAATTAAAAACAATTAAAATCAGCAAATACTTTAACAATCGGTACCAGTCGTTGACCAGTATGCCTACTAATGTTATGGCGTGTATAAATCAACAAGGTATAGATCAACGTAGCGTGTATAGATCAACAGCAGGACGACGACTTGTGGGCCACCTAAGGCCCTCCACTTGTTTTTTTTATTGGCTCACCTGTAACTTCGAACAAGCATGATAAAGAAATATGAAACAAACATTGGAAGTTTAAGAAACAAACTTATTTAACTTGTTTAAGTAACAAACTTTATTTCACTCTGACTAACTAACATAAAACTGCCTTATTCAGGTGGAAATTCATTTTTCAAGCATTCAGTGGTAAATTGTGAACTTACATTCACTAAAATTGTAAAGTGGCCTAAGTTACTGTTTGTTATTAAGCAGATATTGCACAAAAATTTAGCAGTTATGTGCCAACAACTGTACAAAGCTGCGTTTTTGTATGGTCCACATGTCATGAGGCCCATTACAGTTAACTGTTAAATTCTGTTATTTGTTACATCAAGTATGGCAGAATTAAAGGAAATTTTTTAAATCAACATACATCTAAAGTTATTTAAAGTTTATAAAGTCTAAAGTTATCATTGTTAAGTCTTAACCGAAACATACTTAGAACTAGAATGACTGATGAGCACTTATGTGACGTCTTCTGCATCGCGTCACTGCTTCCACTAAGAACACTTAAGTACTGTCATTTTTAACTGCCCGTTTTCGAAATGAAATTATTAAAATGATGATTGTCTCATTTTTTCTTATTTAGCACGAGGTTGCTTAGACTTTAATTGTTTGGCACCTCAAGCTGCAGCAGCAAAAGAGTCGCTACAGTTGTATGACTTTTTTAAGGATTCTGGCGATATATTTCCAAGTTTAGCATTTTCACTTACAAAATGGTTTTACTGGCAATGCCATTGATAATGATTTTCAAGATCTTACGTTGAGAGCACAGCAGCAGCACTTACAGTGAATTTTTAGTTGAATCATCTTATGTTTTTGGGAATCAATTTTGAGATTAGTTTTTTTTTTTTATGAATTTTGTCTTGCCTCAAACTGCGGCATTCATAATGGACATACATACTAGTTTCAATATACACTTGCAGAATGTTATTGCATTTAACTCAGAAAACGTTTCATAAACTATAACTCAACCGTTCGAGTAATTTTCAATTTGTAATATACACTTTTGCAGGAATCTGAAGCAATGGAATACTCAAGCCCATTAGAAGGTCATAAAATTATAGTATCTAACCTTCATCCTGTTGTAATTGAAGACGATATACTGGTAAGAATGAATAATACTGCACATATTGTTTTATTGATGCCTTCGTACTTCCAGAATCGCATATGTGTTTTAGTCTTGATATTTTTCTTGTTCTTGTAGTTACAGCTGCATAACTTGATTATGCTATATAAGGTTTTGGCTTGATGGTGTATATATGTACTGTCTGTGATATATATGTGATATATATGGTATATATATATATATCTTATATATATGTGTAAGTCTGACGCAAACACGGCGCTGATATATAGAATATAACCTGAAAATTAATGAGTAAAGTGAAGTCTTTGTTGCAACTGTTTTTCACTGTAACAATTGACCAGATATAAAGGGTTACCAGTCCACATTTTATCCAAATACTCCTTGCATTTCTACCAATGTACTCTGTTGCTTTAGTATAAGACGTGGTACATAGTTAGAGATAATAGAGAGATGTTAATATTAGAGCTAAAGTACACAGTTGTAATCATTTTGTATTCAATAAAATTGTTCCACTTGGATATAGCTTATATATTTATCGTTGTTTTTTGTACGGTTTATATTTGCGGACAAGTATCATAATCAAGACAATACTTAGTGTATGAAAAATTTATTCAAGATACATTAACAAATTTTTCAAT
This sequence comes from Clavelina lepadiformis, assembly GCF_947623445.1. Taxonomy (NCBI): domain Eukaryota; kingdom Metazoa; phylum Chordata; class Ascidiacea; order Aplousobranchia; family Clavelinidae; genus Clavelina; species Clavelina lepadiformis. The sequence continues at coordinate 3,767,105 of NC_135246.1, forward strand.
AATCACACTTATAAACAAACCAAGTACTGATAAGCAAAAATTGACACCCTTAGCGAATGTAAATCTTGTCAGTTTGGTAAGAGAAAATTCCATAAATTTTTGTGATGTCTTCGATTAGCTGTCGTAAGAGATTTCTATTGATAAGGCATTGTGTAATCATAAAGCAAAAATTTCTGAATGAGTCGTTTTTAGTCATTTTTCTAAAATTGTTCGAAAACTGCCTTTAAATTAGATATGACATTGAATTTTAAGCAATATTGGTTTCATCTTTTTAAGCAAGCAAACAGGTGCATTTCATGTAAGTTTTACCATTTGTTGACATTTAGGAATTGTTCAGTGTTCTCGGACCTGTTCGAAGAGCAAGATTAGTTGAACCAGGAAAAGCTGAGGTGGTCTATGTTCGTAGAACTGATGCAATTCGTGCTTATCAAAAGTACAACTGCCGAGATCTAGACGGTAAGAGTTGTTGATTTTTAAGACCGAGCACAACGCTTGTACCTTTAATCTTAGCTCAGGGGTCACCAAACTACTGGCCTGAGAGACTAGGTTGTCTGACTGTACTGTGCCACAAATGAGCCTATTGTATGGTGGGCTATTCAACAAAACGGGAATTCGGCACACAAATGTCAATTTATACGCTCATTTGGTCCTTCGTGAAAAAAGTTTGGTGACGCCTGCCTTAGCCATTTACAATAAAGGTTTGATTTGATAAAATTAGGATTACAGGTTTCCGTGCAGTAGAACAGGATCTTCAAAAGACGAAAACCTAGATTCTAAACAAACTAAAATCTAAAATCACGTTCAGAATCACGACTTTCATATTACCACTTTACTCTGCTTTATTGCACGACTGTAACTGAATTGAACTATAGCTATTGCCTGCTCTGTAATTTGTCATTAATCAAAGTTTATATTGTTGTTTCCAGGGCAACCCATGCAAATGAAACTAGCCTTCAAAGACATCAGTGAACAGAAGAGCTTACAGTACAGGTAAAACATTTTTCCGTAAATTATGTTCTGTAACGACTGTTGTATCAGTTGTTGCAAAGCTAAAATAATATAAATCTAAGTTATTAATTATTATTAATACAATTAACGTGTTGGTACGATTTCACTTATAACAAAATGCATCATTTGTGGCTACGATTGGAATTTTACAAACGCAGGAAGTTATTACATAGATAAATGAAATTTGTACCCGCTTAAAGACTCTCAACTAACGTAGCTTTATATTTGCAGATGGATGACAGAAGTTCGTCACAATCAAAACCTCACCGAAGCAATTGACATTGACCCGAACATTTTGCAAAGAGCGCTGTTTAAAGGGGGAAGTACCGGCACTTCCGCGCATCCTGTTGTTTTTACAGTGAAAATATAATTGCATTCTTGGGCGCACAATAAGCGAGAGATTGTTATTTTCTGTTGCTGATATCATATATGTTGCGAATTTCCTGGCATATTTCTTTCTTCATGCACGGAAAAACGGTAGAACCAGTGATTGATAAAATAACTTAAAAGCCAACTATTTGGCGAGTACCTATTTGGTAACGTTATTGTTGATTTACCTTTCAGTAGTACATTGCGGTTCAGCTTTGGTGACATTAAAAACTGTACAAAATTTAAACTCACCTGTTATCCTTATCGTTGCATACAGCTCGGGTTAAAGTGCGGTTTCTATTTTTCAACTATCAACAGGACTTGATTTGATGTTAGCTTGCTTTAAAAACATCTTACAGTTGTGGTGCTTTAAAAAGGTGTAAGTTACCTGTTGAACTATAGTCAGTCATTAGGTGTCTAAATCAATCTCTTCTCCAGTAATACAGACCTTTGGTAGTCACTGTATTAGCTTTCATTCAATACCATTTCTCGAACTCTAAAGTTTCGTGAAAATGTCGTCTCGTTTATCGACTGCTTTTCAACAACGCGCTGCTTTTGCAATTTTGGAATGTTTAATTCTAATGTAGATCCTCAGGGTATGACCTGACTAGCAATTACGTCAGGTCTTTTTTAAAACTCGGCAGCAATACGAACATTGTAGGCCTATCCGAATATGCACGAATATCTATAATGTTTGTTATTGTCAAAATAACAAAATTTTGCAAGCAGATAGATTCATGTGGAATTCTATATTTTGCAAAAAGTCGGAAATTAACTGCAAAACGTTAAAGGTTTTGTTTGTATCGGCCATATTAAGGACAGTTAAATGATTGCGGTAAATTTTAGTTTATTTATATAAAAGAAAAACAGGTATTTCTTTTCCTTTAACAACAAAATGACAAGTTTATCCTACGCATGTTTAAAGTGCTCGGTAGAAAGTTTGATTAATGAATTAGAACAACGTTTCGATACGGATTTGCACCAAAATCTATTGTTTGTATTCTCACGAATCCGAATCTTTTTCCAGGCAAACTTTGTATAACGTCGGAACTACAGTGCAGCCTATAAGCCTGGCTAACGTACAATTACAGTAAATATAAGTTAACGCTTCTCAGGAAGTTCTTCCTGTGTGGCCTGAACATCGAAGACTGCCCGTTGATCCGCCCTGAAGTAACACTTCGAAAATTTGGGTCACGCCCGAAAATTGCCGAAAAGATAAAACGGCTTAAAGGTCACAACAGTTCGGGATGAATGTTTAAACGTCAATTTTTTGGTCCGTTAAAGTCAACTTCTCGTTGAAGTGATGATGAGTGCAGAAGGTGCTATTCGTCGCAACAAGAACGAGAATCCCTTATTAGGTAAAACAGCGGTAAAATGTATATAGAGCAAGGTAACATGTACCGAAATAAGGTCATAACTTGGATGTGAACAAACGTCACAGAAGAGCGCCTGTGCGCCTGTCTAGAAGGCAACTGTTATAAACTGCGTAAAAAATAAAAAAACATTACACCTTTTTCGTCAAAATAACGTGTGGTGTTCTATCGTTAGCTTTGCCAGCTGTTAGAAAGGCGAAAGTTACAGTAAAGCCCTTGTGCAAAACAAGCAGGACGCTTTCTTCTGTACAGTCATCTTGGTTAACACGTCACCGAGGTCCTCGCGGTAGCAGCTGCTCCTCAAATGTTTTTACTCGCGTCGGCAGGGTCACAAGTTGCATGTACGTTCGCAATTTGCGAACGCGTATGTAAGCGGACGATGTAATTTGCCTGGATGAAATGTTCAAATAATGAGTTCATAAATTGCATACACGATAAATTATCTTGTAAAACATGGCTGTGTCGGCCAAACGGGTCATTACTATACACGCTTTTGTAAATTGTGAGCGCGTAACAATTTATCAACGCGTTGGCAATGCACCTACTCGTTGGACGCCATTTTGTTAACGTAATGATTTTAAAATAACAGATACTGTATAAAGTTTTGAAGTTACTTGTAGTTCTCAAAATATTTTTTACAAACTTTTGTCCGCATGCTTTTTTTCTGGCAATCATGTCCCGCCCATAAATCAATAAGCTATTGACAACTTGCAAACGAGTTCTGCAAATTATCAACATGTCCCCAAATTACGGACCCATTCACAAACTGTGAACACGTAAGCAATGCAATAGCCAGCTTGCATACAAATTGAAAAGTGTACGCATAAAACGTACACGATCACAATTTACAAGAGCGTGTATAGTAATGACCTGTTTGGCTAATACAGCTATGTCTTTTAGACATAAATTTATTGTGCATGCAATTTATGAACGCGTTAGTTTGAAACTTTCGGATAGGTACATTATTTATCATACATGCGCGTTTGTAAAGTTGCGAACGCGTTGAAAAAAGGAATTTTTTGACCAACATCGCCAAACGTAGTAGCTTACCATTACGATTTGACCAACGATATAAAGAACATGATAGGAAACTGCTAGGGAAAGTACCGTTTTTATTTCGCCCTCGTTACGCTTCAGTGCGGTCACATCCGTTTGTCACGTTTGACTTTGGTTGATCCTTGGACTTAGTGTAGCCTTACTGGCCTTACGAAGAAATAACTATGATTAGGGGAAGGTGACGTTTGTAAGCGTATATATCAGCATAGCCTATAGGCCTAGCTGAATTTGGTTAACTTTGAAGTTTACAATGGTGCGAAATTTATAAAACTCGGTGAAACTAGGCCTAAATATCTACAGGTATGCTTGCAGATTGAGACTGCAATATCAAAATGCCACGTATATGTTGCATGCCTGAATGCAACAACTGTCTACCTCAGCAAAATTTGTTTAGTGCACCAAACAAAAAATTTTGTATCAAAAAAAAGAAGCATGGGCAGAAGTATTAGAAAGCAAAATTTTGTCATACCGAGAGGACAAGTTCATGCATATGCACGCTTGCAAAACCAGTACTAAAATTAGCCAGAAATTTTTACAATTACTCGACGTACGATGGGTCAATTTTGACAACTAAAACATTTCTGACACGGCAGAACATTCCTCTTTCGAACCGTGTAATCGCTTTTCTTTTAAATGCAACGATAAGAAAATAAATTGAATGTTTATACGTCTAGCTCCTGCCATCAAAACTAGATAGCAAGCATTATTACATCATCTAGCATTGAAGTCAAACAAAGCCTTCGTTACATCATAAACATTTTGTTGTATTTGAATTCACACCTAGGGTGGACTCACCACCTTTATTTAAAGACGAAACGTGTACAAATGTGTAACATACAAATTAAAACTGCGTTTCAGTTTACGCAGAATATATCCTCCAACATACTCGAGAATACTAATTTCATCAGGAGTGAGGTTACTTGATGGCAATTCTGTTGTATTTTCTGCGTGTATTTTCCTAGAGTAAACAATCCAACTTATTGCAATTGATTTCAGAAAGTTGGAACATACAGTATTACCACACCATTCAATATCAGTATAATACAACATTAATATCTTATCACATTAAATGTTGAGCGGAATAATAAAAATATATACCTGAGAAAAAGATCAAACATTTTTCTTG